>NW_024349800.1:19949619-20119345 GCF_902729225.1 Pteropus medius | reverse complement strand
ATAACTTAGGCCTAGTTTCTGGAACCCCTAACCACACTCTGTTAATCATGAAACTTGTAACAATGAGCTCATACGCTAACTGCCAATTTTAGCCTGTGTAACCCTGCTTGCTTGCGTGGCATGAAAAATAATCAATTGTATATAAGCTGAAAATTACTATTTGGCCATCGCCCATGGGAACATAGGCGGTCACCCATAGGAACATAACATTCTGACACAAGCTTTCTGCTTCTGTACTTCCCGCTTGCACACCTGACCAGTGGGTTGACAGGTAGTGAATAGGAGAAAGATGGACCTTTGTGTTTAAGACAGAATGAGGAATAGGATTTAGGGCTTAAAAACCTTGTATCTTGGTATTTCGTGGCTGCTCCTTTGCAAGGACAGCCGCCGGCTAATAAACTGTCTCCTGGTTAAGAGCACTCAAGTTGGGTCTGGTTATTCTGGACACAACAGTAAGAAATAAGCAGTTCACTAAAGAATAGCTCCATGTTCATAAGCCAGAGGACTACATATATAAAATAGCTAGTGATATAGGTATAGATCAATTATAGTGATTTAGAGATCAAATTTTGAAAATTATATGATCTTTTTGTTCCAACTCATGTATATTTAGGAAGGTGTTGACCTCAAAATTGACTGTAAGATATGATTCCAATGAGTAAAGGGTATTTTTTTTTATTTGTACAGAAAATGCTGAAATTTACCTCAACCCTGTGATCCTGGAAACCAGTGAAATTTAAGAAATCCCCCCACCATTTGTGTTTTGTATTTCAGAAAATGACTTACCACAAAGAACCACCATTCCTGTGACTTAGATAAGACTCATGGATGACCCCTTGTTTTCTTATGACAAGGCCAAACACAAACCCTCCAGATTTCCATCTTGCCTCATAAATGATTAGTTGAACTGCTTGTCTTCATTGGTCAATTGGAACAAAATTCTTGGTAACCAAATTTTGATTTAGATTCTATTCTCCCCAATCCTCAGCTTTGGCCACCCTTAGCCTAAGCCAGCACATAGTCCTTCCTTAACACAGACTTCCTCACACCTGGTTTATTCTAACTTTGTATTCTCTCTATAACAGGGAAACTTTTTGCAAGTAACTTTAGCAAAATGACCAAAATAAGACATCTCTCACATTCATCCCTCTAAATGACAATAATTTGTTATTCATCCATGGACAAAAGTGGTTTTGTGGGAGCTGTGGGACCCAGGTATACATGTAAATAATATAGACAAATTTTAGGTAGGTATGATTTAAAAAAATATGTGTAGAGTCTGAAAAATAAAGCACTAGCAATAGTAGAAAGAGAAAATGGAGATTTAAAACAGAGTTAATAAGAACATTAGAGTAGTACATATGAAAAGCTTTATGAATGTATATATATCTAGCACAGTGGATGGTGTATTATGGCCCACAGGCTATCCAGCCTGCTGCACGTTTTTGCTAATCAAATTATATTAGTGTACAGCCATGATCGTCCACATTTAGCACAGTTGAGTTAGCTGTAGCAGAGACATTTTGGCCTAGAAATCTTAAAGTATTTACTATCTGACCCTTTATAGAAAATGATTGCCAACCGTTGGTCTAGTAGAGAAAATAAAGATTAGCAAATGTTTCTAACAGATTTTGAGAAAAATGAATCAACCACAAATTAAAGAGAAAAATGACAGATAATTGGAAAATATTCTATACCCAAGCTATAATTAGGCGACAAGAGTGCTGTGAGTGAAATCTAACAAACCAAAAAGAAGCAGCAAATTAATTATATTACATAAAATATTATATTTCAAAGAATGCAAAGAATGTAAAGTTTTGTAACTTACTCTACAATGCCAGTATAACCTAAAACTTCATTTGGATATGTAATCACAGAAGTTAAAAATCTCTCTTAAGAAAACATCTTAAAATCTTAAATCAAATATTAGAAAATAAAATCTAATAGAATATTAAAATAATCATATCTAATTACAGTATTGGTGAATTCTTGGCAAACATAATCACTTTAGCAATTAAATTATTTCTAGAAGTCTTTTCTAGTAACATTTTCTTATGTTTTTACACCTGAAATATATTTGGGTATTTTAGAAAGAAGCTTGGCTCTACCACGCTGATCAAATTGTCTTGCCAGACTGAATAAGCCTGATACTATTTGCATAATGAAATTAAAGAGGAGAGACACAGAAGCCAATATATCTTTGTTACCATAGATATTTTTCCAGTAGTACCTGAGTTGGAGACTTCAGTTATGAAAACAAGTAGAGACAGCCCCTTTCTAAGGGATGCATAGTCTTGGTCAGTCATTAAAAAACTATTTGGTAGAGAAATTAGGTCTCTACAGTTTAGAGGACATTTATTGAAACATGGGTATCAACATTGATATAGCTATATAATATAAATATATTGATATATAATGGAACTTAGGACGAGAAAAAAAGATGAGGTATTATCCAATTAGAATTTCCTAAAGCACAATCTCAGCACACAGAAAAATCGGGCATATTTCTAATAAAAGATCCTTAAGTACTAACCATTCTGCATGGTGATCTTTCCATATCTTATCCACAAACCATTTTCTCTATTTTCTTAATATACTAATTTTCTAACCAAAATATACTAAACTGTGAAACCAGTTGCTCCTACATCTTGTCCCACGAGTACTACAAAGTAAATCCGCCCCCCCATACATTCTGATCAGTGAAGGATTCACACAACTAAATGGAAATTAAATATTGTGTCCCATATGTGTATGTGTGTATGTGTGTGTGTGCATATATGGTTACTTTTTTTTTTTAACTTTTATCTTAGATTTGAGTTTTTAAAACATGCTGTATATGACTTTTGGGTTTAATTTGCCTCTTTTTAGGAATGATTATTATTATGTAACAATTTACTATAGTGAAGTATTCAAAGTGTAAATTAGAAATCCTTGGATTTATAGATTATATGGTTTATTCCTTTTTTAATGATAATGAAATGAGAGAATATATGAAATTATTTGCATAGAAAACATAAAGTTGCATAAAATTGTGTGCTGCTGTTACTGTTTGCTGTAGAGAAACTAACCTCAAAATGTAGTTATGAGAGCAGTATATGAATAGATTTATAATATCAAATTGGATAATTCATTTTTGCTTATTTATCTATTTTAAATCTATATGTGAGACTTTTATATTTCTGTTTTATCATTGCTTTAAGATAAACTCTAGTGAATACACAATTCTACCTATATTCCAATTTTTCTTTCTAAAAATACCCACACTAGACAGATTATTATTAATAGTATTGTTATTATGTAAAACCAGAAATGTGAAAGGATAAAGTAATGTGGAGCTTAGAGCCAACTACAAATATGTTTTAAATATAGTAATTAAATGATAAGGATCAATTTAACTGTAGGCGACAAAAGCACAAGATAATACTGTAATAGTTTTCAGCACTGTTGCTTTACAATACTTTTGTGCATCTACATAGCAAACAAGAACTTTCTGTGTGATTCTTAAGCAACAACTTAGGCACTTCTCCATGAAATGAGCAGATTGTAATGAGTTGTAAAACAGAATCCCTGCTGTAACTAATTTGTACTTAAGACTCTTTTCAAGAAATTAAAAAAAAAAACCTTCTTTATTTATAACATAATTGCATCTAAAATTCAAGGATAAGTGAATTTCATAAATTTGTCAGTGTTAATACGTTACTAGAACGTTGTTGGAAACATCACGTTCAAAGTGGTTCACATCCAGCAAATAACAGAAAAGGTCCTATTTTGTTCGGCTAATTTCTTATAAGGACATGTTTTCTATTTGAAAATTTGCTTTTCCAATTCGTATTTCATTGAAAATAATATAGTAATAAAAATCACTGGAATTGGGCCATTAATTACATTGTATATCCTAGTATTATAAGCAAAAAGATATGCCAAACATGTAAACCGTTCTGATAGCATTGTTTCTAGAAATAGATAGTAGAGACCCCAAAATGGTAATGGATTCACTTAAAAATTACTTTTTGTTTAACAAATATGTTTAGTATTACTATTGTGCTAATCATGGCTTTGTAAAACAAAGTTTCAGCTATTTTTTATGTCCTGGTAAATTTTGTATGATCATGGTGCTATTCTTTTCTTAAAAGTATGTGATATTTTACTGGTAAATTCAACAGGACCCAGAGTTTCTTTTGTGGGAGTAATGTCAATTAAAATTTTAACTTATTTAATAGAAATGGGACTACATCTATATACTATTTTTATCAGATTTTTAGTGACTTCTCCATTTCATCTAAAATTTCAAATTTATGATCCTAATGTTGTTTATGAAATATTGTTATGGGAGTTGTTTGTCATAAAGTTCATGAAATGCTCATCTGAAAATTTAAATAGAGATACTAATTATCTATTTGGTCTTGATTTCTCACTTAATGTCACTCTAGTGAGAAAACATATTTATTATTTCAGTCTGTCCTTTGGTATTTGTTAAGACTTACTTTGTGGGCCAGAGAATGATCAGTTTGTGAATTCTATTCCATATAAAATTCAGTGAATATGTGTCTTGCTCTTTGGAGTGTAATGCTGAATATACATTCTTTAGAGCAATCATGTTAATCATGTTTTCCAAATCTATATGCTTTATGGTTATATTTTTACACGTACTATACCTATTGACTGAGGTGTATTAAAATCTTAAAGTGGTTTATATGGATTTCTTTCTCCTTTTAGTTCTCTCAATTTTTCTTTATATAATTTAAGTTTGGTTTCAGGTACATACATTTTTAGAATTATGTCATTTTTTTTAATTTTATTTTTGATTATTACAAAATATACAGTATTTTTGCTTTAAGGTCTTTTTTTTTAGATATTACTGTAGCTACACCAGCTTGCATTTGGTTAGTTTCAATGTATATATATTTTTACTTTCCTCTTACTTTCAACATTTTTCTGTCCTTATATTTAAAGCTTCAATATGATATTGTGAGTAAATTATCTTTTTGACCTTCATTTCTGTTTATCAGTGTTTTTAAAATGTTTTGTAGTTGATTATATTTTATCCAACATATTCATTGTTTTAATCCACCCTCATGGGAAACTGAAATTCTCTTCCTTTTTTTCTTCCATCCAATCCAATCTGCATCTGTGGCCTACTGTTCCAATAAAATATTCCTACTCCTTTGTCACCAGTGACCTTCAGTTTTTCACTACAAAGTACTCTTTTTAATCCTCATAAAGTTAGACAGTTCACTACTATTTGAAACATTTATTATATTTCCTTTAGGAAAAACTAGATTCATTCAGCTTTTATGACATTTTGATCTTATAGTTTCACTTCTATATTTGGGCCACTATTCAATTAATTTTTTCTTCTTTTCCTTTCACTTTCATTTTTATGATTCTGCAAATCTTTAAATCTATCAAACCCATCTATACTTATGATGATTATGTTTACTAAGGATTATTTACATTTATATAATATTTATATATTATATTAAGGGCCTTGGCAGGGTGTACAGCACTCTTTATCAATGCCAAATAAATAATAAATTATCTATTCACAGTATTCACATTAAAGTATTTGACCTCAGATTAAGTAACTAATTTGATTAAGTCATTTAATGTTAAATGTTGAGACATATTCCAAACTCTGTTTTAAGTTCACCTAGGACAAACCTACTCTCAAAATTCTCTCTACAATATCTTGATACTCCCATAATAGTATAGTCCTGTTATAACTGAGAACAATGGGGAAGACAGAGGAAGAAATAAAAGGTGAAAAAACAGCCTGAAAAGAAAATATAAATGTTGGCATAAAATATAGAGGGAAGAGGAATTGGGGGCAAATGCACATTTTTAATTCTCCTTTTTTTTTTTTTTTGCCCATAAATTATGTCTTGACCATAGTTATAAATAAATGAGCAAGGCAACATATTTTAAAAGGAAGAAGATCAATGATTATAATTTGGAATGCTCATAAACAAATTATATCAAATTGAGTGATGGAATCATGAAATTCTATAGCTGTTTATTTTTAAGGGATTGCTTTGTGATGTGCAAAGTAAGTATCCAAAGACAGAATGTCGATTCATACTGACAACAACTATAATATTAATTTTAGGTCCTACTGGCATATTTGAAGGAAAACACAATTAATTTCCATTTTTGCTCTTTAATATCCATTCAAACACATGTTTTAGAAAGATTCAGAAATTGTAAAAATCATGTTGTGTTTAGAAATATTCAGAGGTTATCAAAATTCAAGTATCAAAAGTTTTATGTCAATTATAAATATAAAAATGAAATTTTTTAGAAATAACTATTTAAAATATTGAAAATACATGTCTTGAAACTAAGAGTCATAAATAGTAAAAACCATAAATAAAAGCATTTTCCATTTATTTTCGCAATATTTTCAGTTAAATATTCTTGTTTTAGTCTTCATCTCTCTCCCTTCTTTGACTTCCCCTTTCTTAGTGTCTCAAACTTATACATACACACCTAACGCATTGGCTGTAAATTTTAAAGATATTAATTAAGTCTGACTAGTAAGTTCACATTTGTTTATAGCTAAAACTTTGATGCTGTTGCTAATTTCCAGGTTATTTACATTTATGATTGCTTTTAAAATACTTAAGAGAGAAATTCTCAACTATACTAAGTAATAGGAATGAATCATAGAAGAAGTTTATATTACAAGTTTATGTTATCTTGGAAATAACACTATCCCAGTTGTCATGAGCCCACTTGTTTATTTCATAAAAAATCAAGACATATCTTTTCAGAAGTTTATAGTTATTTTGAAGGTACACATATACATATCTATGTGTGTACATTCTCCTTTCATGTTTTTATATCATATTTGGTAGTAGCAACTGTCCCTATAAGAAAAAATGAAATTCACTTAATTGATTGATTATAATCCTACATAATTGTTATATAATTATATTTGGCAATTGTGTATTGTTATATTAAAAGAAGTTGTATATGCAATTGACCTTTCTTTTTAGACCTCATTTTGAAAATTGCTTTCAGTTATTATTTTTTACAAAGACTTAGTAAATCTCTTTGACTAAATTGAGCAGTCCTTTATTTTTCTAAATAAATAATTGGCTGGATACCAAAACAATTTAATTTCATTTTCTGCTAATTAATCCAGTGATCTTGATAATTCCCATAACTTTAATTAGCATATTTTTACATTTGTAAAATATTTAATTTGTAATGCATTTGTAAAATATTTAATTTGGAATGTCTGAATGGTTCTAAACTTACAATATTCTAATTCGTTTTCCCAAGTTAAAATAGTTTAATCATTCATATGGATTTTATAACCCTATGTCAAAGATGTTTTAAACCTTGCTCCCAAGGTTAATATAAAGGTGAAAGTGATTCCTTTAAAGATTTAAGGGAGAATTATGTAAGAGGTTAATGTTTAAAAGCAAAGAGAACACTATGAGTCTTTGAAATAATTGTTACCCGTATTTTTTATCAATTTGAAGACTTTTGTTAATTAGATTTTATGTTAGAAAGTATATGGAAGATAATTAGTTTTCAAACTGGGCCATATTTCACCGGGTGTTTTGAAAATCTCTAGATAACTGCCTTGTGTATATTTATTATTACTATTAAAACTTATTTTTTCTACTTTAAAAAAATAAATAGAGCCTAAAAAATGATAACTTCTGTTATGCTTTGTAAATCAGAAAAATCATGATAACATAAAAAAAGTGAAAACACAAGTTCTAGAAGTAAAAAAATAAAACTAATTAATTAAGGATCAGTAGAACAATTACAAATAAGATATATGATATAGAATCAAAAGATTTAAGAGCAGGTTATCTTAAACTTAAAGAAATATGGGTCTCACAAGATATGTAAGAAAAAACCTTTTTAAGTACAACCCAAAACAAAGGAAACGGTTTGTTACTACTGCCTACATGGCATTATATATTTAAAATCCATGTGAACATAGAGAAATCCATTTGAAAACACACACAAAAGTGGTTTATTTTAAATGGAATCACTTTGAAATCACTGTTTATATCTACTGGAAACATGATTCTTCTGGAAAAGCTGATTTACCACAAGTGTACAAAAGAGCTAATGGAAAGGAAAAGGGAAATAAGAAAAATATTGTGTTCTGTTTTAGTTTTCTTTTTATTTTTGAAATTAAGATACAGAAAATAATTTTCTCCAAGATAATCATTGAATGAAAACATCTCAATATATTTGTACATTTTAATGATTTTGGACAGGACCAATATCAAATCATAAAGGAATGTTTTCAAATATAGTTAGCAAATTGTTGAGTAAAAATGTGAAATTTCAGACCACCTAGATGTAATGTTGCATTATTTATACCAAATTTACAAGCAAGGAAATTATACAATGAATAAACAGTAAATTGAAACCAATTCTACTTCTCATCTTGTGCTTCTCACACAAAACATGAAAAGCACACTTTCCTTCACTTCTCTTGATCTGTGGGCTGAGGTAACACCTCTTTCTTCATATTTTCTTAAATTTCTTTCCAGCCCTCCACCATATTTGTTAAGACCTTTTCTGCTTCTCAATCACAAAAGCTCTGATATCCACATTTTACTATGATCCTTTAGGGCAAAGGGGGAGACAGAGAAGAAACCAGAAGTTCTTGTAGTAAGCAGAATGAGTTTACTAAGATATTACTGAACTGAATCCAGAGTTAGATTATTTCTATGCCTGTCAGTTACTGTGAAGATAGATATCATTTTGTCCAAGAAACTTGCAATAGTTATATACTTTGGGGAAAAAGAAAAAAGAAAAAAAAGGAAGATGAAATGAGGAGAATAAGATAATATTTTGGGATGGCTGATAGAAAACTACAATAGTAGTCCAGGAGAGAGAAGGTTGCTGGCAGTGGAGAGGAAGAAGGAAATTGGTACATAATTTGGAGGAGAATGTGCAAGATTATACTAGTTTTGATGTAGAAATAAGTGAGGGTAGTCTTCATGGGCTACCCTCCTGTTTAATAACTAATGATGGTGCAAGTTACTGGAACTAGAACTAGAAAATAAGTATGTATAGATGAAGTTTATTAACAAACAAATGGGCAAAGACTGGAATGTGTATGGAAGTGAGGAAGTTGTTTTAAAATGAAAGATAATAGACTGTTTGTATTTGCATGGAACCATTCAGAAGAGAAAGATGGAGAGGGGGAGGTAGTGATAGAGACTGAGATAGAGATAGATGATAGATGACAGATGACAGATGATGGAAGGATGGATGGATGGATGGATGGATGGATGGATGGATGGATAGACAGACAGACAGATGATAGAGATATCAGAGAATTAAGGGAGGATATAACTGAAATATAGTTATTATAGAGAATGTTATATTTTGACAGTGAAAAGAGAGTTAATAAAGATCAGTTTAGGGAATTTATTTTCTTCCTCTCTGTCTCTGGGTCTCTCTATGTCTCTGTCTCTGTGTCTCTCTCTGTCTTTCTGTCTCTGTATCTCTTTGTCTCTCACTGTCTGTCTCTCTGTGTCTCCATTTCCGTCTCCGTCTCCCTCTCTTTCTCCCTCTCCTACTCCCTCTCCCTCTCCCTCTCTATCTCTCTGTCTCTGTCTCTCTCTCTCCCCTCAATAACAGTTTTCTATCCAATCTAGCAAGTTTAATCCAGCAATAAGGAAAACAGAAAGGGAATCATGCTTGAGAGCCAAGACCTGAAAATTGGAACAGTTAAATCATAGATAGAATCTAGTATATGCATGAATACAACACACACAAGATAATGTGGTACTCAAGAAAAAAAATTAAAAGTATAATTAAAGTCCTCAGAGTTCAAATATAAAAGCACAAGCAATTATTTCACTATTGCTGTAGCAATTAAAATAGTTTTATTTGCCCCTTTTACTAATATCTTATCTTTATGAGTCTGACGTTTAGAAGAAAATACCAAGATGGATTTCTTGTTATTGATTGGGAACTGAATAGAACATGAACTAGTTCTATTAGTAATACTACAATGATTCTCTTGCTGTGAAAATGCTTTTATTTTGATCTTCTTTCTTAGGTAACAGAGAGCTTCTACTGAAGGTTTTGTAGCCATTTTTATATTATGTATTTTTTATTGTGCATAGATGTACCCTAGAGAGTATATTGAGGTTCTAATATCTATTTTGTATTCATATTCATGTTTCTAGTGGTAAAAATAAAAACGGAAACATAGTTTGTGAGAGTAGTAGGGACCAAAGATATCCTATCTCTTATCAAAGTACATAGAGTTTACAATTTATGTTTGATTTCAAGACACTTGAATGAAAGAATACTACTATTGATCAGATCAGGCATCAATATATTTGAATTTAGCAAGTTTAGACAGAAACATTTTATTACAAAAAATCTTTTTTGATAATGTACTTAATAATTTGTGTGCATATAGGTGCCAAATTATCGTGGAGCACCTATGAAACTCAGGTAATAAGAAATTTTTGGACATTTTAGTGTTTTTTATTTTAGTTGAGAGTAATTGAAATTAAATCATGAAGGAGGTCTTATATAAATATACATCTTCATGAGATTAATTTAATCATGACTATCAAACGAAAGTACAGTTATTTTAGAAGAAATTTGATTTCATCTTCTCTTTCTTAAAAATGAGTAGGTAGAAATCTTTACCCATAAAAATTATTTATTTATTTAAAACAAGCTATATTTATTTATGGTGTTTCATAGAATAAAACGTCTATTGAAATATAATATTGTGTACACAGAAATGTGAATAAAAGAAAAAGGTTTTCTTGACAAAGATTTCATGGAAATGTGCACTTAAAATGGCTCCAATAATAAAATATAGTTTGAATAGTTAATAAAATCACAAGTTTGCAAAATAAAAATTATGAAAACATATAGCAAAGACTGTTGCTCCCACTATCTAGTCACACCACCCTCTCTGGAAAGGTAACCGCATTTATTTATGTTTGTTCGTAAATGTTTTTTTTATGCAAATATATGCACACACACACTTTCTCTCATATTAAATGCAATCATTTTATTATGCATCTTATTATTATTATTATTTTTTTTTTGCTTAATATATCTTGGAAAGTTTTGGAGAAGGAGAAAAATCCTTCCTAAAAATCCCTCCTGAGCTTTTATTACCCTAAGCGGTTTGAAACTGTGATAATGGCCACTTTTTCTTGTCTCAGGACTCCTGTGATTTTTATTAGTTGCAGAGATTTTTGTCATATCTCTGCAGATAAACAATGTTTGGTGCATATTATATATGCATATACATATATATGTGTTTTTGCTGTATCTGTAGTAATGCAAAGAGTTTTTGTCTCCCTTAAGTTCTACAAAATGATAACTGCTCTGTTACTTATTGAGGTAAAAATTTTCTTTACATTTTACTTAACCTTTGAACAGAATCAGTAGATTATAAACTCTTAACTCCTTAAGAACAGACTGCTAAATGGTCATGATTAGTATGCAAATATTTAGCATATATTTATGTACCTATTAAATGATATGTGAAATTATCAGGAATTATTTGTGTTTTACTTCAAACTTATTTATCTGAGCCAAACTTGTCATTTAATTACAAAACATTAATATGAATAACAAGGTGTATTGTTAGAAAAAAATAAATGTATTGTAGAAAGTTGATAGAAGCCTGTCATAAAACACATTAAAAAATAAAAGCAATGTATGTATGTGTATAAGTGTGTATGTTTTAAGTAAAGTATCTTAGATTTAAATTTAAGTGTTTAGGGTTTTTAAATGAAAATTTATGATTTTATACTTTAATCAGTGATTTCAATCAGCCAACTCTAGTAGTCTCAAAAGCTTTGAACAAAAGAGTGTCTAGCATAGAATTAAATAGTTACTTAATGCCATCCTTTCTTCTCTATATGAATTTTTTTTTCTAGTAAAGCTAACCCTTTTCAGATCCAAAAAATTTAGACTGCTAGTAGATTATCATGGCATTAAAAAATGAAATGTGAGTTAATCGAAGCCAATGACTTATTTACTATATTATAGCTTTGGAAAACCAGCAAGAAATATAAATTCCAAAGCACACCAAAAAAAATGTACTTTATGTCTAAAATTCTCAAGAAGATGTATGTGTAAAACTTTGATCATCATTTTTATAGTAAAATTATTTTATAAAATTATTTTTTAAATTTTATATAATATTAACACATATGCATAATTCAAAATAATTTATGGAATTGATGGCTGTATAGTATTTGTGATTTGATTATATCCTTTCTTCCTTCACTACAATAAAAATTCTCAGATTGCTTCTTCTACAGAAAAATGAGATATTAACATAAAGCATGCCCTTTAAAAGAAAACTTGTTTTTTCTCCATATTTCTGAAAATACTAATGCTGAGGAAACAGGAAATCAGAATATAAGAAACTATCATTTCCAACTGTCTGCCAGATGTATAATGTGAGATGTAATGAAATAATTCCCTATCTAGTTATCAATCTCATTTTTGAATGTGCCTATTTTTTAAATTGACAGTAGAGTAGATAATATAGCGGCAAAAATCAAGATACTGTTGTACAATCTAAACTAAAAAAAATGGTAAATAAACTTTTTAATTTTCCATTTCAATTTTAGGGACTTTAAAATGTACACTACTTTCTACATTCTATCTGAAATGGATCTGGACATATAATGTTCAAGTTTCTGTTTAGACGACTTAGATTATTACAGATAAAATCTCTAGAACCTCATTGGGTTCTCATTGTGAGAAGTTAAACAAACACTCTCAAAAGGAGGGCATAATGTAACCATGTTGACAGGAGGAAAGGGATATGTGACCATGTCGAAGTGCACCCAGAAGTCTTTCCGTAAGAAGCAATCTCAGCAGGGGAAAGAATGTACCAGTTTTATTTAACTTGGGGGAAGTGGACTAACACAACACTAGCGTTCTTTAGACATCTGTTTTGCCAAAGGGAAGAGAGAAAAGCTGAAAAGTCTTTGTAAAAATCACAGCCCAGGGATACAGGCCCATTAAAAAACTGATTGATAATCCTAGGAAAATTTGTACATCATAAGTAAACTCGTAAATCATGAAGAGGACAAGGCTTTACTTCCCTTGGTACCTTGCTACCACAGCAACAGAGCTGCAATATAATAACAGCCGATTACAGCGGAAAGAACGGTTATCTGCACATATTATTTAAATAGGAGATTTTAGGGAAAGACAACAGGGAGACACAAATAAGGACATTATAGACAATAGAAACCTCTAACATCTACAGCTTCGGTACATATGAATCAAAACCAAATTTCTACCAAGATTCACATTGAAGCCTCACCCTAAAGCAGCAGTCCCCAACCTTTTTGGTACCAAGGACCAGTGCTCTTTTGAGAATCTAATGCCTGATGAGCTGAGGTGGGCCGAGGCAGTGATGCTAGTAGGGAGCTGCTGCCAGTAGAGACGAAGCTTCGCTTGTTAGACTGCTGCTCACCTTCTGCTGTGTGGCCTAGTTCCTAACAGGACACGGATCAGTACCGGTCCGCAGTCTGGGAGTTGGGGACCCCGAGACTAAAAGGCTGCTTATCTCAGTTCCTATTACCTGATATCATGTCTGGTTTTCAACAAAAACTACCAGACATGCTAAAAGGAAAACAAATATACAGTCTGAAGAGGTATAGCAAAGATCAGATCCAGATAGGACAATATTTATAATTATCACAATTTTTGTAAAATAGAGAATTTAAAAAAATTATGATTAATATGGTAAAGGTTCTATAGAAAAGTTAGACATATATAACCAAAATAATTGAAAACATATTCTTGCAAAAGCTTGTAAACAAATGTTCACAACAGCATTATCATAATAAACAAGTGAAAGGACATTTTAGTAAATGACAGATCACATACAACCATGTCCCATAAGATTATAATGGATCTGAAGATTCCCTGTCAACTGGTGGCTATTATAACTGTAGCTCAATGCATCATTCACGTGCTTGTGGTTATGCTGGTGTAAATAAACCTAGTTCATTGTCAGTTGTATCAAAAATATAGCATATACAATTATGTACAGTACATAATACTTGATGATATTAAATTACTAATTACTAGATTATGTATTTATTATACTATACTTTTTATCATAATTTTAGAGTGTACTTTCTACTTATAAAAAAAAAGTTTGCCGTAAATGGTATGCAGAGGATGCCATATCACTCCGACTGCAGCTTCATAACATCTCATGTTTACCGAGTCTCTTGATTGCATCATTTTCTCTTGTGCTTGATTTAATCCCGTGTCATTTTGTACAGTGACATTCTGTACAGACTTGTAGTCTGGAAGCGATATCCTATGCCATATTGTCTACGTGTGTACTGGGCTATACCATCTAGGTCTGAGTAAGTATACCCTATGATGTTTGTAGAATGATGAAGTCACTTAACAAAGCATTTCACAGAATGTATACTTTTTTCCTTAAGTGGCACATGACTATATACTTATTGAATAGGTATGAAATATGTTATTATTTACCTTTACAACATCAATTCTCTCTTTATAAGTGACTCTCAATTTTGTTTTGTTTTGGAAAACAATATGTAAATCTACTAGTTATAAATCTACTTCCCCTAGTCTTTCTTACAGATAAAGCTGTTCATGTACAAATAAGTTCATCCCACAGTTTCAGCAACAAAACAGTAACATCAATAACAATAAACACAAAAAGAATTCTTCTAGTGATTTATATGAAAATTCCTTTTCTGAAATAGATTTCAAGGCTTTTATCTGTGTAGTTTCCATCGTGTTCTTTCTTTTTAGAACATGGCAATAGCGACTAGAGCAGTGGCATCATCTTAGTTCAATGACAGAAAGGCTAGGAGAATTACTGGGCCCGCTTCCTTGACAATTGAAGTGCTGAAATTACATTAACAGTGGCCTATATTTATTTGGTTTGTTGTGGTATGTTGTTGGGGGAAAAATACACAAACACGAAATTCATTGACTTTATTACAAAAAAGAAAAGTTAATAGGTTAACACGTACAATTAACAGATACGTAAAAAGCAGCAATTGAGAAAATATTTCCTCTATATTTTCATTTTTAAGTTTTATATAAAAGATAACTTATTCACAAGCTCTTCATATGAAATGTGTATGCCTATAAATAGGTTAGATGATATTGACTCTTATAAACATACATATGGATTATATATAATGTGCTTCCTTCATAAAAGTAGATTTTTTAAATGTCAAATTTAAAATTAGAAATATTTTTGTTGTCTAGAGAAGATTGAACATCATATGAAATATCTTTAAGATGCTACATATCATAGTTAAAAATATTTTATATGATGTATATCACTCAAATTAGCTTTGGAGAAGAAAAATATTTAAATGTTAGAAAAATATGACAAGGTAATAAAAAGAAAATGTATTTGTATTCTTGATTTATTTTTAGGGAAAATTAGATCAAGGGAATTTCTTTTTTTATATGCAGCATTCATTTACTAAATACTTAATTTCAATGTCATAAATTAGTCAACACACCACCCCCACCATGCCACATAAACACATAGGTGTAAAGAGACACAAAATCTCCTGAACAAAGATATCTGCTTCTCACCTTACTAAGGAGTTCCCTTAAAACAATGATTTTATTTAATTAGATACATTTGTTTTGAGCATATACTCAGTTCTTGCCACTTAGGTTGGTTTTTGAGATCGGAAAAAAAATGACTGTAACAAATCTTGACATCAAATATAGCGTAATCTTCTGAGGAAGTTCCTCTCTCTTAAATTATAATTGTTTTTTTGCCAGAAAACGAATTATGTAGAGACTAAAAATTTGATGGACTGTAATATGTATTGCAACGACTCTAGGAGATTTTTAGTAATACAGTTATCTTTCCTGAGTTGAATACTTTTGTCAAAGACATATTTGGGACTACAGATCTTTAATTTGCAGATTGGAGAGCAGGAAGGAATTCAGTTATCAAAGCAAACATGAAGTGAAATTATGAAAACAGAAGCAGACATTTCTAAAAATCAGTATATTAAGCTTCTGAAGAAATGGAAAATAGACATGCTGATGTAATCAAATCTATCCTTTAGGCTACTTGGATTTTTCTTTTATTCAAATTTGAACTATCATTAAATATAAATGAGAAAAATAATATAGAAGTAAATATAAAGAATCTAAAAACAATATTTATTAAACATAATTATTAAAGCCATTTTATTACATAAATTATATAAAAATTAGGAGCATAAATTTCATAATTAATGCTTTTAACAAAATCCCTCAGATAAATAAACCTCTACATATTCAAAAACTTCAATTAGTAACTTAATTGCATATATGAATTTTACATTTTTCTAATATAGCAGAAGCAACAATTTACAAAGACTGAGATTTCCCAAAGAAAATGAGATTCTAATTAAGATTGCAACATAGAAACCCCGCCTGATTCCTGCCTGCTATCCTATAGAGTATTGACTCGAGACTGCAACATTAACTCTTACCTGAATATATATCATGTGAGCCTAATCCTTAAACAAACTAACCAGTCTACATAGATGATAGAACATAGGTAGATATATAAATAATATTAGTATTTATATATTTATATATATAGATAGATAGATAGATAGATAGATAGATAGATAGATAGATAGATAGATAGATGGCCTATTGGTTATATCTCTGAAGAACTCTGGCTAATATAATTGTACACATTGATTTACAAATATTTTACTAGTGATGATTTTTCTTTGTTGACACAATACGTATTCACACTAATCCTCTTTTCCTAAAATCATAAAAGATAATTTATGTACTTATTACGTTTTCAATTACGTTATTCTCCATTAGTCATCTACCAATAGTCAACTTTTCTGAGAAAATTTTGTCTTTTCTCTCAATTTCTTTATAGAGATTGATCTGCTTTTATTTCACAACTTTCCACTTTTGTCTACTTCATTTCTTTCTGAGTTTTTAAATAAATGTCTGAGTAATTTTTCATAAATGTAAATGGTTATTTAATTCAAGTTCTTTGTGAGTGAGCTGATATATTTTGATTTTGATTTTCTACTTTCCACATTTGAGTCCCATCAAATCTGTCTCAAGCTGAGGGCCCCAGTCCATGGCAGTCATAGTCAGTTCTCTTTAGAGCATCCAAATTGTCCTAAAACCATTAGGAACTTATCTATTTCTTATTAAATTATCGCAATGAGAGAGGCTACACATCAGGGAAACCATGGTACCACTCCCTACAAAAAAGAAACATAGAGATCTTAGAAGATTTGGGGAGAGAGTAGAGTTTAGTTGACATTGAAATTATAGTGTTTGATAGGTTCAAGCAAAGCAGGGTTGTGAGTTTTTAAAAGAGTTAGAATTGATCTGGACTGCAGATTGGCCGTGGGTCCTGTTTCCTTGGAGACTTTAAAGTTAAGATTGATGTGGAGTGTTATGGCTGGAAGTCTGGGGTTTACTTGGGTTGTAAATCAAAACTGCTTGACTGTGCCAAAGGGACACAGATGCTTCAGGCAAGAGGATAGTTGATTCTTCCTAATATAATTTAAAACAACACAGTTTTTGATAGTCTAGGATTTTAGATAACAGTGTTTCTCAGTGAGTAAGAAAGCAGTGGTCTTTCTCAGAGAAAGAGAATGTTATGACACTGTATAGTTACAGTGTGCCTTTTAGGGAAATATTGTTCAGTGTAAACTTTGCAGCTGATTTTTCCTGGGTCTTTTATTCCAATCTGATGAATGGTGGGGCATAATTTTACCATCTAGGTAATTTGTACATTTTTAGGAAGTACCTTAATGTCCTCCCAAATCTATTTGTGCAACTAGAGAGGAAAAAGTTTCTAAATGAAAGAATAATAATGTCTTCTGATACATTTGGCATGTCTAGCTAAAGTCAGAAAAGTCTGAGAAACTCATACCAGCAGCAAAAATATAAAGCCTTTTATTAAAGAAATTTTAAAGAATACATATGGATGTACATATATATATATATATAAATATATCTGTTAATATATATACATATTCCACATATATATATATATATATGTGTATATCTATATATGCATATAGGACAGAAAGCTATGTATACAAATAAGGAACTTAAAGCCATTATAAGAGAAATAGTTGAATTAAACATTAATATACCATGATAGTATAGTGATAGGCAATGACAGATATACAAGAACAGAATTCAGGAAGCATTGGAATGATACTAAACAAATATGCTTATTATGAATTTTTCTTATATCATATTGGAGAAAGATTATAACTATCAAAATCATCATAATTTCTAATTATTTCTTATAATTTATTGAATGTATGTCTAAACATTATTAAAAATTATGTTTAAGTTAATGTGAAATCAAAATGTAAAAGAAAAACCAAATTTACTTACATCTACACTTCAAAAATTTAGAATTTGACAACTTCAAGTGTTGCAGCAGATGTGGAGCTATTATGTATTATATACATTTCTGGTTGGAGTGTAAAATGATGAAAACACTAGGGACATGTGTTTTGTATTATAATTTAAATTTGAATATTCACATACTCTGTGGCCTACAAATTCAACTCCTAAGAATATGCTTAAAAAATTCTCTTACATTTAGAACAGAAAATCTGTGAAACAATATTTATAGCAACCATATTTAGTGTTGGAAAAAAATAAGAAGCAGCTTAAATGTCCAATAATGTATAAGTAGATAAAAAAGATGATATAGTCATCTGAGAAATATTATACAACACTGCATTTCTTATTGTTCTTCACACTAAAGAGGCTTATTTTTACCTGTGAGCATTTGCAGTTTCAATTCTCTCTACACAAAATATTGGTTTTCCAGATATCAGAGGTTAATTCCTTACTTCTTTTAGGTTTCTCCTTTTGTCACTTCATTAAGAGTTATCTGTTACAATTCTAATATTTTAACCACTTGCAAAATTTTTGCTCCCTATTTTGTTCCCCGTTGCTCCTCAATAACTTTTTAAAATAATAATCACCTCTGTTGGAGCTACATTTTTATTTATTTGTCATATTGCTGAAGATAGAAGATGTTTTTCCGTTTATTGCTGAGTTTCCAGAACAAATAATAGTTACAAACAAATGAGATATTTAATACATTTTTGTTGAATACATGAAATGATTAATGAATGAATGGATGAATTAAAAACATATTAATTTGGTAAAGATGACATTATTTCTATTAAGTAAATACAGAAGGCACAAAGACAGAGTATGTACAATAAATATTAAATAATATGACCTACAAAGGAATTTGGAAGAAATTAGAAATTACAACAAGGAAAATAAAAACCCAGTAGCAGAATTAAAATTCCCTTTGTTGGCAAGAAAAAGCAAAACCAGGGAGATGAAAACCCAAATAAATAATATGAGAGTAATATATATGCAAATTAGAAAATAGATAATAATAAATGATAAGTAGATAGATAAAAAGAGAATGATTGGACTAGAGCGAAAAAAGCAAACAAAAAAAGATTGAAGAGTGTATTACAGATAATATAACTTCCCAAGAGTAATGTCAGGGATATGGATAATTCTAAAAAATATATAAATCCTTGGGATAATAAAGGAAAATAATATTTTTTCTTCAAAGTAATAAGTAGTATTACCTAGATAATCACCATAAAATGGAAGTGTAATGAATATTATTTAATAATTTTGCAATATATATAATAACAGGTTGTTTCGATTAAGTGTAAATACCTGTAATGTGCCAATTATAAATATATAAGAAAATAGCAAATATGCACTAGAATGCACAGAAAGGAAAATATAAATGTCTTATTAGCATATGAAAAGATGAACAATGTCAAGCACAATTACATACAATGCAAAATTTTTGTAAAGTATTTTTTTTCTCAGTATAAGTGTAAATATCCAAATATTTTCTAAGATACAGAATTTTTGAGTATCTGGAGAAAGGAATTCTTACTGTTGATGAGAAGGTAAACTGACAAGTAATCACATCCTTTAATGAGTAGCACATTAAATATAATTAGAGAAAAAAATCAGTAAGAGTAGACTACGCAGACAATAAAAATGAGAGGATGTAATGAAACATTTTATCTTAATGCTTTTAAACAATATTTCAAAACAGTTCTGGAAAAATGTAACTTCAAATATTTATTAAAAAACAAGAAATAGTATGGAAAGTCAAAAAATTTTTCATAAACGTAAACCAAGAAACTCTATAAAGAATCCACCATGTTCAAGTCATAAACTAACTGCAGCAACCATTTAAGAGATTACTATACCAATGTCACTGTACAAAAATGATCTTTTTTCAAATAGTAGATTGAATTAAATATTAAGAGATAACAAATACTTTTAAATATATAAATATTATTATAAGCAATTTTTTATTAAGTAGATTTTGTAATTTATCCACTCTCCCCTCCTTTACCTTTCAAACTACAGTGCATTTGTAAATCAATACATTAGCAAGAAAGTGATTACTATAAATTGCAAATGACTTTACATTGAACAGATAGTTATAAATAAATAATATAAATGATAAAATTATAAAATTATTTTGTTTTTATGTAATAGAATCATTATTTTGTATTTTTGTCATATACCTGACTTTTAATATAAACTAAAGATTTTTATAACAAAGAAAAAAGTAAACTAAGAAATTCACATTTTTTGTTGCTGATTAATATTTTATTTATAGAACCAATTTTCCTTAAACATATTAAAGTACTAAACGATCCATTATATTAATATGGTGTTAAATATATTGGAGATCATGTATATTAAATGAATTCCAATATACGTAACTTGTTCAGTTTTAATTGTATGCAACTTAATTTTAAGCTAACAGAATGTATTATTAATATGAGACTATTTCTTGTTTAGTTTTTTAGAAATACATCAAAGTAAATATATATAAATTGACTTCAGATGCCAGACATCATATAGAACCGCTTTATTATATCTAAAAAAAAAATGACTTATCACATATGATACTACCAATTTAAGTAGCTAAAATAGCTTTTCTATTAAAAGTCCTAGGTTCACATTCTGCCCTGACCTCTGCTCTCTCTCCTTGCTGTGAATTGTAACTGCAGCACAAGGATTGTTGGCGTGCTTCCCATGTTTGACCCTTGACTCATCTATTGCTGTATGGGAATTAGGTTTTCAAACTGTATTAGCAAGGGTCATACCTGAGCAAGAAAGAACAAATTGGAAACAGTTCCTTCCTAATGAAACTATAACACGAAACAAGTCTGAAAACAGAGGTTTCCCTGTGAAAGAAAAATGACTGAAACGGCAAGAAAAATAAAACTGTTAATCAAGCACCTGTAATCTTAGCTGGCAGTGCAGTGCTCAGAGACCTAACCATGTCTTGTCTTCACATATTAAGATCTTCATATTCAGTTGTTTTATTGATCAGGTTTTCTTTAATATATGACCTGAAATATATTTTCTCAGAGATAATCTAATTTTCTCATATATCCAACTATTGGCTATTGATTATTTCCTAAGTGATACTTTACTAAACATTGTATTTATAATGCTGCCTTAACTCTAACTCCATATGAACCCATGCTCATATAAAAATACACAGACCAACACATACATATAAACATATACACATAATCATAACATTTCTCAACATGGCTAAATCATACCCGTTCTTAAAATCCCAGGGAAAAAATCATTTTTATTTGGTGGTTCTTTTTTAAAATTTATATTTCTAGCCCTTAAGTCTGGGTTGCTTTGTTCTTTTACACGATCTATGCAATAGCCCTTTAACTGTCCTTCTTCTCCAAATAGTTGTATTTTCTATAAGTTTGGTTTTTATCTCTGTAAACTGACAAACAGTGCATGATATGTATTAATGACCTTTAAATGAGATGAGTATGTAACCTCTTCAGTGCGAACCCATGTTATAATAAAAGAAGAAAAATATGTTTTCTAATAACATTGGGTGATAAGATAAATTAGACAATTGGCCTAGATTAAGGCATTCAAAACAACGTGAAGCATGATCAGAAATTTTTATGGGTACTAAATCTTTGAACTGCATTTAAAAAAGGAAGTTTGGCTATGTAAGAGACAAATATTCTAAGTAGATTGTTAAGGAAATTTGGGAAATATTAATAAATGGAAGTGTATATAAAGTCCTGAATTTTAACATGACAGATTCCCTTTGAAAATATGAAGATAAACAGGAAGATTCTAAGGTATTCAAATATCAGTGTTTATAAAAGTACATGTACACAACATTTTACTAAATTTAGCTGATAAAAGTAAAGCAAAGCAGTGGGAATGGCGGAATCTCCAAAACTGAACACTGAGTAGAAAATGTGTGTCATTTGAGTCGAAATAATATATACTTTTTTATTCCAGCAAATGTTCAAATTTGAATTATTAAGATATATTTTTAAACATAAGCATTAGGATTTCAATAGAATTTCCAAGGAAAATCATAACATAAAAAGAACTATACAAAAAACAAATCACAAAACACTAAAGCTGTGTAATAAATGTTTTAATTTCACTTTAAAAACTAGATTTTCGTATTTCAATAAAATAGAATAATAGGGGCCACACATAACTTCCTGGACAAATAATCGAAAAAATCAGTTTTCAAGACACTCCAGATGAAGCACTGTAGTCCTTAAGAGGTAAGAAACAAGTGAATTGACATTGATTTCCCCAGCTTACAGCTTGAGAAAGTTTAACGGATGTGGCATGGGGAAAAGGTACCAAGTAAAATCTTTAATTCATGAAACTGAGATGAGAATCCAGAGTTAACAAGGACATGGAGAATAGAGCAGGACAAAAAGAGAACTCCGAAGACCCTCTGGAGTCCGCTTGAGCACATGCACATGAGGAAACTATCTGACATTATAAAAAATGTATATTTGTGGACTTTTTTTTTTTACTCAATATTTTCATATTAAGATTAATCAAATTTCTTGCTTGTAACTATAATTCATTTATTTCTATTATTCTCTCATACATAGTATATCATTGTACATCATTTATTTCTCCTATTACTTATACATTATTTAGAATTTTGTTGTTTCCCCAAAGAATGTAATATATTGGGATATTTAAATCCAATATAATGCTATGAATTAACATAAGACATTCATTTAACAATACTTGGTAATTGACATATATATTTTAAATTCTTAATATTTGAGAATTGGTTACTCTTGAAATAGAATTTTGTTAAGATGCATATGGAACATCACTTTAAATATAATATATGAATATGATACACACCACACTAATAACTGAATATTTTTGGAAGGTAAGTATGTCCCTCTGTTTCCTCATTTAGAAGTGAGTATGATGAAGGAAATTACTCCCTAGGATTGTCATGAGGATTAACAGAAATAATTTAGGATCAAAGAAGGCAAAAATATTATCTATTAATACTAAGTTAATGAGAATCTTTAAACATCCATACCTGTTAACACTTTTATTTTTTATGCCATCCTTAGGAAGTCATATAGAAATAAAAGATATGCTTTTTCACTTTCTAGTGCCTCATACTGTCATCTTTTTCAGGACTCCACTGCACATATACTTTCAAACCTGACAATAAACATCTTAGCTACAGATTAACCAGACTATTTATCTCAGTTCATCCTCAGGTCAGGTTATTGCTCTAAACAGATACTTGGCTTTAGAGGAAGGCATCAAAATCTCCGGGGAGCCATCTTATTTTTGAAATACTTCTCCTTTCTCTCCTACTTTTAACCTTTTATATCCAGTGCTTGAGTTTCTCTCTTATCATTTGTCTTTTAAAACTCACATGTTTACATCGTCGAGTGCCTGCCCTGTTCTCTCTTTGAGCCCCAAAGGTCACTGATACAGACTTGAACCCAGCAAGGAAGGATTTTATGATATTGGTATTGTTCTCCAGCCAAACAAAATTTACTTTTAATAGAAAGGTGTTTTCCTGTCTTTCATTCATCTAAGAGGTGGTTATTCCTCTGATTCTTTCTTTGTCTGAATTGCAGACTAAATTTTGCTAATGAAGTATTACATGCAAATTTCACAAATCTTAAGCAACTTTTCAACAAGAATTAAATAATAACATCAGTTATTTTAATTTTGAGCCTACTACATTTTTAAAATGTTTTTTCTTTTTATCATTGGAAACTTTACACCTGAGTGTTTATTATTATAATTCACTGAAAGCAAGAGGTAGTGGGTTATGTTGAAAAAATATTCCACAGTATTTGCCATGAGATAACTTTTACACATGTATTCATCATCTCTCAGAATCTATGATTTCTAAGAATGTAATAAAAATAACTGAAAACACGTGATATTTACTAGTGTTA
Source organism: Pteropus medius (assembly GCF_902729225.1). NCBI lineage: Eukaryota > Metazoa > Chordata > Mammalia > Chiroptera > Pteropodidae > Pteropus > Pteropus medius. The sequence continues at coordinate 20,095,019 of NW_024349800.1, read as the reverse complement.
GACACCATTTTAGCTCACATTTATCATTTTTAAAAATCTATAATGCTGTTTGGGGAGAGGGTCAGTTGGAATGATTATTTTGATGATTAGACTGGGATGAAGATACACACTCTACCAGATCAATGTTGCACATACATAATACCCTACAGAAATGGGAACATGGACATGTGCACCAACGGAGCATTTGTTATATCCTAAAAAGGGAAATTGTTCAAATTACTGTTAATTTAGAAAAAATAAAATAAATTGTGGTATACTCCTATTACTGAGCAATAATGATTAAAATACAGCTGCAAAAAAAAAAAAAAAAGGTGGTGGTGGAGGGTGGGGAATAATATCATGGACATACAATTAAATTCAAATTCTACCAGGTGTTACAAAATACCAAGATTATAGGTAAATACTAAGACACAGATAAGAGATATAAATAACAGAACATAGAAATAGATTGAATAGCTAATGAACATAGCTATGCATATATGAAAAGTTGGTATGTAATACAGTTGGCATTTCATGTTAATGGGAGAATACGGAACTATACAACAAATGTTGAAATACAGAAGCACATATGGTGAAAATATGAAATTTTTTTTTATTTCAAACCATATGCAAAAGTAAATTAAAAATAAATCAATATCAAAATCAAAGAGCTAGATGAGAAAAGCACAGCATTATAGTGTCAAAATATAAGGCAGTATTTTTTACCTTAACATAAAAAAAACCATTCAGAATTCATAGTCCAAACAGAAAACTGCATAATGTGAAAACTGATAATAGAGCTAAATTAAGACTTTCTGAAAATAAAAAAGTATCTGCATAGAATAATGCAAAGATACAGTGAAAGATGTTATTTCTAAAGCATATAAAATTAAATTTTAATGTCTAGAAAAATATGAAGAATTCCTATACATCTATATGAGAAAGACAGGCAATCTAAAAGAAAGATAAGCATTGCCTATGCAAAGAGATTCTACAGAGTAATAATCTGAAGTCTAGCAAGTACAATTTAAAAAGATATTTAAGGTAATATTCAAGTAAATAAAATACATGTCAACAATTTTCCATTTTCATTACTCAGTTGAATCACCCCGGAGTGTGACTATTTGCAATTAACTTTCTTGGAGTATGATGTACATGTTTACTCTTATACCCTCTTGGTGGGAATTTTAATGATGTGGTCATTTTAAAGAGCAATTTTGAGGTAAATCTGCTCATGGCGCCTATTGAGCTACATAGAAGTACAGTAGTATAAACCTTAGAGAAACTACCCTGATATTTATGTACAAGATTGAGATATGATGATTGGGACTTTATATAGGTAATTCATTAGGACAACATATTATCAAGGTATTGGAATTTAAAGACTTGATTTATAAGGACACAAATGAAAATGAAGAAATATCAGATACTAAATACTTTACAATAGTGGATAGAAGGGAATTTACTGCCTGACACATTATGTTTTGCAAAGAAATAGAGATTATTAAGAGTGAATCTGGATTTCTCATTTGAGTCCTAAGGAAAATGGTTCTACCAGAGGAAATATTAGAATTTAAGAAGGCTTATATTTTTCCTTCACCTGTGACAGTCTATAAACTAGATGACACTAATGTTAAAAACTATTTTACCCTCTACGTTTGTCTTAACAGCATGGTAACTGAATCTTCACCTTGAAAGATGTTAATTTTCTGATGCTCATCATGGAAATAGTGTCGAGGTATAAGCAACATGTTTTTGCACAATGTAACTCCAACATACATAAGCTGAAATCTTAAAACATGATCACTCTTTCCATCCTCAGGGAGAGTTTCAGAAAATTTTCAGGTCTTAACATTTGCCATATATAAGGAAAACATACCATCCATATTACAAAATAATGTATCAAAAATATTCATTTTTTCACATAAATAGTGCTTTTATTATATTGTTAATGTATGTAATTGCTAAAACATATGCAGTATTTCTAAAGATACACTTCAACTCTGTGGCTGTGCTCTCAATCACATTTTATCAATATGTTTTAATCACTTCGGTTTTTTCATCTTTCTTTTTTGGAAGTCTGATGATTTTGTTGTAAAATATAAAAGCACATTATGAAAAAGAAAAAGTAGCACATAGCCAATTTTGTCTAAAGAGAACTTGAAGATTGTGCAGTTTCTTAGGAAATTCTGCCAAAATAAACCTTTCTGAAGATTTCTTTGTGAAACATGACTTCGGGGAATGGAAACTTTCATTTGTGTGCCGGTAGCTGATGATGTGAAAGGTTAACAACACATACTTTCTGGGCAGTGCATTGTGATTTGCTCTGAACTAATGACTGCTCTTTGCCTGGCAGCTCTACTTCTTTTAAAATCAATCCTATCAAAGTAAACTGTTTGTTGCCTTAGTAGATTTCCTTCACTTATAACCAGGAAAGTCAAGTGAAATCTTTGTATTTGTATGTTCGTTTTTGTAACCAGGGCTTGTGAAAGATTGACATGGGGCTTTAATCAAGCAGGAACATGTTCTATTTCATTCTCTTCCTTTTTCCTTTCTTTCTTCCTTCTTTCCTACCCTCCCTGTTTCCTTCCTTCCTTCTTTCTTTTGCTTTCTTTTCTTTCTTTTGCTTTCTTTTCTTTCTTTCCTTTCTTCTTTCTTTCATCTCTCAATCTTTTTTTTTTTTAATATGTTTTAGACTAAATGTCTCAACTCTTTGAACAGGTTAATTCAAACTTACAGGTGCCCAAGAGATCTCTAAGAGCTAAAGAAGCCTTTGTTCAGAAGTGGAAAGAGATCTTTTCTCTTTGGCATTCCTGCCCTTTCTATAAGCCATTGATATTCCTGTACAATCATCTATTACAGCCTAAAACAGATTTCAACCTGCAGTAGGGACTTCGCAAACTTAGACTTATTGTGATTTTATTTATCCAGTATGTAACAATACACCAGCAACAACAGCAACACAGAAAACAATATTTAACAATTGTAAACACTTTAAAGCCAGGTAAGAGTTGCAAGAATGCTTCTGATTAAATGCCAGATAACTATATTGTGTTTGGAGCCACTTTAAGAATAAAATGGTTCTATAAGTCTCGAATCTATAAAGATTATAGGAAATATTAATTTTGTAAGAACAAAATATATATGAATATAAATATTTATCAGAGTCTATTGGTTACAATATACACTATCTTAGGAAGCTTAAACAGAATGACATTATTGGGCAGATACAAGGTAGTTTGTAGAATTGAATTTTTTACTCTTTATTTTTATGAACACAGTGATAATAAGTGCCTCTGACTGGCTAGAACTGGAGAATTATAGGAAGCTAAAGTAAGTTTTGAAGTAATTATTTTTTATGTTTATTTTTCAGTTACAGTGGTAATACAACATTAGTTTCAGGTATTTAGATGAAAGATGTGGGCAGCAGAGGTGACTGTAGTATAAAGGTTCTAATGTGAGCGGGACTATGAATGGTTCATGAAAAGGCAGGGATGCCATGAAGCGGGGAAAATTCTTCGTTAACTTCTGATGAAAAGCATCCTTAGCTCATGGAGACCTCTTGGGCACCCATATGTGTCTTGAATTAACCTTTTCAAAGAATGGGGCCCTCCAGTTTACCTGGTGTGTTTGGTGACCAGTAAGGAGAATAGCATGATGGAGAAAGCAGTAAGAGATATGCAGAAGCAATCAGAATGGTGAGACAACTGAGGAGCACCTTTATTTTAGTGAAAAGAAACTGAACACTCAGAAATGAAAGTAATTAACCCAAGATTACTCAGCTAGCCAGTAGACTGAATTCTTAACCTTTTTTCGTCCCATTGTAGGTGCTTTGTTTGTCATTGGAGATATAAGTTTAAACAGTGCACTCATTTCCTTTTAGTTATTGTTCTTAAAAATAGTGGTTTGAAACCTAGAGACCATATACTTTACTATGCATTTAGGATTTGGGGAGAAAAGGCACCTTTGAACAAATTTAAATAGAATTAAAAAAAAAGTGAGAAGGATAAAAAGAGGAAGACATCAGAAGTATAAGCAAGCTTAAACATTCGAGAGTCTAGGAGGTGATTTTATAGGAGAACTGCAATCCTCAGAAGTGATAGATTTATATTTTATATCAAGTATAAATGCATGCACAGGTAATGAACAAGGATAAATGTCACAGGGATTGAGCCATTTCTATAATATGAATAGCCAGGCAGATCAATTTATGTTCCTATAGAAAAAAACTAAATTTGCTAGATTAAATTTTTTGAAAGCATAAATACAAGAACCAAATTAATGATAACTAAAGATAATGTTTGCATTAAAGAGCTGACAAGCTAATATAGATTAATCGGTATTTCAAAAATCTAAATAAAAAAGAATCATAAATACAGACTGAATCCTAAAGCTGACTTTAAACAGGGAGAATTTTCCACTGGAAAACAAAAAACACAGCTTTTGGCCACGTAGAGCAGAGAATTAAATAGGAAAACTTTCCTTTGTAAAACTTGGACTAAAGGACTAAATCCTCAGTATAAGGTAAACCAGAAGTAAAAATTCCCCACTCTGCTATAATAGGCCCAGTAAACTATAAGAGGAATTGTGTTATTTAACACTAAGTACGGAAGAAGCAAAAACAAAAATAATGTCTGAGAAATCGTACCAACTAGCCTGGCTTCAACCACATTTGTGGTACAAATTCATAGTAATTAGGTAAATTCAAAAAAGCCTCAGTGAAGAATTAAGTTTAAAAATATTGTGATATATTAGTGGCTGAGACACCAAACAGGAGAGAAAGTAAATCACCTCTGGAAGCATGTACCATCAACATATTCCCAAATTAAATCTTTATGCTGGTGTTATTTCAGTGTCTCTGTGAGGTAACAAGGTCTGGGGCTTCCTATTCTGCCATTTTGCTGATAACACTCTGAGTTATTTGTTTTTTATTGGTGAATTGTTGCACCCATTAATCCTGTATAATATTTTATCCTATGAATATTCCTTAAGAATGGCTCACAGTGCCTATATTTTGTGTAAAAATAATATGGTTGATGCTGAACACTTGCTTTCTTTATGAAAGACTAGAATTGTGGTATATGCAAGGTAGGGAGTTATTTATACAATCAGTCTCCAATGAAAACCTTGAGAATATTGTCAATAAGAAACTGCTATGCTTTTCTTCCACAACAATTTTTTGTGCTTTCCCCCCAACAGATGATTAAATATATTAATCAGAATGCATTTGTTTGAATCAAGATTTCCCTAAAAATTTATCTTTTTGCAAGTTAATTTCGTAAATCCACTTTACCACCACATTCTTAGTTCTTTAATTCTTAAAATTACTCAAATCTGAGGGTTATAGAAATAAAATGAGAAAAAAAATGGGCATACTTGCTTAAAAAAGAATGCTGGCTGCTTCTTTGTATTAAATTGCTCCAATAAAGAATGAATTGGCACTTTATAGTCATTTAATTAGGAAAAGAGCATTTTACTTTTATCTCTTATATCACAACTTAGAAAATAGTGACTTTAATGGTGCTGCTCACTTAATTATGTCAACAATTAAGAGATTGTTAAACACTAAGCTATAACTTGTCTTGTTGAGTTTGATTCATTTTCCTGGTCTACTTATATTTTAGTTGATTCATTTAAGTATCTGAATACAATGTTACAATGAAACAAAATGATAGGGATGCTTTTTTTGATTGGATATTCTTTGACTTGGTTTAAAAATAAGAGTAAAAATAAAATGTAATCTGTAATTTAAATATTCCTATTTAATCCTATTTGTGTTATATTATCTTTTGATGATTCAAAATTATTACACTAAACTTGGTCTTTGTTTTCAGTCATCATTTGAGTTGTGTCTGGCATTTGTGAGCACAGTGCCCTGGTGTATTTCTTAATCTCTTTAAACCACAATGTTATCATTATTAAAGGGATGATTTGTCATATAATAAGAGCAACTGCTTAAAATAGTGTCCCAGAATAATGAGATTAAAACATATTAATGAGATAAAACCTATAAAGTGCTTATCATTGATAAATTAATTATTCAGTAAAAGTTAACCCTAATTATGTTATTATTTTTAATTCCTCTCTTACCATTATTTGTCCCCTTGTATCCACCCTGTCTTACCATTATATGTCCCCTTGTATCCACCCTGTCTTCCTATCAGTCACTAAATGATGAGTTTTATAAAAATTTGACCCTCTTTGATTCTCACTGTATATCCTTTCCTTTGGAAATCTGAACCACATATGCCTACATTTAATCTCTCTATATTTATGATGCATCCCAGTATACATTTCAGTTTCTATCACACCTCCAAGCACTACCCTGATATTTCCAAATAATTAAGTAATATAATTCCATGGATATTTTAATTTTTTTAGGTGAGGCAACCTTTGGATGACCTCACAGATTGCAAGGATCTTGTCAGCTTACAATCCTCCTTTTTTTTTTCTTGCACCTACAGCACCTGGTCTTCCTACAGCAGGTGGTCTCCAACCCAAACACTAATCAGGCCCGACCTTGCTTCTGAGATTAGACGGGATCGGGCTTGTTCAGAGTGGCATGGCCATAGACCTACATGGATATTTTAAAACAATTTAATGTTGGTTTGTAAAATATAAATAAATAAGTAAAAATGTTTCTCTAAAATCTTGATTTATATTGGCATTCCTCAGTCATCTATCTGGTCTTTATCAGTTATCTATTGAGTAGAGACTTATAGTGATGTTATCATTGACACTTCCTACTTCTTCATCTTTTTATACCTGATCATTCACCAGACTTGCAGACTGAAGTACATAAATGCTTATTAAATACACTCATTTTTCTTAATCTCTGATGCACTTTCATATTTCACCTTTTCTTCTTCTCCTATCAGGATTGTTGCTATAACTTTCTATAAATATTTCCATATGCAAACTCCAGATCACATTTCATTTCATCCATTCCTGGTATTAGAGCCAAAGTCATCTTAATAAAATGCAAATATAAAAATATAATCATACCAACACTGTGTTTAAAACCTTGCAATCTGTTTTCATCTGGAGAAAATTGGTGGAATATGAATTTGGGGATGCAGGCATGGGTCTGATCTGTCTATTAAGGATGTTTGATAACTCCTAAAAAATAATATTTGCCAACATTTTTGTCTTCTTACTAAGAGTTAGACACTGGACTGAGCATACTACAGGCATTATCTCATTTAATAATCACAAAAAGTCTATGAGATTATTGATAACCTTAGCTGTTAACATTTTAACAATGAAGAAACTAAGACATTAAGCAAATTAATCTAAGTATTGTATATAGAAAACCCTAAAGACTCCATAAAAGTTGCTAGAAATAATAAATGAATTGAGTAAAGTTGCAGGATACAAAATAAACATACAAAAATCAAGTATGTTTTTATATACTAACAAAGAGCCTTCTGAAAAGAAAATTAGGTAAATAGTCGCATTTACAATATCAGCAAAAAGAATAAATACTTAGGAATCAACTTAACTAAGGTAGTGAAAGACCTGTATACCGAAAACTATAAAACACTAATGAAAGAAATTAAACAAGAAAAACAAATTCCACCAAATCTGACAACATGGATAAATCTGGAGGACATTATGCTAAGTGAAATAACAATCACAGAAAGACAATTACCCATAATTCCATTTATATAAGGTATCTAAAATGATCAAATTCATAGAATCAGAGTGGAATAGTTGTTTATAAGTGTTAAGGAAACAAGGAGTTGGGGAGTTACTAATAAATGGGCATGAAGTTTTAGTAGTGCAGAATAAATAATCTCTAGAGACCTGCATAACCATGTACCTATAATCAATAATAAATTTTTGTACACTTAAAAAATTGTGCAGAGGGTAGATCTCATGTTAATTTTCTTATGACAATAAAATAAAGAAAGATTTTAATTGGTCAAAGGTCCTTTGTTAGTAAGTGATACAATATGAATGCCTAACTAGTGTTTTTATTTGTTTGTTTATTTATTTATTTATTTTTTGTATTTAACCTCTACTTTTTTTTTAATTACATTATTAGGGTAAAAATTGAAAACATTGATTCATAAATATATATTACCCTTATGTTCATTGAAGCATTATTGACTATAACTAAGACATGGAAATAACCCCTCTGCTTTTGAGTAAGAATACTTCACAGTAAGAGGATCTTTGCATACATTTGTAAGTAGATTGACTTTATGATTTCATGAAGAACAATTGATTAAATAAATGGAAGTTATAAATAGAGAACATATAGGAAATAATTTCCAAAATTTAGCCAAAAAAAAACAGGCAAAAACAAACTATAGTCATTTCTTTAGTGTGATAGCATGAGTTAAGAAAGAAAATGTATTTTGTAATTTTGCACACACACACACACACACACACACACAAAACTGCTGAATAAAATACAACACATGTATTTACCCAAAGCTTAAAACAAATAAGAAACATTTTAGAAATTAAAGCTACAGTGGCAAGACAAGCTACAGCTAGTTGACCCACCAGCATATAGGAAATGAATGTAGCATTTAGGGTCTGGAGTTATAAATCCAAATGGGAATAAGTGATGGCTCTTTATTCCTTTTAATGGCTGAGAGATGGAACTAAGCATAAAATTGTAAATATTGATCTGTGAATAAGCACTTTTTTTTTTTTTTTAAGAAAAACATCACTCTGTCAGACTACACACATACACAGACTCTGTTAACAGAGTACCGGAGATCTGGTTAAACTTTTGTTTTTCTAGTTGAGGGCAAAGGAAAACAATTCTTAAGAATTTTTAACAGCCAAAAAAGCTTTAGCTAAAAATGTGTTCACAGTAAAACTTACAAACCACATGAGGAAATTAACTGGCATGGGAGAGGTAATCTACATTTCAAAACTACAGGTCAGCCTTCTATAAGTGATTATTACTAGTGCAATTGGCATTGAATATCTATAACCAACAGATAATTAGAAAGTGGAGTCTGATGGAATGGGAACAAGGTGAAGGAACTGTCAGTAATAATTTCTATTTTCTGATCTGGGTGGACAAAAACCATATGTTCAGTTTGGCACATTTGGATTTAGAGATGCCTGTGACATATTGATTATCCTGGTCCACTTGGACTGCCGTAATGAAATATCATAGTCTATGTGGCTTAAACAATAGAAATTTATTTTCTCATAGGTCTAAAGGATGGAAAATCCAAGTCCAAGGTGGCAGCCATTTTGATTTCTTATAAGGGCTTTCCTTCTAGGTTGCAGATTGAGGCCTTCTTGCCACGTCTTCATGTGGTCTTTCTTTGGAGAGGATGGTGTGAAGAGAGAGATTGCTGATGTCTCTTCTCATATGAGTACCAGCACCTTCATGAGGAACCCACCATAATGAGTACATCTACTATAATTACCTCCCAAATAGCCACCATCACATTTGGAATGAAGACTTTGAAATATAAATTATGGGAGGGATGCAAACATCCAGTCTATAACGTCAATATACATTTTTCCCAGCAGAAAACATATCTTCACTGGAGGTGAGGTTTTGTCAATAATTAAGAATTTTTGGCTTCATATCTTTATAAAAGATAATTTAGAGTAATTTATCTTATATTAGTTCATTTCTTTAACAAGAGTGTAAGTGCCTGTTCTGTGCCAGTCACCGTTCTAAGCACTTGAAATACATCAGTGAACAAAATAGACAGTTTCCTTGCCTGATGTGACTCCTGTTATAAGGAGAGAAACAATAAGCAAATATAATAAACAGCTAAATAAATGTTATGTCAAGAGGTGATAGAATTTGGAAATTTTAAAGTGGGTGTGCAGTGAGAGCGGAGCAACGTCCTATAAAGTCTAATCCTACTCTCAAGTGGGGAGATAGACAAGTATATAGTGTGTTGTGGTGCTAATAGAAGTACATATGCAGAATTGAGACTGACACAACAGAACAAAAATAAATACTACCCTGGGTAGATGACACTTCACAGAAAGAAAAAGAATTAGATATAAGTGGGTTTGGCTTTTGTTAAACAAGCACAAGCGGAAGACATTTTTGGCAAGAGATGAGTAATATGAGCAAAGTCACTGAGTAACGCAAAAGCTTATTATCTTTGTGGACTTCAAATAGCTTAACATTTAGAAGTTAAAAGAGAAGTACAGCTAAAAGGGGGATGACTAAGGGAATCTTCCATGTTACAGCATGGAATTTGGAACTTTCCTAAAAATGTGAGAACTTATTAAATAATTTTTAAACAGAGAATGGTATTATTTCTTCATTGTGACCATTCTGTGCTTTGAAGGGAATGATTGGGAAAATAATCAAAAGAAGATATTTATTTATAATACTATTACAACAATCTACTAGGAGATGAAAAAGACCTAAACTAAGGCAATAGAAGTGGTGACAGAAAGGTACTGAAAAATAGAGATTTCTTTAGGCAGATATTAATATATGGAGTGATGGAATAGTTTGAGTTTAGAATGAGACTTCAATTTCTTTTTTTAAAGTAAAATGAGGAATGGATGAAAAAAACCTTTGTTTCTTGAAAAATACTGATTTTAGTTAGTGACCTAAATAATGTGTTTGAACTACAAGGTGGTAGATCCAGGCAGAACACCAGAAAGAAGCATTTGCTAGAGATATGCAGTTGTGAGATATTTGCATAAAAATAGTTTTAAATATTTTGTAAGTATATGAGAAAGACTACAGCTATGTATCATGCATGCAGAGGGAACATAATAAAAGAAAACAAAAAAACAAACCTTTCAAGACAACTTTCAGGGCAATATTTAATGGGAAGTTAGTTGCTCATGTAGATGTTTGAGGAGTGGTATTATAAAGATAAAGGAAAGAAAGCATGGATGTGGTATATTATCAACACCGAGAGAAGAAAATATTTCAAAAATAATAAAAAGATCATCTTGGGTAAATCCTGTGAAAAATAAGTACATAAAGTCTATATGCATTTATATGATTATATAATTAGAAACCATTCAGTAATGACAATCATAGAAACATGCTCATTTTCAGACTTTCTTCTTTCCATTTATTTTCACATTAGACCCAATTATTTGTCTTAAATCTATTCAAATTATATCATTCCCTTTTGTGAAAGTGTTCAATGATTTCTGATTTCATATAGCATTAAATAGATTTCTTAGTATAGCATTAAATCCTTTCCCTGTCTTCACTATCACCTATTTTCCCAACCTCACTTTCTTTTAAATGCCTCCATATTGTACCTTCACCATCCCATAAACTTTTCCTTCCAGTCAACCTCTAGACAGACTGATTCCCTCAACTGTGAATGTTTCCTGATAGCCTTGGGCATACTCAGTAATCCAATTCAAATGCCACCTCCTTTGATCCCTGAATTTTTAAAATTTTATTTAAATGTTCACATTCTCGATTTTCAAAAGTATTTCTATCATTCCCATTTTCTTCTATCATACACTAATTACCTATATATATCTTTCCTTCTGTAGTATAAATTGACAAATATTGACAAAAACCTAGATGATTATTTTGTCTTTGAATATTAACATCCATATGTCATGAACTGAAAAACTGTAAAATTTGCAAACTTCCCAATTATATCGTAGATTGTTCCCCCCCCTTTTTTTAAAGTAAGCAATTTATACTAATTGCAGCAATACTGACTGCAACATTAACCCAGTTGAGGTTTATCAGAATAAAATGTAATATTTATTGAAAAATTTCTATAAAGTAATTTTATGAGCAATGTATTTTTGTTTTAACCCTTCTGTGCTTATTCTTTTTCTTTTATTGTATTGAATATTGTATTCCATATTTTGATGTGGACATACGTTCAAGTCAGCTATGTATTTTTTATTTTAATAATTAAGTGAAGAATCCTGACCATTGAAGTTAGGAAAAGTTTATCTGAAATGCTTGAAAATTAAATAGCTAATCAAATTTACTAGATGAAGGTATAATAGTCATATTTAGCTTCTATAATCATACAGTTCTTTGGTCAGTATCCCTGTCACTTGACTCATACAATGAGGAGAATAATACGTAATTCTTATAATAGGGACTATCTCAAGTCAAATAAATGAGCTGCAAATTACAAATACAATATAAAACCATCCCTTTAATGATGTCACCTGTTAATCTAAGGGTTAAACTGAGGCCTTTAAAAAATTAAAGCAAAGCAAGAAAGTCATATTTAAATACTTACCATGTCAAATTTAGCTTGAGACTTTATTTAAAATATTTAATTTGAAGCATATTGTTTCTATTTCTTCTTTCCATATGCACTTTGGATATTTACAGTATATGAACATTGATTTAATTAAGCACATTATTTTGAGCAGCTGAGTCATAAACTGAGATATTTGGTAAGAAAAATGAGCAGTAGACAGTTTGGTATATCAGGCTATTTAAATCAACTTCAAAAATTTTCTCTATGAAAGTTCTTCCAATTTCTTGTCCAAAGCTATAAGATAAATCGATATAATTAATATTCAAAAAGATACAACACTCACTATTCCTACCAACTAAATAGATCACACCCCTTACCAAAGACTTACTTCTAAACAAGGCGAACATAAGATGTTGAAGAAAGTACAAAATTTGAGAAACTATTGTCCTTAGACCCTGAAAAATCAAGGAAAAATTACAGTTGAAATACTACATAAGAGGATAATTGAAGAATCCACAACTTCTTCTGAATCCATACTCTATTTCATTGCAGAGAAAGAAGAATAGATAAAAGGAGACAGTAGTTAAACAATAGTTTGTCTCTTGCTAAATGACCTTTTTTGTATCTATTCCAAGCATTGGCAAAAAAAAAAACCCAAAAAACAAAAACAAAAAAAACAACAAAAATAAGATGTTATGTTACATTTACTCTTTGTAAAATAATATATTAAAATATGTTTTATGGCCTATTTTGAACTAGTTTAGTGATGAATTTTTAGTTTTATGTGCTTTATAGAGATTCACTTACATAATTTCATACTGGAGATTTGCTTTTTAGTTTTCATTATTCGTGGAGTAGTTTCATTATTTACAGACACACAATTCAGCTAAATACTTTTCTACAGGACACACTTGGTAGGAGATTCTATATACCAAAACACTTGGCAGGTTTGCCTGTTTACTATCATTGATGCACATGTTCAATTTTTTAAAGATTTGATGAAAATTACTAAATGTTCATAAATTAAGTAATATTTTATAAAACATTATTTTCCATTTTGCCTTGTTCACTGTTAAAACTCTTAAGTTGACATATAGTGTCTACTTAAAGTATGTGTTAAATAGATGGAATTGTAAGGCATATCACCTCCATTTTCTCTACAAAGCTAGGTTCTGTTAAACAGAACAAAACAAAACTAAATGGTTCTTTAGTTACCCTTCTCTGAGGTAGTTTCTTCTGTGCCTTCTATTCATGTTAGAGTCTAACTGAAAACATACATACACAGGTACACATAATTAATTTCACTCAAAAAGAAATGAAAAATTTTGTATTCTTTTGATAAATTACAAAAGTTAACTAAATTGAAGACACATTGCATGATGTATCTAAACATACAAAATTTTTACATAAAAATTTTAAAAAATTATTTATAAAAGTGATAAATAGAAGACATTTTGATCTGAGATCGCTGTGGCCATCAAATTAAGATTATAAAGGAGAATAAATAGAATTGTTTTGCAATGTCAAATATTTATTATTATGACTAGAATTTAGGGGACTTTTTAGAAAAATAATTTTTCAAAATAAATCTGAGAATAATTAAAATATTTTGACAAAGACAATGAATTGTCACCTTCACACAGTTTTATTGATCAGTGTTGTAAAGAGTAATATGTTTCTTTTATATGAGAATGATCATTAAATTACAAAAGATACAAAACATATTTATAATTAAAAAGCATGATAAAGTTAGAATATGAAATGAAAATTAACAAGTCACCTTTTCATAATCTAGATATGGCAATAACTTAGTGATGTTATACCTTTGGAATAGAATTGATTTAAACTACTCCATGAAGAAACATAGATTTTAATGTAATAACGACAGAGCACATTACATGGTTACCACATGATATATGAACAGTGTTAGGCCCTTCCTTCTTCATAAACATCTGTTGAACAGAAGATTGAAAAAAAAAAGGAATGCACTTACTAGAGAACTCAAATCTAAGTTAGAAGAGGAGATTATTTGTATAGTATATAGGTAAAAATTATAGTCTCGATTCAGGTAGATATGGATATGATTTCTACTTTACCACTCATTAGCTTTCACAAATGTTATTAATAGGCTTTTATGAGTTCTTATAAATAATAAATGAGATAATGAATGTAAAAGGACTTGACACAGAACTCCCTAAAGTGCCATATGGGAAAGCCATTCAATTTATGTCACTGAAAAATCTTAAAAATGTAAAAAAAAAAAATCTTGATATAATGTTATAGTTTAGTTTACATTAAAAATATAATGGCATTCTTATGCTTATGTATGTCCTTTGCTTACCCCATAAAACTACACACAAACTTCAAATCATGGTAGACTTGTAGATGATCTTATATTATTTTATATTTTTCTGCTCTTTTATCTAATTTTGTTTTAAATGTGTTTTTTATAATCAGAAAAGAGAGGATAATGTATGCATACGAATGTATACATACACATTTGTTTACATATAAAATCATGTATATGTTTTCAGCATATTATAGTGTCCCAAGAATTCACAGTAATGTTCTCACTATTGCAGAAGTTTATAATAATAAATTGTAAATATATACAATTAAAAATTAGTTTTTGAAAGACTCAAGCTGAATCGAAATTTGTAGCTGAACCATAGCACATGAATTTATGCATATAATATTACTTTCTGATTGTATTATGAAATATTTCATTTTCATGCATAAAATTGACAAATATGTATAACAGAATTAGTTTCCATAATGTCAGTTTTGAAAGCTTGGTTTTAAAGTTTTTATATTTTCTTCAAAAATTCAATTATTTTTCTCCCACAAACACAAATGTTTATATTTTTTAAAATATATTAATTAGTATGTATAAAATCAATATATCTATATACCTATTCTAATACATTTTCAAGGTAAAGGTAGTATAATACATAACTATTTATTAATTTTCTATAATCTATTTTGTGATAAAATTGCTCCAAAGTTTTGTTTTTAGAATCAAAATGAACAAAACTCAATTAAAAGAGAAATAATCAGATATTAATATGAATAGCAAAATATTATTTTAAATTATCATATAGTTCATTCTAATATTGAAGAACACTATATTCAACCTCATATTGGTTAATTCAATTACATATAAACGTAAATTTATTAAGGACTGAGGACGCATTGAGAAAATATTTTGATCGTTCTATCCTTGAATTGTTTCTCCCTATAATATCAGACAGTAGAAGCAAATAGATGGGAATTGTGCAAAGATATTGAAGAGAAAGGTTTAAGGCCGAGTAGCAACATATGCAGATAACTGCTTTTCACTTGTCCCATGAAATTGTAAGTGAAGCTCTTTGCTGACAATGACAGAGTAAACAGTAAAGTCAGAAATTATAGGGAAGAGAACACTATTTAAAATTCCCTTGGGCAGAAATAGCTAACAAAAAAAAAAATGCAGAAAAGAAGAGAAAGTTAGTTACAGAACTTGACACTATAAACACATTTGCTTCCAAGGTAAACTAGAAGTTTTGCAAGTGGGTAATAATATGAGTATGGGTCAAGAATATGAATCATCAATAACTGTCACAGCAACAGAACAAAACAAAACAAAAAAATCCCCCAAACTTACAACTTGTTTACAACTTACACAGCAATAAGAACTTGCTTTTGACAACATAGGAATTGGGGATAAAGGTGGGAAGAGTGATTCTGATGTTGATGGGAAATTCTGTAAATCCATTTACTTGTTTGTCCTCCAAACTTGCAGCACCATCTATTCATTAGGTTTAAGGTAGTGTTCCTAAAAGTTTAGAAAGGTAAAGAAAATAAGGAAAATAAAGAAAATAAGGAAAGTATATTTATTGTTTTGAGATTTTAAAGATATGTTTTGCATATAACATAAAAACAAATTTATGTTTCATTGGAAAACCATATTTCTCTTAGATCCTGTATAATAAGGTAGGGTTATCTTGTAGCTGTACTTGGTTAGCACTGTGCTTACCTCCAGGAAAGGCTGAAAGTCTGGTGTTGACCCTTGGCCAAGGAACGAATGAAATATGCAGCTTAAAGTATGCAACTCATTTGGAGACAGCTAGGGCTGTCTACATTGCTTACAAATATATTTTATGATTTATACCTGGTTACAAAAACTGGCTTGGTTATATGACTAAAGGGGTAAAAGACACCATTTTAAATTATTGCCTGGGCCCCCATGAAACCATAATTTCTTGCATATACCTTTTTGGTTCATAAAGAAGAAACACATCTTTCGCAACTGAGAAAAGACTCTGGTGGTCTGCACCTGGAATTATCAGACCCTCATTGATTGCCTAGACTTACTTTCTGCTGCCATGTAAAGTCCGTTGTGTCAGTACACATAGGAAGCTTCTGAATTTTTCAATTATCTGAGTCTGTGTAATTGATGCAGCGCCCAGAAGTTTTTGTTTCCTTGTGTTTTGTTTTTTTTGGGATAGTGAAGAATGGTCAGGGTAGAAACATATGTTGCTAATATTGGCCAGCAATTCTGGCTCTTAAACATGCTCAGTGCTCACATTGGCATCTTTTTTTTTTTTTAATTCAATTTTTATGGTGTCATTGGTTAATGAAATCTAGTAAGTTTCAGCTGTACTTTTTAATAGTAAGGCATATATATTTACATTGTGTGTTCACCTCTCATAGTTAGATTTCTTTCTGTCGCCACATATTTGACTCCCTTGACCCCATCTACCTCAGCCCTCCCCCCTACCCCTTATGCTCTGGTAACCACTAGTCTATTGTCCATCACATTGGAATCTTTGATGGGATAATGTACTGCATGGATCCACCGTGGTTTCTACTTCTGGAACAACAAATTCAAGTTGAAAAATCTGTTATAGGTAGGCTATCTTTCTCAAGATGTCTGTGAACTCATGTCAGGTAGAGGCTCATCCAATGATAAGGGCTAAGTTTGTTTTCGCAAAAAAAATTTGTAAACTATCACTGACAAAATATTAGCCTGTGATGCCAATATATTGATGTAAATTGGCAATCCTTCTATTTTTATAGAAGAGTTCATTTTGTTTCAGAACTGTTTGACATCTTTTAGCTTCTTAATGATCGTGTTGCTAAAGTAATTGTAGTTACATTTTCAAAGGATTTTTTATTATACAATTGTATTTATGCAAATAATCTTAATATGTTTAGTTAGCTATTTTATTTATCATTGTCCTTGATTTAAAATACTACACTGTATTAATAAACATTAATGTGTAAACTGAACCAATGTTTCATACACTTTCCCTAAATTGCTTGTTCTTGAAAGTTATTTTAAATAATATCACTTCTCTTTTTCAAAGCATGTTTAGCCTTCAAAATTAATTTGAATTAATCATATTATGAATACTTGGCCTTTGTGATAGTAGATTTATTTAAGAAAATTGTGGCCCACTATTCTTGTCATAGGTTGCAGCCAGTTTAAATATGAATTACTTTTTAACATATCAATGGGTCGGAAAGTGATATTTATCACATCAATCACATCTGTTGCTACCATTCAACTTTTTTTTTCAGTTTTACACTGTAATAACCAAACTGACTTCAAATAACAGACATCGTCTTTAAACATTTTCAACCAGCACTTTTGCAAATTTTAGTATTCTTTAACAAAAAGATAACTGGCAAATGTAAACTTATTTCAAATTATTTGTGAAACTAAGCAATTGATTTTTACTTTCTATTTCAAAATTTCACTAAACTTCTGAAAGAGAATGGTTATTACACATTTAATTCTGCTTACACTAACATTTGCATTCAGATTGCACATTTACATAAAAGAAGCAAATAGTTGAACACAAATTGTTACACCAAATACCTCTTGCTCTTCCCAAAGGGGGCTATGGGAAAACTCTGGTATACGTTTATTTTCTATATTTGAGATTTGTTTTGCCTTACTTTTTATTTTTAATCTAAATTATTATTGCTGTTGTTGTTTTTAGGAAATGATGGGTTAAGATTACTTGGATATCTGCTGATTTACTGTGAGTGGTGAGAAGGAAAGTTAAACTCACTGGGGCTAAGACTTCATGGATGATGGCAGAGGGAGAAAGGGCAGCACCAGCCTACTGGCTTCCGAGAATACAAGTCTGGAAGAGCAACTGCAGATGAAGGGAGTGACACATGGTGAATTGCCTGATATCTACCAGCAATCATGGGTATGAATTTTTTTTTTTTCCGTTTTACCTAGACTCATATGGAGGTTCCTCTTTTGCTCTGTAATGTGCTTAGCTAGTCAACCGGTCTCCATTTCTTTGTGGAGAAGTATGAATCTATACATGTACTATGAAACAAAACAGCCCATAAAATCTGCAGCCCTCTGGAAAATTCCACTGTAGAGCTGTTTGCTGGTGGAAATTCTTCATACTAAATGAATAAAAGTCCAAATATGCTTCATTTTACTTGTAGCAATTGTTTGTGGACAAATCTTTTTCATACCTACCTTATGCAATCTGTGACTGTAGCATCCTAGACTCAACCAATACAGAATAATTTCAAGTAAATTGGAGTGGCCAAATGTGAGATAAGCTCCTCAAACAAAAATACAAGCAAATAAAGGTTACACTTATATTATATGGTGAGATTAACAGGCTTTACAGTGTCCTTGCAAACAGCTATTATGTCTTCTGTTTACTAGTACAATAAAAAATTAGCCCTTTGTGTTCAACCTTGCTCTGCCCTTAATTAATAGAAAATTCAGATATGCTAATTGGAAAGTTTTATGCTTAGTGCAGCAGTTTCACCTAATAATATCCTAGATGAAACAGTAAAAATGATTAATTTTATTAAATCTTGACCCTTGAGTAAACTTCTTTTAATACTCAGTGTGATAAATATATGATATACAAAAAACACTTCTGCTGCTTAATGCAGTATAATAGTTACCTTAAGGTAAAGCATAAGATAACTTTTATCATAGAATAGCACTTTTGTCCTTCAAAGAACCACTCAGTGAAACAATAATTATCCAGATCTGATTGTTTGCATACATTTTATTAAATATGAATGAAGTTAAACTGTAATTACAATGAAAACTACTATATTTTATCGGTGATAAAAATTTAATTTTCAAATGAAAATTAGAATTTCAAAATTTTGCTTCTGCCTCTGTCAGTTTGAGAGTTCCCAATGCTTATTTTCATAATGAGATTACTGAAGATAACAAATATGAATTTTAAAATTTGTTTTAAAATGTATCGAAATTTAGAAATCTCTATTATTTAGTGAATCAGTAATTCCAAAGTAAGCAAAGCATAATTTTACAAAATCATGCATGAATAAAAGATCTAGTCAAAGTACGAGATGGACTAATAGATTTTCATCTAACAAAAGTTGAAAAGTTTATTAATATATTTTTGAGAACCAAATTCTTAATTTTAGTCATTTTCCTCTACAATTACATGGCAGCGATATTATTTTTTGTTGTTGTTTTGTTGTTGATGTTGTTAAGAGAATTGTTATAATTGATCAGGTTAATATTTTAAATAGATCTAAGGGAGTGGTTTGTGGTTTGGGGAAGGTGAGTCTACTGTCTTCACAATCTGCTTACAAAAGTTGTCTGGCTTTGTGAATATAAAGACCAGTTTTAACATTTCATGCAAAGAGATCAGTTAAGGTTCATTCTTCATTCCATTTGTTTACATGGGAGGAGAATCCCTGGAGAATGAAATGAAACTGTTTCCATGCCCCAGCCAGGTAGGACTTGTTGAAGTATTGGTTTCTCCCTTGTGAACAGCTAAACAATTTGTACAAACATTGATTCTTTTCCCCAAATGGGAATTTAACAAGCTTCGTGTTCTTGTCCCTTTCTACTTTCACTTCAATTTAGTAAATCCTTTGAGGCTTTGTAATAGCAGACTTCCAAGAGATTGTATTGTTTGAGGATTTTTCTACATTGTGTTAAGTATGGATTTTTTCTCAGCTAGTTAAAAGTATTTTAAATAGTACCAAGAGCAAAGCTGGAGTTAAAACAGATATTGGTTCCTTAGACTTTTAAGACTAACCAAAACAACAAAGTTTTTTCCCCATAAGTAAAGTTTTATTTCATTGTAAAAATTAAGATCTTCCCCCACTGATTTTAAAATAAGTACTTTATTTTAAGAGAAACTGCTTACCAAATGGTACTCATAGGTCATATGGTAAAAGAAAAAAGAAAAAAGAAAAAACAAAACAAAACAAAAACCCTGATTTTCAAAATGTCTCTACCATTATGCATTCCTACCATCACTGAATAAGAGTTCCTGTGTACTACACATATTCACTGGAATCCAGGTTTCTGGATTTAGGCCACTTCAATAGGTATATAGGGGCATCTCATTGTTGTTTTAACCTGCATTTTCCTGATGACATATGATATGGAGCATTTTTTCATTATGCTTGCTTGCTCTCTGTATATCTTCTTCAGTGAAGCATCTGTTAAGGTTTTTGGTCTATTTTTAAACCAGGTGTTTTATTTTATTTATTTAATTTTAAGAATTCTTTGTCTATTTTAAATAATAGTCCTTTTTCAGATTTGTCTTTTGCACATATTTTCCCCTAGTCTGACTTGTCTCTTCATTCTCTTGACAGAGTCTTTCATAGAGCAGACAAATTTCATTCGAAAGATGTCCCATTTATCAATTATTTCTTTCATGTAATTTGCCTTTGGTGTTTTATGATTATACATACCCAAGGTCATCTATGTTTTCTCATACATTATCTTCTATTTTTTAAATTTATTATTATTTATGCCTACAGCACACATTATCTTATGAAGATTTAAAAAACGAAAAGAAAGGGCAACCTCTGTGGCACAATTCAAACAGTGTTCCTTGGAAATCTTTCTTAAAAATTTGCTCTGTAATCTAGTTCTTTAGGTGTCCTCTGGTTCTTTCATTTATACCTTAAAAATTCCATTCTGGCTTGAAATTAATTTTGACATTAAATTTGATTCTTCATAATTGAACAAGCTGACATATGCCCTGTTTTTAAAGTTTCATATTTCCTTTTATGTTCTGTTTTGTTTAAAATGTTAAGATGTAAACAATAAGATCAAAGAATAAAAGATGATATGGTCCTTTAGATGAGTAAATAGATTCTCAGTGCATTATTATGAAATTCAGTCAGCATGACTCATTTTTTTGTTTCCAGTGGTTTTCACATATTTTTCTAAATTGTTTTCTTGATTTAATTTTTCACAAGAGAAGGCAGTAAAATGAACATCAAAACATGTAGTTACCATTACTGCTTCATAATACTTACTCATAAACTCTTTGACCTCTCATGATAATGCAGCGAAAAAATTAAATTACTATAATCAGAAAGGCCTTGGTATCTGTAAAATTGGGATGAGTAACTACTTCATAGGGTTTTATTAATAAAAGTTGATATAATTCATATAAAGTACATAGTATTAGTGTTTTACATATATTAGATAATAAATTACCTTTGTTTTCCCTAGGACTTGATAAATTCTACATGCTATCTTCAGATAAATTCTAAATGAAGCCATTCTTTTTCTTATTTAACGCTCTGTGTAATATTTTTATTTCATCTCTCTAATTATTTCATCTTTCTTCATGCAGATTCCTTTTCCTTTCTATATTCATCTACATAATTTTGTACCTGTTAGAGTTTTGCCTTTCATTCTATCCAGTCTTCCCATATTAATATATGGTTTCCAATTGTCAGTAATACAGAGTTTCCCTCAGAATTTTAAACCCTTATCTACCTGTGGTTCAAATATAATCACCATAAGAGTTCAAACACGAAATGCCTAAAACCTAACTCCTTATTTGCTTACTAAATATTTGTATGTATCAATTCACTTACATGTGGAATATAAATCTGAAAGCAACACAAACAACACAAACAAATGGAGACTTATGGGCAGGGACGACAATAGTTTAGTGGTTACCAGAGGGAGGGGGGAGGATGGGAAGGTAGATAAAGGTAAAGGAGGTCAAATATTTGGTGATGGAAAGAAATTTAACTTTGGATGGTGAACACACAATGCAATATACAGATAATGTATTATAGAATTGTACACTCGAAACCTATATAATTTTATTAACCAATGTCACCGCAATAAATTTAATTTAAAAATTAGCTTTTGCTGCATAACACACCATCTAAATCATAGTGAATTAAAGCCTTCATGAGTTATTCTTATAGATCTGTTTCAGCTGGGTTTGTGTGCTCACCTACTGAGTTAACTAATCTCGACTAGCTTGGCTGAAGCAAGCTGACTGCTCTGGCATGCAAAGATTATACAGTGAGATCAGTCCAACCTGAATTCAGGCAATAAGAAGATATAGTATCCATAGAGAAATTAAAATCAGTAATAAAATTGATTAGAAGTTGATCTGCTATTTATTATCACCAGGAGCCAGTAACTCTAAACAAATAATAATAATAATAATAAAAATATATTCCCCCCTCAAATATTTTATTACCTTCAATTCTAAAGGACTGCCCTGCTGTGGCGTTTATATATGTATTTCAAATGAGTCCATTTTAGTTATTTATCTTAGTAAACATTTACTTTTACACAGAAACATTCAGAGATTTAAAATTATACTGTATGTGCCAGACAAAAATGATCTCAGCTACATATATTCTTTTTGAGAGTAATTTCATAACATTTGAAATTCTGTAAATTCACTTTGCGTATAGTTCATGTTTTGAACCTTTCTGGTACTACATTTTTCTTGGAGAAACGACACTCCATAAATATTTTCGCATTTCTGCAAAATCTGAGCTTTCTGAATAAAGAGTACCCGCAACCTGGATTAGTAACAGATGACCGCAAGGTAAAGACACCTTGGAATTTAGGGACTCTGAATTGCCCTGGAGAGATTTGAAGACTCTTCTCCCAGAGTGATTTGCTTACTTATATTCAGAGATGGCGAAACAGAGGCCATCTCTTCTTCTCAGAAACTGTTGATGTTCCTCTCTGGATTGCAAACCCAGTTGCTTATGCAGGTATATCCATCATTCACCATGTTACCACATGGGGAATTGGGGCATGGGGGACCATCACTACTAAGATGACCTATGAGTAAATAAAATGTCCATTCTCTGATAAAGAGCTTTAATGGTCCTGGTAGTATATGTAATAAAACTATGGCAGACTAACATTTTCACTAGGCAACATATCAGATTATTTATAGTTTCCGATTTAACTATTATATATCTTTTTATTTCACACTTCTTTTGTCTTCCCAAAAGTTGAAAAAATATTATGGTTTCTTTTTTTAAGTTTTCTGGAAGTTGTCATTGTAACTTTAAATATAGTATTTGCCAACTTATTTTTCGAGCTAATGACTTAGACAATATATTTTCTCTCTAAATATAAATTATGATGGTAAATTGTCTTCCTCTTAAGTATTATCTTTATGAAACTATATTTTATATTTAAACTTTATTTATTTTATTATTCATTTTAGATTGTTTAGATTATTTTTCATGGTAAAAGAGGAAAATGTTAAATTTACATTTCTCTCAAACACTAGATTTATTGCTATTTTTAAGCTGCTAATATTTTTAAACATTTTCTGTTTTTAGTCTATAAATTATTTCTAAGTTTAAAAAATTCACATTGGTCTAAATGTCTCCTAGAACATTCCATGATGATAGAAATGTTCTATAACCACTGGCTAATATGGTAATATAAAGATTTTCCAGTTGAGATATTTGAAAGAATCCCACAGAGCATAAGATCTTTATTTAAAGACAAACCATATGGTGCGTACAGCAAGAGAAACAGAATGCAGGCAAGCATCAGAGTTCTGAAAGATATCTCATATGCCCATTCCCCAGGGTTTTTATTTGTACGTGGGTTTTGCTTTGTGGCTGGAATGAGCCACTATGGTGTATGAGGAATCTTGGTTACCTGTGAGCTCAAATCATAAGTCCTAAACAGGGTTATATGTGGAACCAGAGTAATCTGGGACTTAATCAGGCCAGCTTGATAAATATGTTAGCCAGTTGAAAATTCTTAGTTAAAAAAAAATGTGTGTCTGGGGGGTCTCCAGGGGTAGTTTCAGTCTTTAAATGAGACATAATAAATCTTACTGATCTTATGTTGGCCAAGATTCAGCAAACAGACATCTTAACATCCTCAGAGATCAATATACTTTCTTCAGTCCATCTGTAAATCAATTCTATCTACTACATGTAACCACTAGCCACATGTAATTGAACAGTTGCCATGTAGCTTGCGGAAGTGCAGAATTAAGTATTATTTACTTTATAATTAATTTTAATTAATATAAAGTTAAATAGCCACATGTGGCTAATAGCTATAGTATTTGTCAGCAAAGATCTTATTATTTGCAATTTTATATATATATATATATATATATATTGCATGAGCAGTGATATATATATCACTGTTATTTATATGGCTAACAAATATATATATCACTGCTCATGCAAACAGAATGAGTTAACCTGTAGAATCCAAAATGTTTTACCATGTCATTAAAATGTGGGTGTGAAGGAGAATATCCAAATATCAATTCCTAATGATCCCAGGCTTAGTTAAGTTTTATGTGTTAATCCTATGCTATCATATGACTGTTTCTCCTAGAATTACATTGTACTTTTTGTTTCTGGAGATTCTATCTGCAAAACTTCATCATTATTATTATTATTATTATTTTGCATTTGAAGTGGGTCATAAATTTGGTTTAAAGATGTCCTTATTGACAACATTAACAATTTTTCTAAACAGATTCTAAAATGTAAATCAATTTTATTCTCTGTAGGCTATCCTCTGACTCTTGGTTCAGGATTTTTGATCATAAATCATTCACGATCATTTTTTGGCACCATTTATAGAATAGTGAAAGCAAAAAATAACTACTGAAATACTAATAATTTGTATTGTCAAGTGAGATATTGGTTTAGAGAATTTCAGTTTACATTTCATCACAAATTTATTCATAATCGGATTTAAGTTTATAAACTCTTTTACTTCCTTTCACTAATGAAATTTTAACTTTTTAAAAAGTATCAACAGATTGAGTCACTGTAACAAGTAATTTACTGTTAAATAACTCTTTTTTTTCCGCTGGGCAATTAGTTCTTACTGGATGAATGTCTTATGGAGGTTTTAATTATATCTCCCATCTATTTCATCATCAATATCAGTATTATCTGAGGTTTTGTTGAGATCAATCAAATTAATCTTACCAATTACACCAATATTACATCTATTGCAGTTCATTTCTGGATATATTTCCCTTATTTAAAAAAAAATCAGTTAGAATTAAATATAATACTTTACTAGCCTTCCTAACAAAAATAACTTTCATTCATATACCAAATGTTGTCATAGATTAAGTTGTATATTAAGGGGAAAATAGTTTGTTAATTATAGATTACAGTTCTATTTGAACTATGCTTTTTTTCACAGTTCTTTATGATCATGCTATATGGGAAGTAGTCTACCCCAAATAAACGTTAGTTTGTGCATGCCTGAAAGATTCACATACGAACTGCTGGTAGACATTGGAGTTACTTCCAATAGAAATTGCCCCCAAACTGACACTGGTTTCTGTTTGCCAGTCATTCTTTTACCTTGATTATTCTCCTTTACACACACACATGCACAGAACTTACATTTGCATGCAAATTGTTTTCCAGAATCAAATTAATTTTTGGTAAGTCATCATTTATAGGCAGCTGAGTATTGATGATAAGGTTGATAATTTTCCATTCTGTAGTTCTGACTAAATGCAACTTTGAATTTCACAAAATTTTAATAATGCTTTTAGCACTGTTATTTATATGGCTAAGTGCTTTTGAAGTTGTTTTGCATTTATCAGGTGTCAGAGCACACTGCAAGAATAATGAGGAGCAAGTTAGAAACGAGCATTAAACATCACTGACTGCTGTCATCACCTTATCAACACTAAATAATAAAACTATTTCTAACTATGTAAGTAATAAAAGTCAAAAGTAATCATTATAAAAGCTAAAATAATGAGTCTTAAAATGACAACATAATGAAAAGAAATGACAGTAATCAGGTAGTAGATAAACAAAAATGAAAATAAAATAAAAGTAACAATGTATCAGAGACATAGTTGGTTTTTTCAGCCACTTCAGTAATAATATGCTCCTTATTAATGTTTTACAGTATATAAATCAATAATTCCCATCTTTTTCATTGACATGGATTTTTGAGTAAAAAAAGGAATAAAAAATAGATTTTACATTTGTTTTGTCAAGATTATAATAGATTTTGTTTGAAATACTGTAACATAATTATATTAATTAATAAATCAAGTTATTAGAGGTAGGTCTTTTCTGATATTAAAGTACTAAATTTATCTCAAAAATTTTGTGTTCATAAAAGCATATTTTGAATAGTTTTTAAAATTTGAAACCATATTTGACTTACATATAATAATTATCTAGTTATGACTGTGGTTTTGATGCTAGTTATCATTATCTAAATAACTAGAGTTTGATTAACAGGATCAATAGAGAACAAACACAGTGGTTGTGATAATTAATTTTAGGTATAAATTTGTCTAGATCATGGTACCCAGATATTTGATCAAATCTTCTTCTAGATGTTTCTGTAAAGGTAATGTCTAGATGTAAAGCAAATTTGATTGGCCTCATACAATCAGTTGAAGGCCTTAAGAGAAAAAGACTGGCCTTCATGGAGGAAGAGAGGATTTTGCCAGCAGATCACTGTTGCACTCAAACTGCAGCTCTTCCCTGGGTCTTCAGCCTACTGCCCTATCCTGCTTGTCAAAATCACATGAGCCAATTCCTTAAAATATGCCCCTCTTCCCCTCACCCCACCCATATATATGTGGAAGTGAAAGTAAAGTGACTTTGGAACTGGGTTATGGATAGAGGCTAGAAAAGTTTTGAGGTACATGTTAGAAAAAAACAAAACAAAACTAGATTTCGTTGAAGAGACTCTTGGTAGAAATATGGATGTTCAAGTTATTTCTGGTGAGGCTTCAGATAAAAAGGAACAGCTATTGGACAGTGGAGGAAAGATGACCCTTATTATAAAGAGGGAAAGAACTTGTGTTCTAGTGTTTCATAGATGATAGAACTGCTGAGTAGTTAACATGGATATTTAGCTGAGGATATTTCTATACAGTGTTGAAGGCACTACATAGTTTTTCCTTGCTGCTTATAGTAAAATATGAGAAGAAAAATAAATCAAAGAAAGAATTATTAAACACAAAGTAACCAGAATTGAAATATTTGGAAAATTCATAGCCAATCCATATTGCAAAAAACAGAAAGCAGAGAACTTCAAGGGTACGGCTGGAAAAAAATTGCTATAAAGAGATTATGGTTATAACTCATGGATTCAGTC
Source organism: Pteropus medius (assembly GCF_902729225.1). Lineage (NCBI taxonomy): Eukaryota > Metazoa > Chordata > Mammalia > Chiroptera > Pteropodidae > Pteropus > Pteropus medius. The sequence goes on along the minus strand of NW_024349800.1, from coordinate 20,067,506 downwards.
AATCATTTCAGTAGAAATGCTGCCAACTTTAGCTGAAGGAGACAGAGATAGAACAAAGTGAAGGAAGGCTGTTGGATCTCAGAGATTTTACAAGACAAGCCAATAGAGCTGTCTTGTATCATTCGAGAAAAGAGAAAAATGACCCAAAGGCATGATATCACTGTCATCATGGGCCTAATGAGAAGAGATCAGAGACAGAGCTGTCTCCTCCATGGTTCTATGTGACAGAGCATCCATTCAGGGACTTGGGGGCAGGGATAACACTTCTGCCCAGGGCCAAGGAAGTCTGGTAGGTCACCGCCCCTGCTAGTGCAGAAGACAATGCCCCTACTCTGGGGGGCTCAAAGGCAAAACATTGAACCAAAGTGGATTATTTGCAAGCATTAGAATATAATGGAATGTGCCCTGTTAACATTCCAACTTCTATTTACTAGGGACCTGTGACGTCTTTTTCTTTCTGATTTCTCTGTTTTGGAAAGAGAATGCCTATCCTATGCCTGTCTTTTCTATTTTAGAATTATTCCAGTCTATTCTGGTTTCACATATTAGTAGATGAGGAGGAATTTTGTCCCAGGATGAATCATACCTCAAGGCTCAGTTATACCTGACTTAAATATTAAGATAAGAATTTGCAATTAGAGTTAATGCTGGAATGGGTTAAGTCTTTTGGGGCTGTTGGGATGGGTGAGTATATATTACATAAAAGAAGGACATACATTTTGTGGGACCAAAGGGTGATTTGTATTGAGCCAAATTCTTTCACCTCAAAACTCATATGTTGAAATTCTAATCACTAATACTTCAGAAAGAATGCAACTGTATTTGGACATAGGACCTTTAAAGAGGTAACTGAGGTAAAATGAGGTAATTTGGGTGGGCCCTAATCCAATATGACTGATGCCTTTATGAGAATGTGAGAGATCCTAGACCTGGGTACACAGAGAGACCATATGAGGATAAAGCAAGTAATCACCCATCTGTAAGCCAAAAAGAGAGGCCTCAGAAGAAAGCAAATCTACTGACATCTTAATCTTGAACTTCCAGCATCCAGAACTGTGAAAAAATAAATTTGTGTTGTTTAAGCCACCCAGTTTGTGGTATTTCCTATGGCAGCCCTAGCAAATTATTACGGTGACTGAATTGAAATTGTCTAAGTAGTAGGAAGTGGCAAAAAGCCACAAAGCATGTAAAATTCTATTTTATGCTTTTGCCTACCTATTCAAGATAGAGGTTCTCAGCAAATTAATAAATTAACTATTGCTTTATTCTGAGTCTAAGACAAAATGCAGATTTGTTCCAGCCAATATTCAACTACATGTTGCATCAACAAAAATTTAAGGATATGGTTCCATAGTGTGGTGGTTAGCATGCCAGCTTTGCACGCAGAAGGTCCTGGGTTCATGCCCCAGTGGAGCCACGGTCCATGGTTTAAGATCATGCCACCCTGAACAAGCCCAATGTCTGATCTCAGAAGCAAAGCTGGGTCGGGCGTGGTTAGTACTTGGATGGGAGACCACCTAGGAAGACTAGGTGCTGTAGGCATAAAAAAAAAAAAAATTAAATATGGATTGTAAATAATATGTAAATTAACTCAAAATATAGAAAAGTCAATTTCTATACATATATAGAATAAAGATATTAAAATTTGCCTTATGTAAAAAATATATTCTATCTTAATTTACTTATATAATAGATATTTGAAGTGATTAGTAAAACATTCTGCATGTTTATGAGATTATATTTGACTAATTAAGACACATTAAGTAAATATGGGAATTTAAAAGCAAACTATAATAAGTTTAGTTTTCTGCATTTTAATTAACATTTCAAAGCTAAAATAAATTGTCTAATTTAATTTATAGATTAGAGATAATGGAAGTCCTTATTGGCTTTGCCTTTGTAAGCATTTTTATTTATAATGACTCCAAATGCAGATAAACTTGACTTAAATTTTCAGGGCTGTCATGTATGAACAGAATGCTCTCAATCTTTATGCCAGTAAACTAGGATTTAAGGACGATACATCCAATTGATAAATGATAAATGATTAGATAGATAGATAGATGGATGACAGATAATAGACAGACAGACAGTTATATATAATAGTAACTGATATGTAATCTTCAAAGCGTGATTCTCAAAGCTTTACACAGTCAATATTAGCCTTATATTAATAAGTAGCCAATCATTTTTTAATTAAAAATTTGTTAATTTATCATGCAAAACATTTCAGTCTGGTCAATTCCTCATTATTAGTTAGTTGATCCATCATTATTTCCTAGTCAAATGGTAATCTGCCCCCAAACTTTACGTGTAATTTTTTTTTCCTTCATGCTTCTCTCCAAATTGGTATCTGATATGCCTCCCTTCTTCTTTGCCTATGAATGATAGTAAATTATGTCACCCCAAAATATACCTCTTTAATATAAGGATTATTTTGAGAAACTACGGACACAAGAGAAGCTCTAAAAACATAGTAGAAGTTACCCTTATGTAAAGGAAATTTACATTAGAAAGGGGACTTGTACCAGGAAGAGAGCTAGTACCTGAGGTCTGTTTTTTACAGAGAGAGTTATCTATATGGTAGGGCAACCTTTGTTTACTAAACATTTCCCCTTCTCACCTTCTTGTGAATTGCCTTCCCTCACTTTGAAGACTCAGACCCCTATTAGTTTCCTTAGCTTAGGATGGGATGTATGCTTCAATAGTCTGGCCACATTGAAGTCCTAGAATCCTACTCCTTTTCCAACTCTCGGTGGTCTGGCTGCCTTTTGAGTCTCAAATATTTGTGGGGCTCTCGTACATAAGAATGCATATATGTAAGTAAATCGAATTTTTTGTCCTGTTAATCTTTCCTTTATTATTGGGGGGAGGGGAGGGGCTCAGACAAGAACCTAGAAGGATAGAAGGTAAGTTATTTTCTTCCCATACAGTAAAATCATAATTCTTTTAAAAATAAATTTCTGCTTTCTCTGTCATAAACACTTCTTTGAATTTTTGTGTTATTAAATTTGTCATTAATATGTAATATATAATACATTTTAAGCTTGTATTGTACCTTTTCATCTCTCTTGCTCTCTTTCCCCTTTTATGTAAGTATTACAAATCTTTAAAGGACAGAGAGCCTACCTATGTCCTTGTATCCTTAGTGCCAAACCATCTATTCATCTTTTAAAATATTTCATTTCAAAATGCATTACTCTAACTCCTCAACATTCAATTAAGATAATAACAAATTATTTAACCTACAAAGGCTCATAATGTTGACTTATAAACCATTAATTTCATATAACTTTTCCTAAAGTTCTATCCTACAAACATATACATGAGAAGACCAGGGATTCCTTCACAGATGAGGGCTAATTTGATCTAAGACTTGAAGAATGAATAGTTGAAGAAGGAAAGTGGTTCTGGCCAAAGTGAAATCCAGGCAGGGGTGAAAGTGATTATTGCCACATTCATACAACTTGACTTACTTAGCATGAATGGAACAGAGTAGGAATGGCTTTGGTGTGGTGACTATGACAAGTATTGAAGAGAGATAAGGTAGACAAGGATAATATTAATAGTCTTTTATACCTTGCTAATGTATTTGAACGTTATCTCCAGGATAGTGAAAAAAATACTGATATTTTAAGAAAAAGATTTATATTACTCAATTTGCTTTAAGTTTTGATCTCAATAAGCTCTCAATATATAAAGATGAGAAGTGAATTATTTATTTTGATTGAATTTAAAATAATTTTCTGTTTAAAAATGTACATATATTTTCAGAAAAAGAAAACTTTATGAAAAGACCTTGAATAGTTTCTTTTAGACATATGTGGAAATATTAGCCAATGAGATTTGGTAAAGATAATTTGATATTGATTTAATATGAATAGCTATTCTCACTCCTTGAAAGACTGTATAACAATGCCTCTCATTCATTAAAACATATTTCCCTTGGTAGTTATTTTGTGTAACAAGTCTTATTTAAAATATTAGAAAAGTTAAAATATTTTTCACACACTGTAAACTTTTATTAATAAAGATAAGTTTGTAGGCCTGAAACATTTACTTATTTAATTATGCATATATATACTTATTTATTACAAACTATTAAGATTTCTATGTCAGTTCCTAGCAGATACTCCAAGAAGATAACTTATTGTGAAGTAAGTTTCTATACCTGAGAATATTAGATAAAAATTACTCTTCAAAGCAATTTTACTAAGCAGACTATATTGATGTCGAAATAACTTTCTAAGTCCAAGTTAGAGCCGCTCCTGCCCAGGGTGCCATGTTAGCAACCCAAAAGTTAGATATCGTTTGTTTCCCTGTGAGTGCTCTGCTTGACCAGAAATGCAGTATATTCATCAGGCAGTTCTTATACATCACGTCAACTCTGGGCTTTCTCATCCCAAACAAGGTTGACTATGTGGCCCCAGCCAATCAGTTATTTTCTATTTTTTTGTTCATTGTTCTTTATTCTTTATCCTATGGAAGCTTCTTTTCTTCAGCTCCATTTTGCAGTTCTCTGAAAGAACTGTTTAATTCCTGAAATGTTTAATAAAGTTTGACTGTATCATCTAAATTCTTTCCTTTACAATTGGTTACAAGCTGATTGTTATATGAGTTGAGTTTTCTTCATTCAACCAATAATTTTGAGCACTTCCCATTTCCAGGGCAGTGTTCTGGGCCTAAAAGCAGTGAATGAGCAATATGAAGTCATTGTTCTCTTAGACCTTGTGTTGAATCTTGAAGATTACAATACACAAATAAACAAATTAAAATATTTCAGATGGCTATAGTGAACAAAGTATAACAAAGAAATATGATACAATTTCATGGGCAGAGGTTAGGGAGGCTTCTCAGAAAGCAAAACATGTGAATTAGAAGAAATCAAGCATTCCAGGCAGAGAGAACAGTGATGCAAAGGCCTGAAGCAAAATGATCTTGACAGATTTCATGGAAGAGTAAGAAAGCAATGATGCAATCCCACTTAAATCAAGTGCCATTCAAATATAATTGTAGTCTTTATGGTTTCTTTTCTAAAGAGACTTACAATAACAATGGGACATGATACTGGGTATTAGAATGAAATCACATGCATCTGTACTTGACAGACTTCAGGATGTGCTTGTTGGAGTATGAGAACACTGGTTTTCTTCACAGCCACTGTTTGTTTCTGAATCAGGGGAGTTAGAACTAAAATAGTCAGCACAAGACAAAACTTGACCTTTTAAAGGCATGAATCTTGCTATGACAACATCTAAAGAATTATGAACATACTATCCTAAGAGTGTGTGTGTCTGTAATATTTACTTGTTTTTACTTGTTTTACTTGTTTTTGTCTGCCCTCTATTTTATTTACATGACTGCTTTTTTATGAGATTATTTCTTATAAATTTCTCTCATACAATGAGAAATATGTAATTATTCTTTATTTATGATTTGGCAATTATGGATATATCAAAATTCTTGTTGAAATTTTTTAGATATACTCTAATATGTCGCTGTGGTTTAAAATTGTTGCATGGAGAACTGAAGAGAATACCTGTGTACTTTAAACATGAGACTACTCTGTTCTTCAAATTATAATTTAATATAGCCTAAAACATCGGTAGATTTTACTTTTTTGCTGTGGTGAATCATCCAAGTTCTTAGTAAGTTAAAAGAATATGGAGAAAAATTGATATCTCTCTGTGTCATATAATCTTTCATTTAAAATCATACAAATGATAAAATTACTATATCAAAAATATTCAGATATCTCTCTAAACTTTAGCATGAATTCTTTGCCTCACTTCTCAAATATATTTAATGGACATCTAACCTACAGATTTCTCACAACTTGCAAACAAGTGTTCAGACCATGGCACACATAGCCTGTCAATCGAGTGGCAAGCAAGAAGAGAATCATTCAGTCCTTCTCCCACAAGAAGCCAAAAAATGGAAGTCTCTAGCACCTCCTGAGCGTAATTTATGTTATCAGAGAACATACTGAACATAATCCTTGTAAAGGAGATGTTAGATATGTTGAGTCTTGAAAAGCGGACAAAAGAAAAAGATGGATTTTCTCTGATTATCTTTCTTTATAACAAAAGTGAGAATGCTCCACTGCCTTTACAAAACTACTAAACTACTAAACTAGACCACAGAAAGTTTCAAAAGAAAATTGGCCTATCAAATCCACGTCAGCCTACTTTAATACTAATATTGTTATTGTTGTTGTTATAATTAAATTTTTATAGTTTATCACATGAAACTTTTTCAACCTCCACATTAAGTTTATAATTTCATGATGAAATACATTGGGACAGAATGACCACCTTAGGTCTTATGCATTACAAGTATAGAATCCAGATTCTTTTCCGACACCAGCAGGAATCACTGAACGCAGGCTGGAGCACATGGGATAATGGGCCAGTAAATGCAGGTATCTCATGTTCACTTGCTATCCTGTGGAAAAGTATGCTTTTTCCAGCATTCAGGTGACTCATGCTGGATTGTGACTTCAATGGAAGAAATATATACACTCTCTGCACATATTCCAGATGATTGTTCATATGAATAAAAGACATTATTAGAGAAATTATAATTTTCAGCACTTAATATAAACATGATAGTTGAACTGATAAGTTTTAAATGACTATTAATACCTAGACAAGGAAATGCAGGTGTTTTTAATTTGTAAATACTCTTATTTTTCCAACTCCAAAATGACTTTTCTTAATTCAAATTAATTGAAGGTAAGAACATAAACTTTTATTTCATTATCTGTCAAATAGTCATTGCTACTTGGTATTTCATTACCTATAAAAAGAGAAATTTCTGTCTATGGCCATGCTACCCTGAACAAGCCCAATCCCGTCTGATCTTGGAAGCTAATCAGGCTCGGACCTGGTTAGTACTTGGATGGGAGACCACCTAGGAACACCAGATGCTGTAGGCATAAAAAATAGAAAAATAAGGGATTGTAAGCTAACAAGGTCCTTGCAATCTGTGAGGTCAACCAAGGATTGCCTCACCTAAAAAAAAAAAAGGAGAAATTTCTATTAGTTTTTTAAAAAACCAATTACTTAACACATATCCAAATAATTATAAATTATAATAAAATAATGTATAATGACAATTTAGTTTGCTCTTTAAAGTTAAATATTTAGCTAAACTTATTTTCCATAAAATGTAAAAATATTCCTGATTTATTTCATCAATTTAATGCATAATTTGAAACTTCACACACTGAAAATTAGTTTTAAAAAGTCCATTTAAAAAGTTATGAAAAATACTTCAGTAGAAATTTCAAATTCAAATAACAACTATCATTTCATTAAAATACATCCTATATTGACAATAAACTGAGAATTTCATAGTACAAGGAAAGCATGAGTATTAATTCAGTTGACTTTTGCTAAGTAGTTGACAATTTATATAATCATTCTTCTAAATTAAAAAAAATGTGAAAACTCTTGACTATCCACTTGAAAATTTTACTTCTGGTGATTCAACATTAGATGAAAAACTGAAAAAAACTGCAGATAAATTTACAATAAGAACAATTTGCCACGCTTAAATTCCATAATTCTCCCAATTCTGTAATGTTATGGGCAATTTTGAGAAGTTTAACTTCCATGCCACTGCAAAGGCTCACCAACTCAAACTCACATGCTAAATAGGATGCCTATTTCTAATTAACCTGATCAAAGCAGTTGCTGCTTTTTTTCTCCTATTTCATACACTCAGAAGGTGTTACTTTTGCAAATTCATAGAGGAGTCCTATATGCTAATATAAGAATATTTAACAACATTTTTGAAACAAATATAATATCCTATTAGATTATTTGGTGAGATTTTTATATTGTTTTCTGTTTTAGCTTTTCTTTGGAGTGTTGGTTGAATGTTAACTGGTCCTCACATTCATTGCTCGATGTATCATAATGGTGTTTTATGCACTGTGGAGGCTTAGAAAATGATAGTGACAAAAGAAGCAAGGCATCACTGTGAGGAATGTAATTTGTATTAATATATTTCAAGCCTGATTTATTCAGAGTCATATCAATATGCCAAGAATGTTAAACCAACTGTTTCTGGATTCCATATAAATGGCTCCTAAGTTTAGATAGGGCCTGGCAACATAGAATGATGAAATTTTATGGCCATATTCAGTAAGGCTGTTAATATACTAACAAGTTTCCATTACTACTAAATGCTCTGTAGGCTCTCAATGAGCATTTACTTTTAAAAAATGCTGTTTGTAAAAAAACAGCAGAACAAGAAAATTTATGAAAAACTCCAGAAATTGTACTGAAATGTAAAAATGAAACATTGGATATAGAGCAAGCAAAGAATCTGAATAACTAAATTATTTTAGTGCATATTGTAAGTTTCTGATCCAGGCAGATAGTTTCTTTTCCTAATACACAGTAATGTTTTATTTAGTACTTCTAATATTCCATGTTCCTTGATGCATGAGCAATTTTGCCAGTGCTGTTTGCACCAGACCTCAGCCTCCTTTTCACACTTCACTTTTATTTTTCATTTATCAACTCAAGAATTACTTACTCTGTAAGTTGTCTATGCCTCTAGAAACAATACTTTATTTCCTCATTTATATGACTATGTATGATGTTGCCGTTCATTCTTTTAGGAAGAATTTTGGCCCACATGTGATAACTCTTAAAAGTAAAGAACTCTATAATAAACAACAATAAAATGACAAATGGCCAAATTTAAAAAAATGTAAGAGATCTGAACAGACACCTCACCAAATAAGATAAACAGTTGGTAAACAAGAACAGGAAAAGATGCTCAGCATCATTTGTGAGTAGGAAATTTCCAATAAAAACAACAGTGAAACACAACTACCCATGTACTAGAATGGCTAAAATAATGAAACAAGAACAAAAAAAGAATCCTGAGAATATAATTGCTGAAAACTGTGGAGCAACAGGTACTCTCATTAATTGCTAGTGGGAATTTGGAGTTCCAATACTTTAGAAGACAGTTTGACAGTTTCTAACAAAGTGAAACATAGTCTTACCATATGATCAGTCACTCTCCTACATTTTTCTCCAAATGAATTTAAAACGTTATGGACACAAGCCTGTGCGTGAATGTCTGTAGTAATTTAACACATTATAGCCCCCAAATGGCAACAGCAGAGGGTCTCTATATAAATGAATAGATAAACAAAACTGGTACATTCATACAGTAGAAAATCATTAGGCAATAAAAAGAAATCAGCCATCTACCTGTTAAAAGATATGGATGAATCTTAAATTCATATTGCTATGTGAAACAAGCCAATCTTAAGTGAATACGTGTTATTATTCCAATTATGTGACATTCTAGAAAAGGCAAAACTATAGTAAAGGCAAAAAAAATTCGATAGATGTCATTGATTTGTGAAGAATGAAGTGAAAGAGGGTTGAATAGGTGAATCATAGTTCTTTTCTGTATTTTATTTTTTAGGTCAGTGAAACTCCTGTTGACCTTTAAATAATGCAGAGTTTAAGGGTGCTGCCCCTACTGCACAGTGGAAAATCCACATATAACTTTTGGTTCCCCCAAAACTTAAGTTGTCCCTTGGTATCCTTGGGGAATTGATTCTAGGATTCCCCATGGATAACAAAATTTGTAAATATTGAAGCCATCTATTTAAAATGGCATCGATCAATGCATAAAGTCGGCCCTCCACATCCACAGACACCCAGTCATAGATCGAAAACAGTACCTGTATTTAATGAAAAAAATCTGCGTTTAAGTAGACCTGTGCAGTTTAAACCCATGTTATTCAAGGATTACCTGTACTCTGAAGTTACTGTAATGGCGGATACATGGCACTATGATTTGTCAAAATCCATAGAATTTTATAACACTGAGAATTAAACTGAACGTCTAAAATCTTTTATAAAGTCATTTAGGAAATGGGGATGCTAGGGAGGAATATAATAAAACAAACTATTTGTATTAGAAATGTATGAAAGAACCTCACTGAAGAAGGTAGAGGTAAATGGTGACTTGAGTAACTCTGTAAATAAGGGGATTCATGTGGATGTAAGACAGAGTAGATTGCCAGCTGTTTAATATTTCCATGGACTTGCAAGTATCCACTAATAGTCACCACTTCCTTGCACCACACTTGCTGCCTCCAATTTCTGTTAATTTCCAACATTCCATGACATGAATTGACTTACTTTATGTTAGCCCTGGTCTCAGCAGGCACTTAGCACAGTCAATAAATTTACTTTTAAGTCAATTTTTGCTTGTCCCAAAAATATTGCATACTTTTTTTGACGTATACATCGGATATCATCTCTTTCCTTCCTGTAGGTTTATCCCTTTTTTAAAAAAAATTTTATTCTTTTATTCTCATTTTGAACAGCTTGATCATGAACAGAGAAAAAATATGTTTTTAATTGTTCAAGTGACCAGGAAGTTTAGTTTGACTATTGACCTAACTGGTAATGAAGGCACTCAAGATTTATTCTGTTTTTCTAAATATTTAGGTGTTCTACCATTATCTCCTAAATTGTAAGATGATATTATGACTTAAATAAATATAAAATATCTTTATGCTGTACTAAGTATCTATGTATCCTTAGATATATTACTTAACCCAATTCAAGACTTCCTATTATTTCTCTCTCCTCCTCCCCCTCCTCCTCTCCCTCCCACCACTCCTCCTCCTCCTTCTTCACTTCTGCTCTTCTTCTGCTTCTGCTTTCACTTTCATTTCCTCTCTTTTTTCATCATCTTCTTTTTGAGTAAGGTAAGATCTCTTCCTACATTTGCATTTGTATATTCCAATTTAATTGTTTTTTAAAAATTTTAAATTATTCTCCCAAAATGTCTTCATGTGTATTCGATCAAACTTTTCAATTCCTAAAACATTTAATAAAACAGTTTATTCTTTTCTGCACATGCACACCAAAAAATTAAAAAAAAACAACAACCACGAATTCAAACAATCATATGTTAGATATGTTTTTCAGTTTTGTAAAATTAATATTCAAGCTGGGACTTTATTGACTATTTTTAAAATAGTGAAAATACTACTTGCCTTGGGTTGAAAAATCTTTTACTTTCCCCTGACTCTTGAGTTCTTACCCATGATTTCTGAGGACCCCATAACTGATTCGAACTGACTTAATTTAGCACTATGGCCTTGTTCTTATTGTTTTGGGCCATTTCTGCATAAAATATTAAATATTTTTAATATCATCACTGAATAGCTGCATACCAGTTACAACATTCTATCAGAACAGAATGATGAGAGGATTTTATAGCAGATGTAATCAGAAATTATTGTATTTTCAAGGTAATGTGTTTGGTTACTTTTCTGCAGTTACCAGCCAGTAACTTTTGTTGAAGACAACCAATGTTAATAAGTTCTGTTATATTGCTATTGTTAAGCAAGTAATTCAGTATTGAAATTTATTTCATTTATTATTTATTCCAAAGAAGACTTTTAAAATGTATACTTTTGTTCTATCTTGTTTGATGTCTTATAAAATCATTATGTAGTTACAGAATTTTTCTATGTCCTATGTCTTAATTTTGGCTGAAGAAAATTGATTAAAAAATAAATTTCTTTATTCTTAAAGCAGTAATTCTGTTACATTTTTTGTACTATAATTATTTCCTGAAAAAATTGCTAAAGGCGTTGAGTAAAACATCACATGTCTGGATTCTTAAATCGCATATATCTTCAACCATGTTTGTTGAATTTTCAATGACAACTGCATGGCATTGTTGTTTACTACTTTTGCATTCTATAGATAATTCTTTAGTTGACTTCACTATGCTGTGTGAGAGATTGAAACCATTTAGTAACAAATTGTCATGCTTTAATTTATCATTTTCTCCACTATGATGTAAATATGTAAATGTTATGGATGTCTGAATATCTGAATTATTTTATTTAGGAGTAGCAATTTACTAATATCACTAATCAATAGACTATGATACAAAAATATTTTTGAAAAATATTTTTTCCACAAAGTCCTTTATTCCCAGTATTCATTACCTGAACAAATTACAAAAATCTTTCTTCTATAACCATTGAACAAAAATGGCAGTTTATAGTATTCCTTTGGGCAAGTTTTTTATGTAAGTTTTTAGATTTATATTATAAAAAATACATTATGAGCTATCTTCTTAAATAATTCTCTTTTTTTATTTTTGGCTTGGGTTTAGATTTTGATTTTAAGAACAAAATGTGTTTTGAGTACCTTATTTTTTTCCCAACATTTTCTTGTTTCTTCGCAGTCTAAAATTATTATTATGTCTATCTTAAAGATGTTTTATAGTGGATGTTGTTACACACGATTTTAGTTGTTCTCCTTATGAAATTTTGACATGACAAATTTTAAATTTTCATTTAAAATCATCCTCAGAGAATGTGAAGAATTCCAAAACGTTGCCTTCATTAAACATGTATGTAGTACATGTAATTAAATAAGTAATACTTAATGATATTATGTTAAACAAATATAATAATAGTTTATACTATATGCTAAAAATCCTTATATGCAAGTGTTTTTATAACTATGAAATAAGGTACAAGACAGGGATGCCAAATCATATGTTTTAGTAGTCATTGCCAGATGGCTTTCCAAAAAGCTTGTTACTATTCTTATTTCCAGTAGGAGTCTATGAAAATTCATTTCCCACTTCATCTTCATATTCATCAGCTTTAGAAACTGCCAGAAAGATGGATGGATAGATAGCCAAATGATGACAGACAGACAGACAAATAGACAAACAAATAATAGATACCTTTAATTCTTTTTCCAATTTAATGGCATATAGTAATACCTTACATAAAGTATATTGCCTTGACTACTAATGAGAACAACTTTTCAGATGTATTGACCATTGTTTTTGCATATCACCAAAACAAATGTACTGACCATTTGTTTTTGCATATCACTAGCTTTCTATTAGAATACTTTTTCTTAGTGATTATTACATACTTTTTTAAAGTTACGGAGAATATGTTATGGAGAATTTAGTTAACACATGCACAAATGTATTCCCGAAACTATTTATAATATGACTTTTCAACACATAAATATATATATCAATAATAATACATGCAGTTCTATATACTTTAGTGTGTTCTTATAAAAGGGTGTTTTATTAATGGCTCCTTTTTAGCTGTTTTATGTTATCAGTTATATATGTATAATATCAGAAGTTGTCTGTTTATTGAAAACAGGATAGAATCATTTTCAGCACTATCATAAGGTTTTTAAGCAATTCTGCAGGATCTACCATATTTTTTAGTAATATAATTTTTGAGTATATTTAATATTCTAGATTTTTTTCTTGCTTCATCTTTTTCCAGTATTTTTGTATTGTATATGAATTAAGTTTTCTCTATTTGGCTTTTCTTAGAAAGTATACTTTCTTTAGGGATGTATGTGACTTAACTATCCTTCTACTATCTGCATCAAGTAAAGTGGAGAATTGCTGAACTTTTTATTTTTTTAAAAAACACCATTTTTATTCACATAAAAAAATAAGTTAAAATGTGTGTGGTTTGGGAACAAGGCATCTGTCTATTATGCAGTGGTATTTCTCTAGGTTATGAAAGTCATCTTTTCATATGTCACTTTATAAATTTAAAGTGATTATCATGTTTTTATTTACCTAATAATTGGGCGATAATACAAAACATTTTAGACTCTATTAATCATCTGAATGAGTCTGTTTTACTTTGTCATTTAATTTCATTTAAAAACACTTTTATAATCAAGTTTTCTTTAACTTATTAACTTTTGGTGTGTAATTATATATTTTATAAAAACTTTCGTTATTATGGATATCAGATAGTGAGAAAATAATACATTTTCTTCACAAAAACTTTCTCAAAATCTTTATCAGGAAAAATAGCAGAGGAATAATATATATATATGTATATAAATTAATTTGATCATAATGTTTTTACTTTCTTATTAATTGTGAGATATCTATTTGAATAAGAACCAAGAATGACCAGTTCTTGACTGTTCCTATTATTTGAAGTTCCAGATTTGAGAATTGTCACGGGAAGAACTCAGTCTGCAATATGAACTCCTAAATTATAAGTTCAAGGAGATTAAATTTGAGACCCAAATCCTAGATCCTACTGAAAGAGTAAAAAGCCACTGAATTTTTGTGATGAACTTTCTTATTCTTGTTTCTCCTATTTGATTTAATCCTTTGTTTTGTTTTAATTGAATTTTATTTTTTCTATAGTTGATTCATCTCCATAATTTTGTTACCAGTCCTCTCTAGGTGAACAGTGTTTTCACTGAATATAATTTTAAAAATACGTACTATATATAATAATTTATACTGTTAGATACCATTTCCTATCTCCAAATCCCAAGTCTCTTGAGAATTTGATTCAAGTTAATTTTTGTTTCAATTAAGTTAAATATAAAATTTAACTTAGTAGCATTTTGTGTAACTCATACCTGATGATAGGCAAATAAAATAATATCTATACTTTTATCAATATTAGTAAAATAGCTGTTACCTATAACAATAAATAAACTTTTGGGCAAAGATACTTACTTTTAGTTATGTTATATATTATTTGCTTTGTTTACCTATAAACCACTCTTAAACATTTCTTTAAAAACACTATTGACATTTTTCAACATATTACCTCTTCTATTTACATGTTTATTTTTAGACAAGAAGTTAGGCAAAGAAATTATGAAACCCACAGTCATTACTTTAATATAACTGCATAAAAAATAAAATTCATCATTTATAATTTATGGTCTATTTGTTGCAACTTTTCTCTAGAGACTGTGAATAGTTCTTTTTACAGTGATACTGTAAATAAATAAAAGATTTTGTGCTACTTGTACATGTCCATGTGAATATAAATATTTAGTTAAGTACAGTAATTCATTTGAAATAATTGCAACCAGAATGAAGAATTTTGTTAGGAAAATAGTAATGTAAAAGAAGAGGAATATAAATAAGTGCACCGATACTGCAAACTAAGTATTAATTGCATGTTTTTAAGAAAAGGATTATTGAGATATGATAAAAACTATATGATAACACTAAAATTATATCATATAGTTTTACATGATTAAACTATATAAAAAGCTAATAAAATAAGCTATCCATGAAAAAGCTCATGTTTTTCCTAGATAACAATTATTAATAAATTTTAAAATAGTGAACATTATATTAAGACATTTAAAAAAGCATTTATCTAATTTTGTTCTAGTAGTATTCTCAGATTATATATTACTGTGTGTTGCCAATACTATTTTCAGATAAATTTTCTGATTAGACTTTTAGCAATGCAGAGGTTTTTCCCTGTCTTATTTGCTAAGTCATCTAACATGGGTATAGATAGAAGAATCAAAAACTTGAAACAGCAATTTTCTTCACGTTAGATGTCCTGCTAGAGAATCAGTCTTTGTTATATTAGTTATTAGCTTGTCCATTATAATGGTGGAAAATGAGATAGTTACAAAGCTAAGGTACTGATTATTTCCATGGTCTCCAATAGAAATATAAACCAGTTTCCACAATTGCAAGCCATCTACCTCTCAGCCTCACCCAAGGGCATCAGCCTTTGAATGGTCTCCAGAATGTCCTCATATGTTAGCAATAACTGTCAAACAAGAATACCAATATGCATCATACTGAAACCCTAATGCATTCAATAGATGTAAGTGACCAGGATATTGGAACCAAAAGAGTAATGGGGAAAGAATTTATGGTCAACACTTCTTGCTTAAGGAATCATAAATTTTGTATACTATGGGTGAAGATTTCATTCTCAATCTCCACTAAGGACAGAAAGAAAAAAAAAAAGTAAGAGAAGAATGAAATTCTACAAGGTGAAAATAGTTCATGTCAGCAATCTTTCCACTACATTCAGCATTAACCATTAGTCAAGCTTTTATAAAGTATAGCTACTGGCAGCGTATTTGTTCTTCCTATCTCAAATTCATTCAACTTGAAAGCATTGCTCATGCAGGATGACAGGATGACAGGCTTCTTAGATAAGGAGAAAGAAAAAATCTAACAAATTCGTATTTTACTAAGACCTTTTCACACCATCTCACAATATTCTCATCAAAATGCTTGATAAATTGTAGAACGTGCATAGGAGGGTCACACCCAAATAGTAGTAATCAATGACCTTGTCAACCTTAAGCAATATGTTTAAAAGGTATCAAAATATTGAGCTGAGAGATGTTATTTATATATCTTACCAGAAGTCTGATGGCAAATAAATATTAGCTTGTTCATTAAATTAGCAGATGATGTCAAGCCAAGAGAAGTAACTACTACCTAAGAAATGAACCGTAGATTTTTGATAATTTTGATGAATTAGATAAATTTTATTATAACTTCATGAAAATGTATTTTACTACTTACTGAATAGTACATTTACACAATTGAAGCCACAATGGTAGAAATTGTTTTAGACACTTCAAAAAGAATACAATTCGTAACTTAGCTACGTATTTTCCCCTTGTTTTCTTTCTCAGCATATAATGGCCTGTCTGAAAGAGAATTTGGCTAACCATCACACGAGCAGTGTGAACTCTGCTTACTGGAATTGAGAAATAATTAGGAGCATACTCTCACTTGAATTCTTATGAAAGAATAAATTAGTTTTATATAATAACAGCTGAAAGAATATTATTTCTCTTTCACTGACCCATAATGTAGAGAAAAAATACCTGTGCTATTAGAAAGACTTTTTTGTCATAGGCAGTTTCTAAAACAGCCCCCAGTGATTTCTATCCACTGGTATAACTTTGTTACAACTTTATGTAACCTTTTCCCCTTGAGTATAGACTAAGTTTAGTGATTTGTTTCTAATGAATATGGTTATAGAAGTAATAGAATGTTACTACCAAGATTAAGTTATAAAAGACTGAAGTTTTATCTTGTACTCACTTTGGGCTCTCTTGAATTACTCACCCAGAGGGATACCAGCTACTATGTTGTGAGGAAGCACTGAGAAGAGGACCATGTGGCAAAGGAGCAAGGCTGTCAACGACTGTGTAAATGAGCTTGGATGTTTATCCCTCTCCAAGTAAACTTTCAGGAAAACTTGCAGCCGCAGTTGACAGCTTGACTTCTATTTCATGGTGGTTCTTGAGTCGAAGACACCCAACTAAGTCACTTCTATAGCCTGGACCCTCAGAAACCATGAGATAATATGTATTTATTGTTAAAAGCCACTTGCATCAACAGATAACAAATTCAAATTTTATTACCATGAAACAGGTTATTGCCTAAAATATGTGAGTGGCTTTGGGACAGGGCAGTGGGGGGAGGCTGGAAGAACTTTATGAGGGGAAGTGGTAGTGATGGCCTATATTCCCTTGAACAGACTGTTAGTTGAATTGTGTGTGGACTTCGGAACACTGAAGTTGAGAGCTTATATAAAAGTGAGGAAAATCTTATTGTAAATGGGATTATGGGAAATGATTGTTATGTAGTATTATAAAGCTTAGGAACACTGCTACTTGTAAATATATGGAAATTAGAAAATATCCCTCATGAATTGGGTGATCAACCTAAAGAGACATATGATATGCTATAGAAAGAGAAGATAATACTGATATCCAAATAAGAATTATATATTACATTAAGGGAGAATAGAAAGTAAACAGAGTTGAGACAGAATTCAATGATAAAAGAAAATCTAAAATATTCAAGGCTCAAAAATCAATAAAACTTAAATAAAATAAGCATATCATGAAAGAGATGACTTTAATTATGATATAGAAATCTTAATAATTTGATACCAAACACATAAATGATTTATGTAGAAATAAAAATCAGTTTTGCCTCAGATCTACTAAAAATATAAAGCAACACAACACTATTTAAAAAGTTTTTGAGATAAAAAGTTATTGATCCCTAAATTTATATTGAATCAAGTTGTTATTCACATTAAGGAAAATCAAAAAAACATGCTCAAATATTCAGTCTCAAATTTTAAATATAAATACAAACATATAGATAAATGAATATATATATAAGACAATAAAATATAATGATAATATATATAGCTCATGGGTCAAATACTTATATGTGAATAAACCTGAAGTTAGGATTAAAGATTTCTTTTTTAGATACTGCACCATAAAGTTCTAATGAGTTACTATGAAGAATAGAATAAATTAAGCTTCCAAATATATGCAGGAGACTATTTATATTTCAAAAGATTATTATTTATAGTGGTATTAAAGAATGTAAAGTTGTTGTTTTCATAAATATGATTAAATTTATTACCAGAACTATGAGAAATTACCTAAAAATCATTTTCCTTGCATTATACATGTCAATTCAAAATTAATGTATTCAGTTATGATACTGGTAATCATAAAAATATAAGAGGAAGAAAAGTAAAATTTAAGAATAAATCAGTAATAACTAAAAATAAAGTATAATTTCAAAATCATTGAAACAAGGTATAGGACAGCACTTAGTAACACAAACTATAGTTTATAAATATTTCATAAAGCAAAGCAAAAAAAAAAGTAAAAAGGAAAGGGTAAAATGAATGACAGATATAAACTTAGAGATATAAATTACTAAACATATAAAAGTATATAAAACATATTTAATCATATAAAATCACCACTGCTTTTCAAGAAAGCTGATAGCCTAATTTTACAACCCTACTTCATTACTTACTACCTGGGTAACTTGGGCAAAGAAATTCACATTCCCATGCATTTGTATGAAGAATATAGGAAAATATGTGGTTATGAAAAAAATGCCAGTCTATAGTTTTATCAAATAGTGTCTTTGCAAAAACTACCAATTTTGTCACAGCAAACTGTGAGTCTTCTTCATCATCCCATTCTTCACTTCCCATAATCTATCAGAAAGTTTATTTTAATTATATTTTCAAAATATATCATAATTTTTTTCAATATGTATTTATTCAAACGTATTATTTCCACTATTATTCCTTCCAGACCACCAACATATCGCAACCAGAACCCTGCAATTCTCGTATATGTAAACTTATTGATTTCTATACTTAATTCATTCAAATATCTTCACATATAGCATCTAGAGAGATGTTTGAAAAATACAGACTTTATTATGTCACTAAATTGATAAAAGGTTTTTGGAGACTTCTAATTGGCTTTTTATGATAAAATCATTAGTTCTTCAATGAGTAAAAAGTCCATCTTCTGGTTTCAACCTGGAGAAGTTACAAGCTGGAAAGATGTTTCTCTGATTCTGATAACAAAAATAAAAAAAAAAAATAGATTACTAAAATTGCTTAGACCATTAGAGAATGATGTCACAGGGGAAACTGCCACCTCACCATTTAGAGAGAGGCACATGCAGACAAAAATAGAGCCCAAGCACTTACTCACCTGAGGCATGCACAACCAAAAACTAATAGGAGGATTAAACTAGGGGTTTTTTTAATTATTATATTTTTATTTTTATTTTTTATGAATTGCTTAAGTGTTGGTTATTGTGAAAGCGTGACTCTGGGGGAGCCACAGTCATAGGGCAGTTCGTGTCACCTTCCAAGTTATTTTCACAGAAGCTCCAATAAGCACTCAAAGGGAGGATCAGAAAGGATCTAGAGAAAGCTACCCCTATGGAGATGGTTGGGACAGGGGAAAAGAAGTCACACTAGAATGTGCTCAGACCCAATTCCTTGATCTCTATAAAGGAACAAAGATTAGAATTACAGCCACTTTCTTATCAGAAACCACACAAACAAGAACAGAACAAAGTGACAACTTTAAAGTGTTAAAATGAAAAAAACTATGCCAACTCAGAATTCCATTTCCACTGAAAATATTTTTCAAAAGTAAAGAAAAAAAATACTTTCTTGGATGAACAAAAATTGGGAGAATTAAATGCCAGCATACCTGCTCTGCAAATGTTAAAAAATCCTTCAGGCAAAATAAATATTTTAAAGGTCAGAAGCTGGAATCTAAAGAAAGAAATGAACAATATCAGAAATGGAATAATAGAAGGAGATATTCTTATTTCTTTGCTCTAAAAGATAACTAGATATTTAAAGAGACAATAGTAAAAATGTATTGGGTTTTGCAAAGTATGTAAAAGCAAGGATGACGTGAGATTGTAGAGAGGAGTAGTGAATACATTGTTAAAAGACCTTACACGTGAAACAGAAAAAATTTTGAAGTTATATTCTGATTACTTTTTACTCAGTATTGTAAAACATAGTTTTAATAAGCTTTAAAAGGTAATTATGATAATTAAGTAGACAAGACAATGTGGAATCATAAAAAAAGATTTAATTAAAATGAGAAAAGGCAGAATAAGAAGCAAAATGTAACAAAAACAAAAGAAGAAAAAAAGATTGTTATCAAAGTGGCAAATTATAATCTAACCATACCCATAATCATTGAAAATGTAAACAATCTAAATACACCAATTAAAAGACAATAATTGTCCCATTGGTTAAAAAAAAAAAAAAGAGAGAGAGATCTGCCCAAAAGAAACCAGTTTAAATAACAAGACATAAGATGACTTTAGAATAAAGACATGAAAAGGGATGAACTATTCAAACTCTAACCAAGAAAAAGCTGGGCTGGCTATACTAACTTGAGACGAAATTTACTTTGGATCAAGGAAGATTATCAGGACTAAAGAAGGATATTACATTATGAGAAATCAGTCAGTACTCCAAGTAGACAAAATAATCCCAAAGGAATACAAATTTAGCAAGAAAGCTTCAAAATGTACGAGGTAAAAACTGATATCTGAAAGAGAACATAAACATCTACAATTATAGATAGATATTTTAATACTCAGTAATTTATGGAAAATGTTGGAAGAAAATTAATGAGGCTGAATAGCAGATATCAAACAACCTCACCTTTGGTTCATAGTTTGTTCTGAGGTGTAGCAGCTTGGGGACATTTTAAAGAAGTAGTGGGACTGACCCCTTCAAAGTTGAGACATCACAAGCTCCCTGTGTCGATGTGTCAAAGCCTCTATTTCAAACAAAATCTGTCTTGCCTAAACACCTGTTCTAAAGGAGCCACCAGGACTTTTGGTGTCTCTGTTTCGTGCACATAAAGTAAAATGGCAATGACAGATGGTATGATGCTGCCCATGAGAGTTAGGTCCCAGGCTGTGGCTGACTTTTGCCCCTTGAATGTTGTAAGATCTACTTGGGGCTCCAAAAATTGTAAACACCTTATTTAGAAACATGTTATGAACATCTTTAAGATTGTACTTCTTTTATGGTATCCACAATTTAACTTGAGCTTCCTTCCCTAAATGACAGTGACTTACACTTAAGGATTGACCATGAGAGAAGTGAATGTGTTTAAAGAAAGCCGCTTCTCTCTGGAAGACATTCAAATCAGCCTCAATTCACCAGCCACAGTAGTTATGGATGATGAAGATACCCTGCACTTACTCCTTGTGGGCCAAGATGAAGTCTGTATAATTACTAATGCATACTGCTGTGCCTGGGTTATTACTTTGTGCTAAGTAATAACCCACTGATTGTGACAGTGTCTCTGTGACTTAACTTTGCTTCTCTAGCACCAGTGTCAATCAGTGCTAGTTTGCCTCTCTGGCACTAAAAGAATCTTACCCTTCATCTAATATACTAATAGCCAAACCAGTTTAAGATGTATAGAGGCACTGAATACCAGCAACCATACTTACTTTGAAATTTATAACACTTTGAGGCTATTTTTTTTTTTTATTGCTAATAGGATAGATCTTCTTATCTCCAGAGTTATTCATCCTATATGAGCAGTGCTTCCAAGGTGAATTGATTTCAGCCTGTGAAAACAAATACATTGCTTCAAGACATGCTTTATTAATGTAGCCTAGTGTGCTACTACAGTCTTAAGAGCCTGGTTATAAATGAAATGAAACACAATGAGTGAACACACTTATACACTATTAAACCGCCCAACCAGAAGACAGGACACATTCAAGAAATTCGAAAATTTTTTTATAAATTGTTAAGGGTGAAATCTAATTGTATAAACCTAATGATTAATTTTCAAGCTAAATGATAATATACATAACAAAGTGATGCTATATTAGCACTGTTACAGTCTCAAGAAAATCAGATAATGTGTTCCTAAAGCAATTAAATCAGTAATGAAATAGCACATGCCTAATTAGTTATCAAGGGGTATACACAAACATATATATTAAAATGAAATGAAAACAATGTTTTAATAACATTTGAAATCAAATATATCATTTTGAGGAATGAAAACTGCATTTATCAACTCAGTATTAAAATATTTTAAGGATAGAATTTGGGGAAACAGATAGTTTCAATTAATTCTCATCAATTCTTAGGGGGAACATAAAATTGACATTTTCAAAAACATCATCTACACAATGATTGCCCAAGTCATATTACTGTCATGTCACACAATGCATGTGAATTATTCCAGTTTAGATAATCTTTCTCGTGGATAAATAGCAATGATGCAAATATCAAATATTTGGAAAAGGGGAACTATATTGATGAAAGTGATTTATAAATATTACAAATAAATCTAATTTATTTATAAATAAATCATATTACAAATAAATCTAATGAATACACTTAAAAATTTAAGTAAATGCAAAGTTTCTTAGAAAATTATAGCAAATAAATAACAACAATGTAAACACAGAAAAAGGATACCTATACCCACTTGAAACTCTCCTGTATCCTTGGCTCTCTCATTTAAGAAAGGCACTTTTCATTGTTCATGAAGACTTTTTTTTCTCTATATTTTAAAAACTTTAGTCAGTAACTGAAACTTCGCAGCTTTAGATTTTTCTGGCATCAGTCAAATTCCCGTCTTCCCTGTTACCCTTATCCAAGGGACACATACATGTCATTTCATTCATTGTGCTTTTTTTTTTTTCTTACACAGGTAAAATGCATTAGTCAAATCAGTGTTTTATTGCACTCCAAAAATTATCTCCAAAGAATTTCTCTTATGACTTCTTAAGACTCAACACTTTTACTCTCTTACATGGATTTTAAGCTAAGTTTCAAAGGGCAGAGATATGTACTGTTCATGTAATATACTGTTCATGATTTCTCCAACCTTGAAGTTGGCCATACAACAAATTGTGCCCATAGAACTCTGAGCAAAAGTGGAGTGTATAATTTCCTGCAGATGCATTTCAGAGCTTGTTCAAGAAACAAGAGCTAGCTTGTTCAAGAAACAAGAGCTAGCTTGTTCAATTGTTATAGTGACTGTGGAGAAATTATTTTCTACATGATACAGCTAGACAGTTTTTAGAGCCTCTGTCAGCCAGGATATTTAAGCAACACTGAAGGCAAATGTCTGCCGAACTATGTAGCACATAAGAAATAAGTTAAAAATAAACCTTTGTGTGGTTAATCATTGAGAGTTTACCCCCAAATTCTCTATTCTATCCTAAATAATGTAGACTATGGCATCACTGGTGGGGTGCTTTTGTAAGAAATACATTTGAAGGGCTTCAAGCTTTTTTGAGAAATGACTGTAGATTTAGGGAAGAAAGTGTATCAAAAGAATCTTGAGCCAGGTAAAAAAAACTAATGAGCACCCTTTTCAACATGATAAAAGCAATTTTAAGTGTCTCTCGCAGTTCAATGGCAAAGTTTCATATTTAAAAAAAAAAATAAGCATTTGAAATGTATTGACTATATAAAAATAATCTATGAGTTTGCAATGATGCTACAAAAGGAGAAAGTAAAGTTTAAACTTTCATTTTCTGATACTGAAATAGTTTTTATATCAACTTCTTAACTCTAAAAGTAAGTAAATAATAGAAATGTTGTAAATCTTTATCTTTCCTTTCTACAAAGAATTCTGCTAGATGGCAACCAAATAGTTCCAGGTAATGAATGAAAAGTATATATATATATTTTTTTTTATAGAGGAATGAAAGCTATAAGTGTAGAAAAAAGGATAGGATTTTCACTATAATAACTTTTGTGAAAGGGAAAGCAGAGTTAAAAACAAACAAATAACTAAAATAATATGTTGATACAGTTTTATGAAAATCTTAAATACATTTTCACATTTCTTTCATCAACCTCAAATTTATAATACAGAAATAATTTGCTAAATATGTTCAGTGTTTATTTTTTTAATCATTCATCTGTGGTTCTCAAGTAGATTTAGTCTGGAATAAGGACGTAAGCCAAAACAAGCAAAGCATCGCTTGACACAGAGATAAACAAATGAATATGATGATATCTGAATATGCATGTGGTTTAATAAACTCACAGAGAATGAAAGTTTAAAATTTAATATGGTTGAATATATCATAATAACAGAGCTTAACATAGTAAATATCATCAAGATTGCTATGAAGTTGAAAGAATCTATTTTACATACACTTACTTTTACTTACCTGAAATTATGCTAACTAGAAAACATACCCCCATTGAAATAAATGATAGTGTTAGTTCAGTAATTCATTTAATATTATCTAATTTATATTTTAAATGTAAACTAAAAACTTGTAAACACCAAGAAAAGCAAAAATTATATTTTTTCATACTTAAGAATGTGTTCTTACTATCTTAGAAAACTGCAAAGGTAAAAGTATAAATTTCTCAGAAGTTATTAGAGTAGAATGGATGCTATAAAAGATAAATGGTGTTGGATGTTGTTTCCTAGATGAAAAAAGAAAGGTGGAAATTACTTTATCCTAGAGCATATTGGTTTAAATACCAAATATGTATTGGGATGATTTTCTTTGTTAGAATGTAACAGAGTGAAATGCTCAGGTTCTACTCCATTTTGTTCAAACCTATATGCTGCATTCTTACCTAGAGACATGACGATTAGAGGAATTCCGCTTGCAGCTTGAGTTGTACAAAAACAGCTCATTGCCAGAATATGCCTCTCCTGAGGAGATGGGGGAAATATGTACAAAAGAAATGATTGTTTATCAAAGTTTTGCAGGAGTTTCTGACTGGATTCAAGTCAACTGGGGTCAAAGAACAGGGAACAAAGCTATTTCACAGTCTTCCTCAGACCCCTTCTGATGCCCAGAGGTCTGCAGTCCTCTATCACCTCTTGCCCCTGCCATTTCCCTTTCCCTTGACATAACAGAAACCTGAACTCTGTACTTTATGAGATGGATTTGAGGAACCAGTCGCTTTCCCATCTTCTCATTTGGCACTTCTTGATCAATAAAGCTGTTTTTACTCCAAACTCTGACGTTTTAAGTTTTGGCCTTTCGAACTGTCAGGCACATCCTTTGGACTGGTCATAGGAATATAGAGTCATCATAATCTTATAGTAAATATCTTTTTACGTTTAATAGGCCTCATGTTAAATTTACATTACTATTACCTCATTATATTTTCAACTCACAAAAAAGTCCTTTAATTTTCATTGAATCATTATGGAACACCAACTCTATTATCATTTCAGAAATTAATAATGATTTTTAAATCTTACTAAATATTCAGACAACAAAAGAATTGAAATTTTCTGTAAACTTTCGTGACAGATTCTATGTCAATAATTAAGCAATGCCTGAAAGGGACTGAGTTGCCAATAAAGGATGCTAGTACTATCAGAGTAAAAAAAAAAAATGGTAAATCAAATAGACTGTAATAAATGATTAATTTTTTAAAAAATGAAAATATGATTACAAGCTCACATAAAATTATATAATGAAACTAAATTGCCACAGGCCTGGTACAAAATTTCTCCCACAATTTTACTGGCTGCCTAATAGATAAAATATACTTATTTTAGGGAATTCAGTACATCTTGCATTTCATGTTACTGCAATTGAAGGTAGTAATACACAGACCAAGTTTATGGACTTCATAGGAATTGTACAATGGCAGAAGGAAGTAACTTTGTATGCAAGACATGCTAAATATGTTTTTGTTAGGGAAGAGAGAAGAATTTTGTGGTAAAGTAAAATGACTGGTTGATCTAGAATGAGAAAGAAAAATGGAGGACAAAATCTAAATAAAAGGGCTTATATATACTCAAAAATACAAATTCATAGGACAGTTATTTCCTTGAGCTCTGAATGGCCACAAGGAGACATTTCGTTGTGCCAGCTAATCTTATTAGCCCTTATCAAATCTTTAACCAAACTACCTTCTTTTCTCACCTTAACTTCTGATTTACCTCTGATTTAAGTTTTCCAGGCAGTAGACTATTGAAAGATCTAGGAAAACATGTTATAGCTACAAACTTAGTCACTGTCCTAGAAGGAGGCAGTTATCTTTTTTTCTCACCAGGTTCTCTGGAATCCTAGAACAAGAGGCTAAAGAGTTGGGAAGAAATGTAAAAGACTTGACTGCTTTTGTAGATCACTTGTAAGTAACTTTTATTCCTGGAGTTTGCCAAAATTTCTGCATTTTCCATACTATAGCCCCCAAAATAACCAGGATTGTGGGTAATCTCGTTAGGCAAATAGGAGGATATAAGCAATAGAAGAATGAAGGCCCAACTCAGAGAATTCCCTTTGGACTTGCCTGAAACACCCATTTTACAGTTAAAAATTACCATTATAAGGAAGTAAAAACCACAGAAATAACTGCTGGTTTAGTCTGGCCACAAGCGCTTGAGCATTTAGTACCTTCTTTGATCTCAGCCTCATTTTACCATAATTATAATATACATATGCCCGAAGTTCATAAATCTAATTATAACAGACTGAATTCTGGGTAACCGCATGCACAGTTAACAAGGGGTTTTATAACAGCAAAATGTCAACCAAAATGACCTCACCTGCCAATTATCTAACAATGCCTCTGTGACTATTCATCATGGCCACCATATAAGGGATACTCCTAGAAACCTGCAGGGCCGTGGCCTTCTCTGGCATAGCCTATTTCTCTCTTGAAAGGTACTTTAATAAATTCTACTTTTCCTAAATTTTACTGATCTGTAATTCTTACTGTGTCTGCAGAAAGAACCAAGGTCCCTACAGTATCACTGGAACAATGACAGATTTAGATCGCCCCCAACGGTAACAATTGTCCCCAAATCATCATCATTGCCAGAGAACCGCAGGTATTACAACAAGAGAACCTCTATGGCTGTTTAGCATTACTCATAATTATTGCTCTCCAAAGGGGTGCTTGTGCAGTGAATGGGAGCTACTGCTGTAAATATGTTCCACAAAATCTCTCTAATGTCTATACCACCACCGAAACTGTTCAGACTAAAACCTAGGAAATTCATCAGATTGCCACTGCCATGCTCACCTCACCATTTAAAGGCCTTAGAAGCACAATATCTTGGAATCTTAACTGGTCTGCTCTAAACCACAAATATTAGTTTGACTACCTTAGTCAAACTTTAATAATTATTCTCTTCTGATATTCTTAGGTATATCTCTCATTAAATGCCTGATCTCTAAGACATTCCAATAGCTGTCAGTGCAATAACATGCTCAGTTGATAACATGACGAGTCTTTCAGAGCCAAAAAAGGAATGTGAACAGCTCACTCCTGAAAAATACTTGGAACATCCTCAGTCTTGCAATGACTTTTTCCCTTCCTAAAAGTGTTTAAAGACATTTGTCTGTCTTAACAGGGGCGACTGACCAAATGCTCAGTTACTCATTTCTTACCTTTTGCTTTCTCTTGACAAAACTTTACCAGGCATCTTTCCTTTCTAAGACTCTCTTGCCCCTGTTAAGTGATTTCAATTGAGTAAATTTGGAGATATAATTGACTTTACTAAATGATTCAGGAATTGGACAGCATCCTATCTGGCAAGCAGAGAGATAACCAGGGAAGTTGTACAAAATGGAAGGATTTTATAGAAAGGAGGGTGGGTCAAGGAAGTCATTAGCAAAAGAAAAAAAGGATTGTTTTAGTCCAAACATCCTTTTTGGGAAGAAGAGACTGGCAAGGGTTTTATCATGCAGATTGCCTTTTCTTCTGGGGGATGAAGAGGGCCCTGGTGACAGATTACCTCATTGGTGCTGACAAAAAATATTCCAGACTGTTTTATTAAGATTATTATTTCTGGGAGGGATTAAAACTGCTCTTTGGTTAGATATTAAATCTAGGTTTGATATCATGGACTTGAGCATAAATGATACCATTTGGGGCCATAGTGTTCTCTTTAATACTCCCAAGCCTGAACAAGCACTAAAAAGTGGTACATGCTTCCTTATCAGCTCTTCCTAAGAACTGGCTGACCACAGTCAGACATTTTTCCTGTCAGACCCCACTGATCATTTCCGCTTGCTTACCAGACTTTTTCTTAAAAGTTTCTGCTAAAATTGTTGTCTCTAGAAGGTGCCAAGAGAGCTCAGTTATTTCCACTGATGTAGTAAAGAATTACCGATCATCAAAATTTAAGGAAAGTAAGATTTATTCAAGTATCTTTCAAGAAAGAAACAGGTTTAGCCCTTCAGAATTTGGGGAAGTATACCTTATATTGGCCCTTAATGGGTGGTTACAGAGGTCGTGCTAGAAGATTGGCATGTGAAGTCAATTGATTGACATTTAGTTGTTCTATAACCCTTTGTCTATTGCACATGCAGTTACCCAGAATTCAGTCCGTCATAATTAGATTTGTGAACTTTGTATGTATGTATGATATTACAATGATGGTATACTGAAGCTAAGGTCAAGGAAGGTCAGCATATGTACTAACTGCTCAAGTGCTTGTAGTCAGGATAAACCAGCAGTTATTTTTTGTGGCTTTTACTTCTTTGTATTCCTGGATGTAATGGTAATTTTTAATTGTAAAATGGGTGTTTCAGGGAGGTCCTGAGGGAAGTCCCTGGGTTGGGCCTTTAAAACTTTTCCTTAACTCTCACTAACCTATAAAAGGAAAGCTTTATCTCTTTGATGAGATTCCTGCAGATTTATGCAATTGGGGCATTCTCCCTACTGCAATAGTCTTTGTTATTAAAATCTTCTACTTATGTAAGTTCTGATTTGTTCTTTAGAAAAGCCATTTAATAACTTTATTCAGTATAATTGATATACAAAGATCTGTACATATGTAATGTATACAATTTGATGAATT
The DNA here is from genome assembly GCF_902729225.1 of Pteropus medius. Taxonomy (NCBI): domain Eukaryota; kingdom Metazoa; phylum Chordata; class Mammalia; order Chiroptera; family Pteropodidae; genus Pteropus; species Pteropus medius. The sequence continues at coordinate 20,038,533 of NW_024349800.1, read as the reverse complement.
TGGATTTATGCACAGCAAAACCCAAGATAGCATTACCACAATCACAGTACTACATTCAACATTTTCCAAAGTTTTTTTAGGTACCTTTCTTTCCTTCCCTTTTCTTTTCTTTCCTTTACTCTTCTCTTTTCTTGGATAAGAACAATTAATGTGATATCTACCCTCTTAACAAAATTTTAAGTGTACAAACAGTATTGCTAACTATGACACTATGCCCTACGGAAGTTCTCTAGAACTTATTTATCTAGCATAACTGAAGTGTTGTATCCACTGAACAACACATTCTCATTTTCCTCATTTCCCAGCCTCTGACAAGTGTTTGATGAGAATGTGGAGAAATTGGATCCCTTATACACTGTTGGAGAGAATGTAAAATGATACAGCTGCTTTGGAAAAGAGTCTGGAGGTTTCTCAAAATAATCAAAAATAAAACTACCATATGGAACAGCAATCCCAATTCTGGGAATCTAGAATAATTGAAATCAGGCTCTTGAAGTGATATTTGCACTCCTACTTAATTGCAGCATTATTCACAATTGTCAAGGTATGTAAATAACACAAGTTTCTACCATCAACAAATGAATGGATAAAGAAAATATAGGTAAAGAAAACAATGGAATATTATTTAGCCTTAAAAAAGAAGGAAATCTTGATATATGCAATGACATGGGTGAACCTGAAGAACAATATGATAAATGAAACAACCTTGTCACAGAAAGATAAATGTTGCATAATTACACTTATATGCTGTAGGAAAATTGTCAAACTCACAAAAGCAAGCAGATCGATTTGTTTTTATTTGACATAATTACAGACTGCTTTTAAAAATATATATAATGTGAATAATTAATAAGGGATATAACTATTATAAGAAAGATTTGAAAAAATATCCACCTTCCCATATTTATTTACTGAAACATAGCATTTATAAAAATAGAGTTGACAAGCTGTGGAAAAAATATACAGCTTATTTGGAAGGACTTTTAGTGACTATCAGACACAACTGCCTTTGCCCTACTATTTAAAAATACTCTGCAGATACAAAATTCCTTTATTATGTGTCACCCTTTTCACATTAAAACACAGACCTCATTTTACCTCAGTGCTAAGGCACAGGGATGAGACTGGGCTCCCACAGTCAACACTCAAAAGATACTTAAGTCATGAGGAAACGACACTAAGAAGTAGTTGCTCAGTGCATTCTTTCTCTTATGTATTATCTTTCTTTGGGAGCTTCAGTGATGTAGGTCTTAGGAGTCACCAGAGCTCATATATTTTTCATGCTACAGCACTGATCTCTAGCAACAGAGGCACTTTTTTTTTTTTTTTTTAAATTGAGAAATTGACTAACAAAATCCAATAAGTTTCAAGTGTACAACTTAACAGTATGTCCTATATATTGTATTGTGTGTTCACTGCCCATAGTTAGATTTCTTTCCGTCACCACGTATTTGCCCCCTTATACTCCTAGCTACCTCCTAGTGGTAACCACTAGTCCACTGTCCATATCCATGAGTCCCTGTACAGTCACGTTTGTTTGTTGCTTTTAGATTTATATCCCACATATAAACAATATTACGTGGTTTTCAACTTTTTATGTCTGACTTATTTCACAACAGAAGCACTATTGCTGGAGAAACTTTGCGTTGGTTTGGTCAGATAGTTTTCTGAGTTTCTAAGCCTGGTGTTTATTGCCCTGGAAATTTTGTGAACTAACATTTATCAATAAATTTATTTTCTATTAAAAGTAGACAGAGGATCTTTTGCTAATTGAAATTAGGAACCCTAAGTACACAGGGTGAAAGCTCCACAGATGGGAAAAATAAATGAGTTGATCTTCAGAAATATAGCTAAACAAACTTCCTAAAGGAATAGTAAAGTTTTAATGGCTGGTACAGAATAAAAGTTAAAATTGAGAAAACTCTTGGAGAGATAAGACCAAAGCCACATTCTTATGGCAGTGGGTGAAAAAGGGGGACATTAATCAGCAAATGGCAAACCAATTACTCTGAACGAAAAAATGAAAGAGTGGAAAATATCTCTTGTTGGACACAGGTACGTAAAGACAGAGTAAGGTTTATTGTAGTACTGTCTATGTCAGGTTGGCCAGTAAATTGTTGCTATCTGATTTTATTTAAATCTGCTTTGCTTATGATATTAATAGTGTGTTATATGGATAATTTAAAATGTTTAAAATGAGTGTGATCATTATTTTTTGGAGAATAACCAATAATGTTTCAAAATTGTGGTGTAAGTGAATATAACCTCATTAAAATGTATTATTTTTGTTATATGGAGAAAAGATGGGTTGCGTCAGGAAAAAATAAAGATCGGTTATAGATTTTTACTTTTAAATAAATAGGCAAGTAGAAAAAGGATTCTAAACTATTATGTAATAGCCTAGTGATATTGTTCTGTTAGATAGTTAGACATGAACGACAGGGGAACAAAGGAACAGGGGCTCAGCTCTGTAACCATAGAAACTTCCCTTGAAGACCTTCCTTAAAGACTTCCCAGAAATATCTCCCTTTTAGAGTTATAAATTACCCCAAATTCTAGAGCACAAAGGCCATAAAAGCTGCTGGTCTAAACCAGCTACAAACATATGCACAGAAAATACTGCCTTAACTTCAGCCTCATTATACTATCATTATAATCTCATGACTATGCCTGGAAGTTCATGAATCTAATTATAGCAGACTGAAGTCTGAGTGCGCACATGCACACTGGACAAAGCTATTGCCTAGTGTCAATCAGGTGTCAATCAAAATGACTTCACTTGCCAATCACCTAGGAACCTGTGGTTCTACCTATCGTGGCCCAAATATAAGGCAGACTTTCCCACTCCTGGGTCCTTTTTTGCCCTTTGGGACTCTCTCCCTCTTTTTGCCCTTCAGGGCTCCCCTTTTGGCCCCTTTTTGCTCCTCTGGGTTCTCTCTGTTTTTGGTGGCCTTTTGTGGCCTTTTTGCCCTTTTGTGGCCAATTTGGTCCCTTTGTGTTGGTTACAGTGCTGGGACCATGTGCCTCCTTGGGGCATACTGTCTTTCTCCATGTGCCTCCTTGGGGTATTCTTAGTCTTTCTAAAATATATTTTTAATAAAACTATTAAATCTCAATGACCTGTGATTCTTCACTGTGTTGGAGAGGAAGAACCGAAGGACAACACACACAATGCCACCATCCACTATACTCCACCTCCTCCTCTCCACGCCACTGGCTCGACTCTGGATTTCACATCACCCAGCGGTGACAGTTTTACTTCTTTTCTCTTTTCACTTTTTTTCTTGACTTATTTTTTATGGAAATACTCCTTTAGGCTATTTATGTTAATCTTAAGAGCACTAATTATTCAGAATTCTTATCTGACAAATGCACACACACATACCATTTGTCTCTAGGCTTAGCAACACTTTAATGGTGATAAACAGAAGTATTTCCAAGAGTAATAGACTGACATTTTCTAATTACGTTTTATTCTATTACTTTGTTGAAAAGATTTTCACTGATGCATGAAGAATATTCCCAAAACAGGAAGCATGTTTTAAATTGTTTTATTGTCTTCTGTCAAAGGTTTGGTTTTGCTTTGAAAACTAGACACTTGAATATTTTGGTGTCTGAGGATTACCTTTATTTCTGTAGTTATACAGTTGCTTAATATATATTTTAAAAATAGTCACAAAGAACGATTGTGATAGTGAAGTTTACCTAAAATAGCTATTTTAACACCCTACTCTTTTAGGTACGCAGATGTTTTATGATGCTCATTTTTCATGGCAAGTACAAAGAATCTAGGAAAACACCTATGTAATGCAAAATAAATTTCCAGTGTTTGAAAACATGCCTTTTTAAAAGATATAACCAAATAAATTGAAGGATGAAATATATATTGATATAATGGTAGTATTTGGGGTCATTTCAATGAAAATGAAATTTCCTTTTTCATGAAAATAAAACTAAGCTTATTTGGAGAAGCTTATTCTACTTTTAAATTTTTCCAAAATTCCTCTTTGAATTTCAAGCAAATTTAAAATAAATGAATGGTTTCTATAGATACCAATTTAACTCAACATTGACTACACAAAATAATTTCTGTCTGTCTTCTAGCACATATTCCACTCTAAGTAAAAATACTATCACTATAATACTATACAACATAAATATGCAGCATACTTATACCAGGAAAATACCCTTGATCCTATGCAAAGCGTTCATACTAAATATTAATGTATTAGAAATTATGTACATTATTTATACTGAAATTACCATTTAAATATTTAACTTGGTTTTCTTTCTGTGTGTCGTTTCAACATACAAAAATGCTTATTCAGTATCAGCTGTTTTGCGTGCAGTGAGAATATTACAGAGAATAAGAGAGACAAAGTCTGATTTTAAGCAGTTCATTTGTCATGAGCAAAGACAGAGAAAGCTATAAGGAAATATGTAAGATAAAAATATTTCAGTCAGCGATAAATTCTATGAAGAAAATAAATGAGCAATAGATTACTAAGAGATAAATATTATTGGTTTAATGATGTGACAACCTGAATAAAGGTATATTCACAATTATCTGAAGAAGGTCCTAAGTGGAAAAAATATCAAATGTAAATGACCTTGGGGAAGATTCTAGAGAAAAATAAATTTGTATGGCCTTAAGAAGATTAAAAAAAAATAACTGCAAAAGCCCTCTCTAGTTTATATTTATGTATTTATACCTATATATTTATATCTTACACACATACACACACACATACCTAACCAGTTTTGAAACACTTTAAATCATTCTTTTCAACCTAAGTAAGCCCTCCAATAAAATGTTACAAATGTATCAGCTAACCTCCAAAAGAAGACACTGCAATGCCAGCTCGAACATGAGGTAAGCCATCATCATCTAGTTTCATTTTTCAGGTATCTGGTTCTGATGTCCGTTCCCTTTTCTGATGTTTTGTCCATAAATATACTTTATAACCCTTGAAATAAACTATAATTTTACAGCCCCATATTACATCTTATATATTATAGAAGGGGATAGAAAAATTGAGAATAAGTAAATTATTTGAAATATGTAAGTTTATATGGCACAACAAAGAATAGAATATGGTTTAAGATCTCAGTATTTTCATTTCTGAAACAGATCATCAGGGTGTTGTTCACATTTATTTCTTTTTCTCTACCACACATTCTATGTTGTTTGCTGTGAGTTGCCCAGTAGTGTGACTCAAATCTTAGTCCTAGATGAACAGAGAGGTGTTTTTGTTGTTGTTGTTTGTGATGTCAGTGCAGAGCTATAATAAGATTTTGCTGTTTTAAACCTTGAGGACAAGTGCTATAAGGAATCCCTCAGGTTCTCTATTTAGTCCTGGTTTCCGTTACACTGTTGTCTTTATTTTCCCTCAATCATCAAGATCAGTTGTCCCAATGACATAGTGACCTATCTTTTCCTGTTTGCTTAGTAGCACAGGGAGCCCAGGGGTGGCAGCTAAACCCTTCAATGCAGCAGATCCCAGAATCATGAAACAAAACATCCTCTCCCTCAAGTTTTCAGTCAGTTTATTATGAGAAGTAATATCTCAAATTCCACCTCTTTATTTTCAAATTAGCTGCTCCAGGCCACTCACAAATAATTCTGCCGAAAAATCTTAAGGTGTTAATAGGTCTATTGACTTATGATGTCTTTGAACATAAGAAAACATAGTACATGAAGATTTATGCTGTTACTCGAGATAATTAGTTGTTATAATAAGAGAATAGAGCGGGGAAAAGTTTTCTTGTTTACTCTGCTTAACTTCATGCGTGTTTGCTTCTTTAAGAGCATAGAAGAAGCCTATCTCTTGTGCCTCAAATAACAGAGAAAATATATAACAAATCTTTTTATGGTAGTGGTTTTGAGTATAGAAGATGGAGGCTGTTCTGTGAGACAACAGTAGAAGCCTGTCCCTGATGCCTCAAATAAGAAAGGCAAAAATGTATTTGGATGATGTCACTGTAATGATTTTGATTATTTAAGATGGAAGAGGTTCAACTGAATGAGAAACAAGGACCAGATAACAACCATTTATATATTTTTCTTTCAAGACAGATTCAAATTATGGGACGGATTTTGAAAAGTTTTGAAAAGTTTCCCCAGAAAAGGAAATAAAAACATAAGATCAATATTTGCTTAAAACATGAATAATGTTATCTTAATAATATTAAATTAAAGATATGGCAGAAAAAAGAGCCTTTTAACAAAATGTTGTCTCCAAAATTCTAATTCACTCACTTAGTGGTTTGTAGAAACAATCTTGTTTTAGGTCTTCACAAAAAATATGCCTAAAACCTTTACATTCTCTGTTATGGTATAGAAAGCATAAAATTGGACAGGAAAATACTCCAAATCTGCAAGCTTAGGTCAGGAGGATGGAATCCTCATGAATGGGATTAGTGCCCTTAAAAAAGAGACTTCAGAGAATTCTCTTGCTCTTTTACTGTGCATGGAAATAAAAAGAATGTTTTCTGTGAGCCAATATGTGAGACCTCCACTGACAATGAATTTGCTGTGATCATAAATTTGATCCCAGCTTCTGGAACTTTAAGAAATATGTGTTTGTTGTTTAAGCCCCTCAATCTGTGGTATTTTGTTATAATAACCTGAACAGACTAAGACACCTGGCAAATTTAAATTTTAGTTAAACAATAAGCATTGTATGGGACATATTTTACTAAAAAAGCGTTTGTTTTTATATCTGTGATGCAAATTTAACTGGCTGTATTCATTTGCATTTGTTAAATCTAGCAACTCTACCGTAGACCTAGCCACATGTCATCTATTTATGTCACCCAATTATCTATTGTTTTCTATTTCATTTCCTCAGATTCATAGAAATATTTTGATCCTATAGTTCATTTTGATATTTTTAATATTTTTATATTTTCTTTTCTGTTAGGTTTTTTCCTACATACACCGATTTATATTCAACCTTTTAGAATTACTTTATTTCCGGTGATACTTATAGAATCAAAACATTTACTTCCTTCACTTATCGTAAAGGTTAAGTTTGACTCGTGACTTTGCCCATTTAATATAACTGATTATCACCTATTGTACATAGTCAGGATGCCCACGTGACTGAGATGGTGCCCTCAAATTTAGTACTTGAAGGGAGTTTAATAATTGTAATAGCATCTATTTTAAAGACACTGTAGGACATGGAGAAATATCAAGTGACAGTGTATTATCCTGGAACTAATAATAATGGAGTACTTGACTACCTGAGGCTTAATTGAAGAAAATAGTTGTGGTGAAATGGCCAACTGACAGGGGGCAAACTGCCTGACCATAGCAATACTGCAGGGATTTAGTAAGGGTGGTAATTATACTGACCCCATTCCCTCCCTTTCCCCTCATCCTACACACTTATCTCCTCCAGGAGTCCCCACTGGACTGCATATTTGGAAGCCAGATGACAGGAGACCTGAGGATACAGGTCAAGTTTCTTGTGCTCAGATGCAAGGTGAAAAATGGAGAAAGAGCATAAATATAGAGAGCAAATGGGATACCCAAAGCACTTCTGTGACCTTATTGTTTTTTGATTAAATTTATTAGAGTGACATTGGTTAATAAGAGTATATAGGTTTCAAGTCTACAATTCAATAATATGTCATATGTATATTGCATTTTGTGTTCACCATCCAAATTTAAATTACCTCCTGTTACCAAATATTTGACCCCTTTTACCCTTAGCTACCTCCCACCTTCCCCCTTTCCATCTGGTAACCACTAAACTGTTGTCCGTGTCCATGCGTCTCTGTTTGTCTTGTTTGTTCATTTGTTGTATTTGGTTTTATATCCCGTATATGAGTGAAATCATGTGGTTCTCAACTTTTCTGTCTGACTTATTTTGCTTAGCCTAATAATCTCAAGATCCATTCATGTTGTTGCAAGTGGCCGTATTTCCTCTCTTCTTATGGCTGAGTAATATTCCATTGTATATATGTACCACATCTTCTTTATCCAATCATCTATTGAAGGACATTTCAGTTGCTTACGTGCTTGGCCACCATGAATGATTTTGTAGTGCATATATCTTTACAGATGAATCTGTAATCTTATTTTTTTAATTTTTACTTGCTATATATTTCTGTCATATTTTATGCCTTTCCTGGATCTCCTCGGTGATCAATTTTAGTTGGTTTTTCCAATTTTTTTAATAGCAATTTATTATAGTTTTCATTCAAATTTGAATAGCGGTTAAATTGAAGTATTTTAAAAACATATTTCCATTTTACTTTTAATAATCAAGTACTCACATGTCCCTTTCAGTAAATTAAGCAATGATAAAGAGCAAATAAATTAGCACTCATCTAATCTACTTCTATGGTTCTAAATTATGCATGTTTATATGAAACATCTATCAATAGATTTTCCTTGCAAGAACATATTAATAATAAGTAGTCTGATCTGTTGATACTGAAGTGATGAATACAAGCGTTCTCAGAGATGAAATAATGACATAAATAGGTAAAACGCTTTGTTGGGAAAAAGATGAAAAATTGCTAGTGAAGCTGAGAATAAAGAGTGATGTATAGAAAAATAAGTGATAGACTATTACGACCAAAATAAATTTTATAATCAGATATGTCAAATCTTTATATTTAACTTGACTACTTTTCCATCTCTCTAGCACATTAAACATGTTCTGAATAACATTGAGATACTCAACTTAAAAGTGCACATAACTTCCTAATTTCAAAAATTTACTTATTTGATATTTGTAACACAATTTCTGGAAGCCAGGCAGGGATACAGACATTATAGCCATTTTACAGAAAAACTTACTCTTGGAGATTGTCTTTATCTGCCCTGGCTATTATAACAAATGATATAGAATGAGTGGCTGAAGCAACAGAAATTTATTTTTGACACTTGAAGTCTGAGATCAGGATGCTAGCACGGTCATGTTCTGATGAGAGCTATCTTCCTGGCTTGCAGATGGCTACCCCATCTCTGTGTCCTCAAATGGCAGAGAGAGAGAGCTCTGCCCTCTCCTCTTTTTCTTATAAAGACATTAACCTAATTATTAGACCCATCTAATGGTCTCATCTAAATTGCTTTCCAAAGGGCCTAACTCAGAGACAATTACAGTAGAGTTTTAAAAAACAAGAAAACAAGCCCCAAATGGAGTCACCTATGTGAAGCTCCACATCACCAAACCAAAACTTAATTACAGTTTCAGTTCTCCCAGAAATGACATCTTAAACCAGTCGATCAGGAATCACCTAATCAGCAATAGTTAGGTAATCTGCTGATAGACTCCTATTATCCCCTAAAGAAAGTAACCTTTCAATAACCAATCTACTTTCTTGCCTAGTGTAACTTCCTTGTTCCTGCTCCCTTTTACCTATAAAACCTTTCATTTAGTACAACTTCTTGGAGCTAATTTCTCTCTGCTGGTTTGGATGATGCCTGATTTGAATTGGTTTTTGCTCAGATAAACTCTTAAAAATTTTAGCGGGCCTCAGTTTATCTTTTAACAAGGAGTTAGGGCTTCAACATATGAATTTTGGGGGGAAACAAAATTTCATTTCATAACAGAAATGCTAAATCACCAACATTATTTATTTATTAGAATCTTACATACTGGATTAAAAAGAATAGTTTTACATTCTTTAAAACTCGTCAATCATGCTATGTATTGATTTATCATGAAGTGTTCACATTATCAAATGCAATACCCTAAAAAGTTAAGTCTGTCAAATGGAATTCACAACCAGTATTTACTTCTACCCATTCTCAATAGTAGGACACCTTACATTAATAATGACGTTTCATCAATATTTCCAAATTTTAGTAGAATTTCCATTTTTTCAATATATTAATGAGTTTTTAGAAATTAATAGTCAATATGAATAAAAATAGTTAAATTTAATATTTACATGATCATAAACAATATAACTCACTAGCATTTTATGGTAACCTAATCTGATTTCCACTCAAAAGGTAGATGAGTATAAAGATTGATGGTAGGTAGATGACACATAGATAGATAAGATAAACACAAGATATTGAGAGAATGTGGTTAAAATTTTGCCCAAATAGTCAGTCCCTCGACAATGAAGCATTAGGTTTTAAATGGAATACCATCTAGGAGAGTAAAGTGAAATGCCATTATTAAGTCAGCTGTGTATAGATATGGATAAATATATCAAATTTCATAGAAATCTAAAGGCATTAAATACAGAAAAAGAGGTTTCTGCTAGCTGTCGTTTAGTTGTTTTAAACATATTTGTACACTAAAGTGAAAAATATACACCTAAATTGAATTCATGCACTTCTTTTTCCTGCAGAATTCTGATAAAATCTAATGGAATCAGTGAAAATGTTAGTAAGTTAATATTATGGATGAGAGTTTATCATTATTTTTGTTTTATAAAATATTGGTACTACTGAAATCATATATAGAAAAATAAGATATAGCTTTTAAGAAGCTTCAAGTGTTCTTTGTGTACTTGGATAAAGTTGGACTAAAAATTTTGGAGATTATATTGAAAGCTTTGTTATATTGAGTGGCTCCCACTTGCTATTTTGCTATGGCCTGAAAGTAGTAATAAATGCAGGACCAATTATGATTACAATTACATGTAATTGATTTTGTATATAATTCAGCTTCTTCTATTTCCCAGTTAAAATGACAGAGTTTTATTTTTATTGACATTTTAGAATCAAAGAAGCCACTAAGATCTAGTCATTAGTGAACAGAAATAATGGGGACTGTTCTACAAGAAAAAAGCTACACGCCAGCAAGTAAAAATTTCCAAACTCCAGAGAGCTGAGAAGTCATTGCTTAAGTTTTCTAATTGAAGATTTGCTGTAATAAATAAAACCTACCAAATACACTGAATAATCAATTATTTAAATTAAATTAGACCTGAAAAGAGTACAAGTATTATTACGCATGAATCATTTTCTTTCAAAAGGGATCTTGGAGGGGGGAGGGGAGTTAATTTCTGTGGTATTCTTGGAAATTTGAAAATTATTAACCTCAAAATAATAACTCATTCTGAGAAGTGAGAAAATAATTTTCACATGAAATTAGACTAATTTTATATCATAGATCATTGTATTTGTTCTTTGTAGTTTAATAGCTCTGAAATATTGCCTGTTTTAGAAGGAACTGAATAGATTTTACTCTCCACCCAGAGGCTTTCATTCTTTATCACAACATTGTTTGGCAATTTGGTCCTGAAGATATTGCTCAGCTCAGATGGAGAGAAATTAGAAAAAAAGGATAGAAAATGCAAGTGGAAATTATTTCTTGAAGTCAGTTATTTAAATTTGGTTTTTAAACTGAAATCATTTTTTTAATTGAAAAGTAATAAATTAACAAATTCATCAAAAATATCCATCAAATTTTATACTAAAGAATTTTTTACAAAGCTGCAATGTGCCCTGAAAATATGGTCTTTAATAGAGATTTTCACATTACACTTAACTAGACAATCTCAAGTTGCGTTGTCATAATAAACTATTAATTTTCTAACTGATGAAACCAGTCAGTTCAGATTCAATTACTCAGGCTCTTTCACTCCAGTTCATTGATTTTTCAAAACATATTATTTAAAGCATTCAAATGTTAGTTGATGATGGTGTTAAATTGCAATACATGTCTTGAATTTGAAATCGGATAGGTCAGCAGAGCCAATTTCTACCTCAAAATCACAAAAGCATATCCATATTTAAGTATGCTGCATTTAATGTAGGTTTTAAACTAAATAGTAAAATGCAGGATAATATTGATACATATTCAATAGATGACATGATAATTTAACTTATTTAGAAAAAAGCAGCTTCATATTTTCACAAACCTTTTGGAAGTTTGGGCTTTATTCATATTACATATTGATGATAATGACATTATAACCTGAGTAGTTTGTGGCTCTCTACCCTTTGGGGCAGAGCAATTAAACAAAAAGGAGTAAAATAATATGCTAAACTCTCTTTGACATAATTTTTTATGAACTCTTTAGTAGATACAGGTATTACTTTATAAACTATATAATTATAGTAGGTTTACTTATATTTCATTGTTCAGTTTGAGATGGGATAATTTTACAGAAAATCTCTGGATTCTTACAAAAGTTAACATTAGTTTTCTTAATGAAATATGGGCAGAAGAATTTAGTCTAACATATATGCAATTTTACATACTATTATGATTACCATTCTGCCTGAAACTCTCTTTTTCTCTCTCTGTTAGTATATTTTTAAAGAGATTAAATTATAAGATGGGCTAATATTAAGAAACAAGGATTATAAGCATGCTAAGGAACTACATTTTCCTCATGATCAATTGAGTTGCTAAGACAAACAAGAAACAAATATCATTCAAGATAAATTTCTGACACCATAAATGCTATAAACTTTTAATGAGTTTTAATATATGGCAATACATGTTAATGAAAAGATTCTTTTAATTTTCAGGCCATTGAAAAAAAGTAGAAAATAATGATCATGCGATTGCAATTCACAGAATGCATTTCCCAACATTGTAATTGCTATACTCTGGTCTGTCTACTAAGTGTGTTTCATTAACTCAGAAATAGCACATGATCCAAAAGAAGATCCTAAGGCTCTAATTTTACTGATGATTTCCTTCCAAAATTATTTTGACTAATTTGAAAGAATATCTTTCTTCATACTGAATATTAAGTTAAAAAATAAAAAAAAACCCTGGAATATGGTAATATCAGATCTTGATGACCGTGGCAATGTCTTGACGAATATGACAGACAGTATCACTCAAATTTTTTATTAGTTACACACCTGAAAACCTGTTTACTAAAAATGACATAAAGCTCTTTGGCTCAGAATAAAAATAGAAATTTTGAGATACTTAGACATCCTTGAATTATTGCCTTGGTGGTCCCTTTGCTAATAGGAAGATAGTATGTTAACAGTGTTTTATTAAACAAAATGGTAAGGTCTATTTTAGTTAATTTGTAGATAAAAAAATATTGGGGTTATATATTTTTTTAAAAATGTATTTTTTATTACAATGTAGATTACATGTTAGAATATAAAAATATCATTAAGTTTATCATAAAATAATAACTTTGATGTTTATCTTAATGATATTTTTAGAAATAACTAAAATATTAACAAATAAATTTATTTGGATATATTGATTGTAGACAATGCATAGAAAATAAGAAGACTTAAAATGAATAAGAGCTGTTGTGTGTGTGTGTGTGTGTGTGTGTGTGTTTATTTTACACTGAAGAGAATGGTTTATATAACAGCTCATAAACTTGCAAAGCAATGTAAATCATGGAAATTTTAAAAATATAAATTATCAAAAATGATACAAAGAAAGAAATAATATACAAGAGTATTATAGCAATGATTAAAAGTAACATTAATATAAATCTTTATCAAAAATTTTTCTAAAATATTACCAAGTAAATTCAATTTTAAAAGAAAATGCTTCATTTTCTTTCAGATTATTCAAAAAAATTCCGATGCTATATGTGGTTCAACATTCTTTGTGTTTATTTGCCATTCATACTTCTTCTTTAGTGACATTTGTTTAGTTTTTGTTCTATGTTCACGGATATTTTTAATGCATTTTTAAAAATTACTTATTAATGGTTTTTGAGAGTTCTTTACATATCCTGGGTAAAAGTAGTTATTCAGTTATGTGATTCAAAAATATATTCTCTCAATCAGTGACTTGCCCTCACACTGTTTAAAAATGTCTTTCAAAGAGAAGCAGTTTTTAATTTGATGAAGTTCGATTTATCAATTTTTTTTGTAGATAATATTTTTGGTTTTGTATCTGAGAAATCTCTTTAAATTCAATGCATGAAGATTATTTCTTATGCTTTTCTCTAGAAATTTTATAGTTTAAACTAAGGTGTCTGTTATATTTAAATTAATATTTGCATATGTCACAAAAAATGTATAGAGTTACTTTTTTACATGTGAATATCCAATGATGTTGGTAGTATTTGTTGAAAAGACCATCCTTTCTCCACTGAATTGCTTTTGCACTTTCTCAAAAATCTTAATATATATACATGGGTCTCTCTGCAGGCTCTCTTTGCTATTCCATTGACCTATTTCTTAATTTATATGCTGATATCACATCTTAATTATTGCAGCTTTAAAATTGGTCTAGCTATCATTGTCTTCAAATGTGTATCTTCTGTTTCAAATTTGTTTTGACTGTTTTATACTCTATGAATTTTATATAAATTTTTAAATAAGTTTGTTAACATCTACCAAAAAAAAAAGAAACACTGGAATTTTTATTAAAATGGCTTTAAAAATGTAGATTAATTTGGGGAGAATTTATATATTAACAATGAAATCTTTTGATCATGAATACAGTATATCTCTTAATTTATTTGTGTCCTTTAATGTTTATCAACAATATTTTATAAGTTTTAAAGTAAAATTATTACACATCTTTTGTCAAATTTATTCTTAAGTATTTCATATTTTTGATGATATCCTAAGTGGTTTTAAAACTTTCAATATTATTTGACCTCAAAGGCAAGGAAAGTAAAAACAAAAACAAATGTATGGAACTATATCAAATGAAAAAGCTTCTGTACAGCAAAAGAAACCAATAACAAAATAAAGAGGCAACCCAACTGAATGGGAGAAGGTATTTGTAAACAACATTTCTGTTAAGGGGTTAATATCGAAAAATATGTAAAGACCACATACATCTTAACAGCAAAGAATCAAACAATCCAATCAAAAAACAAGTAGAGGATTTGAATAGACACTTCTTCCAAGAAGACATACAAATGGCCAACTTCATTAGCTATTAGAGAAATTCAAATCAAAACCACAATGAGATACCACCTCATATCTGTTAGAATGGCTATAATTATCAAGACAAGTAATTACAAGTGTTGGGGAGGTTGTGGAGAAAAAGAAACCCTCATACACTGCTAGCAGGAATGTAAATTGGTACAGCCACTATGGAAAACAGTATCAAGGTTCCTGAAACAATTAAGAATAGATTTACTATATGACCCAGCAATGCCTCTTCTACGTATCTACTCCCAAAATTTGAAAACATATATTTGTAAAGATATGTTCATCCTGATGTTCACTGCAGCATTATTCATGGTGGCCAAGACATGGAAGCAACTAAAGTGTTCTTAGATAGATGATCAGATAAAGAAGATGTGGTACATATATACATTGGAGTGCTACTCAGCCATAAGAAAAGAGGAAGTACTACTATTTGTAACTATATGGACAGATCTTGAGAATATCATGCTAAGGGAAATAAGTTAGACAGAAAAAGTCAAGAACCATATGATTTCACTCATATGTAGGATATAAAACTAAGAGGTACAACCAAACGAACAGGACAGACAAACAAAAACAGACACAGCAGTATGGTGGTTACCAGAGGGGAAGGGGGTTGGAGGAGGTAAAAGGGCAAAGGGAGACAAATATATGGTGACGGAGATTTGACTTTGGGTGGTAAACACACAATGCAATATAAGATGATGTATTATTAAATTGTACACTTGAAACATATAATTTCATTAACCAATGTCATGCCAATAACTTTAATAAAATTTTTAAAATATTTCAATATCTGATTCTTCACTGATAGTTTATAGAATCTGTTCATTAAGTTTTGATTTTTGTATATTGACTATGAAGTTACTGAAGTCACTTTTTGGTTACTATAACTTTTTTGAAGGTTCTATAAATTTTTCTGTAAAAATAATATTGTCATCAATATAAAGACTTACTTCTTCCTTTGCAATTTGGGTACCCTGTTCCCTTTTTCTTTAATTATTATACTACTATACAGAATCTCCAGTAAAATAATGAGTAGAAATAATGAGAGAGAATATTCTTACCATGTTCTTGATATCGGGGAAATAATTCAGTCTTTTATGTTTAGGTGTGATGGCACTGGCAGAGTTTTCACAGATGCGCGTGGTAAGTTTGGAGATGATTCCTTCTATTGCTACTTCGCTGAGGGTTTTTGTAAGAGATAGGCAAACAATAACAAGTGTTGGCAAGGTGCCATAAAATGGAAACCCTCAAACACTGCTGGTGGGAAGTACAACAGTGTAATTATTTTTAAAAAATACATGAAAATTTCTTAATCAGTTAAAAATATACTTGCCATATAACCAAGATATTCCATTCCTATGTATCTATCAAGAAAAAATGAATCATGTCTACACAAAGATTTTTGCAATATGTTCATAGCAGTGTTATTCATAATACCCAAAATGGAAGTAACCTAAACGTTCATTAACTGGTGATAAAACAAATGTGTCACATCCACATAGTGGGGTACTATCTGGCAATAAGAAGGAGTTAAGAATTGATACATGTGACAGCATTGATGAAATTCAAAAACATTTTGCTTGGTAAAGGAAGCAAGACACATAAAAAGCATACATTATCAAATTTCATTTATATGAAATATTTGAAAAAAATCAGTTCTATAGAGACAGAAAATGTTTTCCTATGAGTAGAGGTGAGAATGGAGAGTGACCGTAAATTAACACAAGTTAATTTTAGGGTTATGTAAATGTTCTAAAATGCGATTATAGTGATGATTGTACAACTCTGTAAATACACTCAAATTAATTGTGTTATAAACTTAAAAGAGGTTGATGTTATGATATGTGAATAATATCAATAAAAGTGTTAAAGATTTCCTGAGCTGCTGCTTTTTTATATCAGGCAATTTGCAGATGTAGAAGATATAAAGGCAAGAAAAATATTTGCATTTATTCTATGGGTTTATAATATAGTATATAACGACGGACCTAAAAAAAACCAATATATTTAAATGCTAAGGTGACATAATAAGATTATAATAAAATAATAGATAGAAATGAGTGGTTGTTTCTGTGTTTGGTGAGAGATTTTATATGAATTATTTTGAAATTTCTGTATTTTTACTTGTTAGTATTTAATTTAATCTTACTATTTTTTTCTAGGTACACAGAGAAGAAAACTAGAAGGTAAAGTTTGAGTAGTTGTATTCAGATATTACCACATGAACATTTCACCAAGTAAGGAGTACAATTTACTTGTCCATCTTGATCAGTTATGGGTGAGGACCAAGGACAGTTCAAACTTCTTATAATAAAGTTTTCTTCAAATAGATCAGTTCGTCCAGGTGCATTAAAGTAAGAGCTCATAACACTTTGTGGGTGAAATTCTTGTTAAGTGCATAATAGAATTTCTCAGTTTAAAAAGTGACTTAATTTGTGTTCTGCAGTAATTATTGAGTTTGAAAACAAATTTGGCATGCTAACTGTTTTTTGTTGTTGTTGGTACTTAGACTCCCCTAAACTCGAAGTGCAAATGCATGTAAATTAGGCAAATTATTGTTTCAAATTGACCAGCTATACTTAACTTAGCCACAACATAATGTAGCATATATATATATTTATCTGTACCACAAAATAGACTATACTATAATATATAAATATACCATACAAATCATTTATCGATTAACCTATTTTTTATTTCGATCGTTAATTTTTTCATACATTTATTTTCTCATTAATTCATTTAATTGATGTAACTAGTGTTTATTTTAAACATTTGCATTGCCATAACATTCAGAATATTTATCTTAAAAACATGGGCTACTGAGTAATATATTTTCATTTTATGTATGTTATGTGTAATACTATATATGAGTTTTATGCAATAATCCTATCTTTTTTCCTATATATACACTTACATATACACTGTAGTATATACATGTATATACTATACTATATACTATGTATATATTATACTATATACTATATAATTATATATAAAGAGATACAGACAGACATACTGAGAGAGACAGAAAGACAGACAGAGAAGAGAAACCTTTCTCACAGTGCATCCAGAGAAAAATTTTAAATGTATATATTATATTGTTTAAATCTGCTCAAAAATCTCCAATGTCCACCCATTGCAGTAAGAGTAAAATCCAAAGTACTAGTAAGTGATGAGATTATCTTCTACCACTCTTCCCCTTGATCCTTTCTCCAGATCCACTGACCTACTTGATCCTTTTCAACACAACACTCATAATCATGGCCTTTGTGCTTATTTATTTCTAACAGAAATTCTGCCTCAGATATCTGCATGGCCCAATACTAAACTGAGGATTCTTCACTAAACATGCTAATCAAAATAGATCCAAATTATCTTGTCTTCTTATACTTTTTTTTATATCACAACATGTAATAAGGCATAGATACAAGTTCATATCGGTAGATGGTCTGTAAACAGAAGCATTATTGCTGTTTTATTACAGAAGAGTCAGTTTTTAAGCTAATAATGGAATGAGGCTTTTAGCCTGGCCTTGGGAACACCTGAGTCAAAGAAATAAATGCAGGTGTCTCAATGTTATATATAACATGCATAGTGATATGTTATAAGTATTATTTAAGATACTTTTTTTTCTGGCTAAACTGAACTATTTTCTTGAAATGTTTATTGTTGTTGTTGTTGTTAGATAATTATTCTGGTAATCATCTTGTTTTACATGTTTTTCCACAAAGAATGATTACCTACTAAAAGGAATCTGTTCATTTATAGTTGAGTAAGCAATACATGAAAATTGCCCTGCTCAATTTATTCAGACTGGTTCAAACGACATGTTAAAGAAGGATTATTCTAATTGTCTGCATATGCATGAATGCTATGCTTTATTATAAAATAATAAAATAGAAATAGAAGCAAAAGAAGTTGTTAGGAAGGTGGTATTTTTTGTATGTTTGTTTGTTTCTTAGACCTCCTGGTTAGCTTGTGAATCAAAGTCTGAGGCCTCAGTCTATATAGCCTATTAGTATAACTACAGCAGTCTGAATTTTGATTATATTGGTTTAATGTACTTATCTGGTACAAGGTATTTGATTAATGAAAACATATAGTCTTCATTGAGCTGCTAGCTGATAGTAAACAAGCTATTTAATTTTGAGTGAATATTTTCTATTAGACTTTCAATTTCTCTAAAAGGACTTCATAATGTCTCTAGTGGAATGAAAGCAACTGTTATATGATCTTTGAAGTAAATTGGAGTGCTTTCTTCAATTTACTTATCCTTAAGACTGCCATCAAGATTCTCATGGACTTTAAAATCCGAGTTTCTGCTATGTTTGATAATTTCTTCTGTTCTAAAATAAGCTTCTTCTAAAATATATAAAGTTAGCTAGTATAATTTCATATGTTATTTCAAGACTCCTGCTGTGATTTATACACTAAATACTTATTTTTCTAATACTAAAGATACTTTAAAAACTCTATTGTCATAACTGTAATACAATCCCTAATATATAGGTTGGGTTAAACAAAAGAAATGTAACAGGTCCTCCTTTTGATGTGACTTTGCTGACACTGTATATTTAGGAATAGTGTAGTGACTCCATTAGTGGTACATTGTAAGAAGCCATTAAGTCAATTTTATCAGATAGAATAAGTGATGGCGGAGTGAGTACTATAAACAGAAATATGCTTCAGGGTGATCTAAACAACTTCAATGACATATACAGCTATTGTTTCTTCTTTGCTTCAATTACATTTTTTTTTTGGACTTGACCCTGTTATAGAGTCCAGGATCTAAACACAGCATTGGGTTAAACATGTGTGATGAGTTTAAAATAGCTACAAATTCTTTGTAGGCAAGATGTTTCTTTGTTTTGTTTTAAACAGCTTTTTACTTTAGAATAGATTTATAGTAACAGAAAAGTTGCAGACAATACAGAGTCCCTACTGTGTTCCAGCCCACAGTATCTTCTGTTGCTAACATTTTACATTGGTGTTACGTTTTCACAATGAACCAAGATTGCTACATTAGTATTAACTAAAGTCCGCACTAATTCAGATTTCTGGTTTTTATTATTATTATTTTTTTCATTCCAGAATCTCAGCCAGAATACCACATTGTATTTAGTAGTCTTGTGTACTTAGACACCTCTTGACTGTGACAGTTTCTCAAAATTTTTTTAATAACTTTGAGTTTGAAATGTATTGATCAAGTCTCTTATAGAGTGTCCATCAAATAGGATTTATCTGGTATTTGTAGAGGTTATGTGTAATTTTCATTACATCATATCAAAGGAACATAGTATCAACATGACATCAACTGTTGATGTTAAGTCTTGATCATCTGGCTGAGGTACAACTATACTTCTTTTATTGCTGAAATTAATCCAGTTTTAGCCTTTGAAATCTCTTTAATTTGGCCTGTGTGTCCCTCTGACAAATATCATTCTTGTAAGATTTCTCTAAATATCACCATCCTTTCTGGTACTACAAGATGGGCCAGGCTCATCTTATATATTTCCTGCCCTAGTTCTGGAATCAGCCATTTCTCCAAGGAGCTCTGATTTTCTTTATTGCAAAATGGTATTAGAAACCATCTTCTGAGTATGAGGTATGCTTGTTGCTCGTGAGGTTGTATCGATTCTCTACCTTTCAACTGACCGAACAAGGCAATATATGTGTATATACTAGCCTGCATATACACACATTTATAAATATTTTTATATGCAGCCATCTGTATCTATAGAAAGCTAAACATGAGTTCATACTGATGTCACCAACTCTAATCCATTACCATACAGATCATTTTAACTTTTTCTCCTTGCTTATCTCTAACTGATCCTACTCCAACAGTGAATGTGCCATTCATCCCTCCTTAATTTAGTTGTTTAACTTAAGAATTAATATAGAGTTTTAACAGAACTTTCAACACATAACCCTGTTGGAGACAACCTTATGAACTAGACTCTAATTGTTATGTGCCATTTCTTTTACCTTTAGCCTTACAAATTCCACTTATTTTAAATTACCTGGTCAGTATCTTTTCCCCGTATCCTTTCAGTGATAACACTAAATAGTGACAGCACATGATTAAATGTTGCTGTATTTAAGATATATGGAACACCATATTCAACATTTTGCAAAATACAATCTTTTCAAGAGCCTGCTGAAATTAACGAGCTCCACTATAAAGCATGTAGCAACTGGTATCAAAGCTTTGAAATGATTTGGGTGTATGTTCTCTTAATATATGAAATCGAACTAGAATGCAACATTAGAAAGCTAACTGGAAAATCTCCAAATGTTTTGAAATTGACTACACAAATCTTTATAACCCGTGGGTCAAAGAAGAAATCAAATATGAATGAGAAAATGTTTTCAATGGAATAATTATGAAAATAAGCATGTTAAATAGTGTGAGAATGTAGATCAAGCATAGCAAGGAGATTGTTTTTTAATAACAAAAATTGAGAACCCATTCAAATATTATTTACACATAAAGTAGACAAATAAATTGTGACATATTCATGCAATGGGATACCACAGCAATGAAAATGAATGAAAAAATTGTATATACAATATCATGAGTAAATATGCCAGACATAATATTGAGGGAAAAGGCCACATATGCTGTAACACTAACGCTATTATATTACATTTATAGTAAATGCAAAATGGGAAAAACTAATCCTTGATGAATAGTGGTTATTCTTAGGGATGTGCTGTCAGGAGGGTAGATTCAGGGAGCCTTCCGGGGTGCAGGGAATGCTTTATATCTTGTCAAGGGTGGTGTTCACATGGTGGATATGTATGAAAATTCAATAATCTATACACTTAAGATCAATATATTTTACTATATAAAAATTCTACCTCAGTGAAAAATAAAGCAAACTACTCATCATGCAATATATAGTACCATCCATTCACTTGACAAAATCCAATGTTGATAACATTCCTGGGAGACAAAGGAAACAGTAAGTCTGATCTATTACTGCTGGGAATATACTCTGGTACAAACTTATAGGAGGTAAAATTGGCAATGTGTATCAAAATTATATGTGTATGTATACTTTCTCTCATTGATTTTTATGTCTGGAGATTTATCTAATGGATATCCTCACACATGTGAAGTGATATATGTACTAGTTTATTCATTTTAGCTTTGTTTGAAATAGCAAAATATTGTCAGCAACCCAAATATCCAGCAATGAAGAACTGATTTAATAAATCATGATATATCTACAAATGTAATAAGATGCACAGCAAAAGAAAAAGAATGAAGAAATATGGAAGACACTGAATTTTCTCCAAGATAATCTGTTAGTGAAAAACAAACAAACAAACAAAAATATTATGTGGGGAAACATTGTCAAGTGACCGTCCTTTTGTATTAAAAATAAGTGAAAAATTTGTTTTTGTATTTGCTTCCACAAACATTGACACTGCAAGGATACATATGAATTTATTATCACTAAAGGGGGTCATTTAAATTTATAATATACTTGTTCGCCATTTTAACATATTCTCTATGCAAATGTATTTTAAAAGAAAACAAAGAAACTGTCCAAGATACAGGTTCTAGTTTCAGATACAAAGAAACTATGATATCTTTCCATTTCTTTGTGTCTTCCTCAATTTCTTTTAATAATGTCTTACAGTTTCAGTGTATAGATGCTTCATATCTTTTGTTAACTTTATTCCTAAGCATTTTACTCTTTTTCTTGCTACTGTAAAAGGAATTATTTTTACTCCCTGAAATTTCATAGTTAGTATATAGGAACGCAATGGGTTTTTGTACATTGATTTTTTATCCTGCAACTTAACTATATTTGTTTATTGTTTCTAGCAGTTTTTATGGAGTCTTTAGGGTTTTTTAGATAGAGAATCTGTCATCTACAAAAAGCAACAATGGTAAAATATTCGGTGTTCCTGGATTGGAAGAATCAACATAAATAAAATATTTTCCAAAGCAATATACTGATTTAACGTAATCCCCATCAAAATCGCAATTGCATTTTTCAAAGAAATAGAACAAAAAAGATCATCACATTTGTATGGAATCACAAAAGACTCTGAATAGCCAAAGCCATCCTGAGAAAAAAGAATAAGTCTAGAGGAATCACACTCCTCGAATTCAAATTATACTACAAAGTGACTATCATTAAAACAGCACCTTATTGTCAGAAAAAGAAACCATCCAATTTAAAAGTAGACAAAGGACCTGAACAGACACTTCTCCCAAGAAGACATACAAATGGCCTACAGACATGTGAAAAGATGCTCAACTTCACTAGCTATTAGGGAAATGCAAATCAAAACCACAATGAGATACCACCTTACACCTGTTAGAATGGCTGTTATCAATAGGACAAGTAATAAATGATGGTGGGAATGTAAATTGGTACAGCCATTATGGAAAATAGTATAGAGGTTTCTCAAAAAATTAAGACTAGAGTTACTATATGACCCAACAATCCTTCTTCTGGGTATTACTCCTCAAAATCTGAAAACATTTATCCAAAAAGAAACATGCACCCTTTTGTTTATTGCAGCGTTTTTTTCATGATGGCCAAGACAACAAAACAACCAAAGTGTCCTTTGATAGATGATTGGAGAAAGAAGAGGTGGTACATATATACATTAGAATATTATTCAGCCTAAAGAAAAGATGAAATACTGCCATTTGTGACAACATAGATAGATCTTGAGATTATTATGCTAAGTGAAATAAGTCAGAAAAAGTTGAGAACCATATGATTTTATTCATATGTGGCATATAAAACTGAAAGCCACAAATGAAGAAGACAAACAAACAAACAAGAACTCATAGACACAGACAATGGTTTAGTGGTTACCAGAGGGAAAGGAGGGATGGGGAGATATGAAAGGGTAAAGGGAGTCAAATATATGGTGATGAAAGGAGATTTGACTTCGGGCGGTGAACACACAATACAATATACAGATGATGTATTATTGAATTATACACTTGAAACTTATATAATTTTATTAACCAATGTTGCCCCAATAAATTTAATAAAAGGAGAGAAAAGAACTACTTCCTTTGTAACCCTAAAATAGAGGTACAACATTTGTAGAACAGAATGTGTGTTAGTTTCTGCTCAAGCTTCCTACTAGAGCAGGGCACAAACTACTCAAAGGTGCAGCTTCCCTGATTAATTATCTAAAAAAGAAAAACAATTTGGCAAAATCTAACATTAAGAATACTAGACAAGACACCATACCCAGTCAGCACACCCCATCACTTTTAACTACATCAGTTGTTTTTAGATATTGAGTCTACACTTTACTGAATTATACAGAAGCAACCTTATGAAAGTAAGTCTTGATTATAGATGGAAAATATTTTCATATTAAATTTGGTATAATTTATCACTCTTATGATGAAAAGAATTCTGAAGCTGTGTTTGAGTACTCAAAACGAGAAAATACTACGATTGCATCCATGGTGAGTAGAGATATCTTTCGTTGCCACATTGTTACTGCAGTAAACTACAAGCCAGGATTTTTATCATAGCTCTTTTTTAATTTAAAAAATAGTTCTTTTTATTATTATTATTTTTTTTTTTGCTAAAATCTTGCTAACAAAGAGAGGATGAATTTCATCTTGTGTTTTAGATAAAAAATCATGATTGATTTAGTTTTAGCATGTTTAGGTCACTTGCTCAAACCAGTTTAGATTTGTTATGTGCCCAGGAGACTAAGGAAAACTGTAAGCACCACCTCTTTGTCAAGTACAGAGTATTTTCTTTTTCATTTTATAATTTCCCCCTAATAAAAAGATATTACATTTTTTTTCATATCTAATGTTTCTGTTTGCTGATTTAATTTCACTGAAAAATATTTTGTAATGTCTTTTAATTTTTTGGCAGATTTAATCTTTTCCTTTTTTACAGTTTTTTTAAAAGTTTTTAGTTATCTTTTATTATTACATTTAATACTTAAAACATTCAAATTTATAAACAGGCAAGTGGCTTGTTTTTAGTACAAGTTTAATTATTTGTTAATATTGATTCTTTAAATATAGAGTAACTTTTTAGTTATTAGAGAAGTTGATTGAATTAGTGACTTCAGTTCATCAGCTCTCTCTGTATCCTTTGCCCATTTAGCTACATTCTTCTTCTTTATGCTGGGATATTTATACTAGCCCTTTGCACTTGTTTCTTTAATCTATAATTATCTTTTCCCAATACATTAGTTTCCTAGGACTGACATAACAAAGTACTACAAACTGGTAACTTACCGCAACAAAAATTTTTTGTCTCATAGTTCTGGAGGCTAACGTCCAAAATCATGGTGTTAGCAGGCACAGGCTCCCTCTGAAACCTGTAGGGGAGCATCTTTCCTTGCCTTTTCTTAGCTTCTAGTAATCTGTCAGCAATTGTTGGAGTCCTTGGCTTGCAGCTGCAACATCTCAATCTCTGCTTCCATTCTTGCTCTTTTGTCATTGCCTTCTGTTCTTAGAGGACACTGTAATATTGTATTAGGCCCAATTCTAATGACCTTATCTTCATTCGATCAACTCAGCAAAGACCTTATTTCCAAACTAGGTCACATTCGCAGGTATCAGGTGGTTAGCATGGTGAACATTTTTGTTGGGGGACACAACCTGTAACACAAGTATGGACATAACTTCCTCTTTTGTATCTTCAGTCTCTCTGCTCAAATTATACTTTAACAGAGTAGCCATCCCTAATGATCCATTATAAAATAATAACCCTGTACTTTCTGCCTTCAGTCCTGTAAGTTTTTTTTTTTTCAGGATATTTAGCCTTAATTCACAAAATATTTATTTCTGACTCTGCTTATTAAACTATTTCCTGTTTGTACATACTAACTAGTGAGTCTTGTGGTGATAGCTATGCTGTACCCTGCAACCAGTACAGTGCCTGGAAAACAATAAGTGTTCAAGAAATATTTATGGAACTGTTGAATAAATGAAACCAGACTAAGTGGAACTTGGTTACAGATTTAATCACATGCTTCATTGCAGTTTCAATCTTATTTTATAATAAAGCTATATGAATCAAAGCTTAATGCAGTAATAATAATTTAAAAGAATGAAGAAAAGCACTATTTTAGTAATTTAACTACTCTGTTGAATAATGTTAAAACTATTTCAATATGTCTCTTTGATTAGTAAGAAAGTTTAGCCATTATTTTTGTTCCGAGAGTTCTTTTGTAGGTGAACTAGCTTAGCATTACAACTTTGTTATTTATTCTCTTGGGTTTGTTTTATCCAATACCTACTTTAAAAAAAAAATCTTTTCTTAACTTTAATATGTTTTATTGAATTTTTATTTTTATTTTTGATAGATTGGCTTTTTCTCTTTAGGCCAGTGGGTACAATTCTATTTTAATCATGTTTCCTTTTTACGTAGTGCCCAGGTGCGATAATGAAAAACAAGTTCTTTGGAAAATGCAGAGCAGATACACTTGACATAATATGCACTGTATTTTATTTGTTTTATGGCTTTCTTTCTAATTGAAATTAAAATATTGAACTAAAAGATGTAGAAATCTGTTTTTGATGTTGTTAATTAAAAACCAAGCACATTTGCAGTGCATTTAAGTAATTTATCATTTAGACATATTTATAAATTGTGGACATTAGGGAAATTATTTCTAAGTGAGTAGTGAAATAGGTGAGTAAACAGGAGTTAGGCTCACATGCTTTTTACATGTTATTTGCACCTTTTGTAAATATTTAACTCCTTGGAAATGAGTGGCTTTTTTACTACTTCTTTTTGATATATACTTTTTTCCTCATGTATAATCATATACCAATTTTTTTCCTCAAAGGAGGAATTAATCAAGTTTATTGCAGACGTTGAGACTAATTGTCCTTATTAATCATTAATTTCATTTGAACTTTAAAAGATATTTAATTGTGAAAATGATTCTATAATTTATTAGGAATTGTATATTTTTCAATGTTTACAATGTGCAGAATTGACTTCATTAGCTGTTAATTACTATGTGCATGATATTTTTATGAAAAATAGATAAGTTCTCATACATTTACATATATGATGCATATATATGAATACCTTTGCTTTGAAATATATACATATATTTACATATATTTCAAAGAAAAGTTATCTATTTTATTCTATCTCTGAAATTGACAGACAACAATTAAATTAAGTGTGCAGAGTGAGATTAGACTTTTTCTTGCTGAAACAATGCTAACATATGGAAATAGTGTTTACAACTCGCCTTTCTGGGGTCGTCTAGAAGTCAGCAAGGCAGTGTTGCTGACCTAGGCTGAGTCAATTTACACCTAGGGACTTAGCCAGCTGTCTGCTTATTTAAGATGGCCTTAGTTGGGACTATTGAAGCAAGTTACTTCTAGGCTACAAATCTTGTCTGCTGGCAGATTAACCTTGGGATATTCTTATGACAGTGAAGAAGTACATAAAAGAGCAAGTTCAATTGTACATGTGCTTTCATAAACCATTATTTGTATCACATCTGCTAAAAACCCACTGGCTAAAGCAAGTCATATGCTCAAGGCAACCATCAGATTGAGAGGGGACTTCAAAGCCATATGGCAAGGGTAGTGATGGACATCTGGGGTCATTTCTGCAATCTTCTTCAACACATTTGTCCCACATAACTTAATTATTTCTGCTAATTGATAGATAGTATCAACAAGGTCATGGATTTCTAAAAAAACTGAGTTCCTTAGTTGAAATAAGCAAGGGTTTTTCTTTTTCTTTTTAGTTTGTCAGTTATTTTTTATCTCTTTGTTTTATTTTGTGTTTTGTCTTTCCATCACAAAGGGAATAATATTTGTAGGTATGTCAAAATATATTTATACTCACTAGCATTTTGAAAGTATAATAATTATTAGGCTAGCTATAAAATCTTATTGTTGAATATATTAATAAGGAAAAATTATAATAAAATATGTTTTTTGACAAATATTTAACTATATTACAACACAATTTGTTTCCTTTGTAATCCTTGAATTTTATACATTTCAAAATATTATTCTGAGAAGAAATCCACAGCTTTAATCATTTTAAAAAAGTGGAATTATGGACCAATGAAAGTTAAGAAGCTGTATATTATAGAGTTTTAGTGTAATAGGTTACTGATTCTACCTTCATTACCTTTATAATATTTCCTTTATAATATTCCTTTATAATATAAATGTTTCTATCCTATCTCTTACTTTAATAATTGATCATTAAATATAAAAATTTAATATAGTAATTATACAAAGTAAGCATCCTAAATGTGTCAATCTCCATTGTTAATTCTTGCACTTACTCAGTAACATTTCTTGAGCACCTCTACTATAGCCAAGCACTAAACTATAAATTAGAGATTAAATGATAACTCAGGTATAGATTCTGTTGTTTTTATTTAACAATTTGGTAGTAGAAAATGACAAAAGAATGCACAAATAAAATGTTGCTTTGCACAAGCTAAAATAAACAAACGTGACCTCAGAATGCTGGAACATATACTCAACTAATCAGGAAGCAATGGGGAGAGCTGTAGGGTCAATCAAAATGTTCATGCTTTTTTGACTTTGTACATGTCTGTTAAAGCATTTTTTTGCTATCTATTGGAGAGATACTAATTATTAGAATTTAGTTTGGATGTCATCTGTGATTCCTCTTTGTACTCTCATGTTTTTTTGTTCGTTCTATTTATGGAATCATTTATTCATGAGCATTAACTTTAACACTATCATATGAAAGAAGGTTGTGAGGTCAAGGACTTAGTTTTTCTTGTTTGTGTTTTTAATACTAACTCAGTATTTGATACATGCTCAGTAGAAATAAGGATATGAGGGTTTTGAGCCAAGTTGAAAGAATTGAAATATTAGCCTCATCCCTTGCCAACAGTGTAACACTAGGTAAGACTTAGTTTCTTCTTCTTTGTAAAGGATTTTATAATATATACATTATACAAATATTCTAAGCACATATAAATTGCTTGATATATTACCTTTGCAGAATAAATGTTTTCTATTATCACATACCAATAAGATCAGTAATATTTTTTATGAAAGTGTGTGGTACTTAGTCAGTAAGTGGCCAAAAAGAGAACAAAAGAAGAAAATCTTGATTATAAACTACCATATTTCCCAGAATTAAGGAAAATTAAATTATAACTTAAAAGTGTAGGTCTTTAGAAAATAACTCAGTGTTCAATGATGTTTCTAAGGGGTATCTTACTAATACAAACTTGTTGAGTAATTGCTATTAACACTGAAATCTTTTCTACAATTTTGCAATATTCCTTCCTAAATTTATGGATGGATATGTGAATCATTTGACAGAATGGCAGCACACAATACACCTAAGTATACTTTACATCAAGATAATTAATTATTTTTATATAATTGGTTAGCTGCTTTGAGAAATCAAAATGATAATCACATATATCTGTAGCTTAGCATGTCTTTCTCTATTTTTGATCAACATCTGATACTAGTTACAAATTATAATACCCCATATTGTTTTTCTTACTATATTCATTACTAACTTTTAAAATATATTTTGTTGGTAAATAATTTGCCTTAGATGTTCAGCAGATAGGCTGCATATTAAAATGAGATTATTTTATATCCTTCATGTGAATATTTATCGTAGATACACTGTGTTCAGAGTTTAAATGAAGATTAAAAAGCAGTGAAGAAGCATATGGATTAAATTAAATGAATAAATATTCATATGGAAATAATATTATCTGATTTAAAATGTTATGATGACATTTTCATTGGTTTAAAAAACCAATTAAATTGTCTTATACTTACTTTAAAACTTCCTGAAATTCTACATATTGTTGGCTTATGAAGACCAAAATTTGATATAATGAAGGTATATTTATGAACATGTTACTTTTGAAAATTATAAAAAGGATAGAAAAATAGTACCTTTTGAAATTCATTTTACAAATTTTGACTTAAGTCCAAACTCAATTATTTAGTACCTTAAGATATGACTAACATTCCTTAGGCAAAATAGAAGTGTCAGGAAACATGTAGTAATGAGAACTTGATCTATTCCACTTGACCCCTTTCATTTCAGCTCCAACCACCTCCTGAATAACTACATGAGAATTCTGGAGCTAGAAATCTAGATGAATCCTTGGTCAAATCCTGACATGTGAAAGCATGATAGACATGAAAATGACATTTGTGATTATGTCACCAAATTTTGTGTGCTTTATTTCGCAATGATGTTAACTTGTATATCTCTGCTGTACATTGTTTTTCAACATTTTCTTTATTTATTTTTCCTATTTGCAGCTGGAGTTCTATGTTCCATGCTTAAACATGAGAATTTTTTTGACCACTCTACCTGAAACCACATCCAGGAAAATTTGATCATAACAGAAATATTTTTGTATCATCTCAATCATTACCTCTTAATTTTCTGGTTTCTTGCCAACACAAGTAAAATAGTAGCATTATGTAGAAACCTATTCATTCCACATTTAGATTTTGTTTTTCACAAAATTCAAATGTCAGTGGAAGTCTTCCTTTTTCCCTCATTCATGAGAAGTTTATTTGCAATTAAATCACCACATATAGTGATTGCTACTCAAACTTTAATGTTAAGCTGAAATGACTGTTACTAATGAATAGAGGCTTGACATCCATTTCATAATTTGCTTTCAGATGCTGACCATTAAAAAAATTCTCTCAGAAATAGAAATTTTCAATTATTAAGAAAGAAGAGTGGTTCTCAAACTGTTATGCAAAGTTGTCACTTGAAAGCTTATTAAAGATGCAGAATTTATTATTCCCAAATGACTCCATGGTTTGAAAAAGAATTTGAGCCAGTAAGGTGTAAATAATATGTATTTCTAAAATACCCCTGCTGATCAAATTTGGGAAACACTGAAGTGAAACTAAAACACTGAATAGTCTTAGTGTCATTTTAAAATTCTCATTATTTTTGATTTATCTTTCAAGTTCTTAAATTTTTAAAAAATTATTGGCTTGATTTTCATTCACAGCTACACACACCACACACACACACACACACACACACACAAATAGGAATATTATGAAAGCCCCTCATTAGTTTTTGAGAATGCAGTAGTGCTGGTTGCAGGATCCGCTTCTATAAAGAAGAATATAATAAGATAGATGAATAGTAGTTTCTGTTTATTTTATATTTATAAGAAAGTGCTTTCTGAGCTGTAACTAGCAGAGAAAATTGAAAGAATTTACTTTAGGGATCTGACTTGTGTTTTTGTTAACCCACTTCTCTACATTATATAGCTGCAAAATAAACTTTGAAAGTTGATAATGTCTATTCTAACAAATGTAATGGAATATATTGCAAGTCAAATAATTGATGGTTGGTATCAATATGGATATCTAAAAAAATGCTCATATTATTACCAATAATAATAAAATAAACTATAACAACTATGATATTACAGTTAATGAATATGTATATATTAGGCGATAAGCATATTTCACCACCATCAAAACACTATCAAGAATGATTAACACTTTTTTTTTTACAACATAGATTTTAACTTGATGTAGTTCAGGTTACTGAGTTATTAATTTTCATTGCTAAACTTAAGCCCAGTTCTAGGCAGCATCTCAGTCAGTCTACATAAGCAATATATTTGTCAAATATAATTAAACGTAATTGAATTTTATGTGACTTATAAATCAAACTCATTTGTACCCATGACAGTTTTTCTGCTTATATTGAGGTTTGTGTGAGTAGCTTCATTATCTAGATCAAAGGGCTATCTAGATCAAATTTATTAATTTTTTAATATTAAGCCAATGTTACAATCCAGAATAAATGACTTGGTTATAATTTTTCTTTTATGTGTTGCAGATCCAATCTGAAAATAATCTATTAGAAAATTTTGTATCGTTCATGAAATACTGACAGTGTAAGATTTATATTCCCACTTAATCATACCTAATTTAGTTACTATTTGATAGTTATTTATATTTTTTCCTAAGGTCTAGTTTTCATGCAGTTCACATTAACTATTGGGTATTGATGCTACCAGGCTTCAAATACCTAAATTAAAAGGGATTTTGTATTTTTTTCATGGGCAGCTATTGCTTTCAGGATCTGAAATAATCCTTTATTTCTGGTGATATTTCTTACAGCTATAACTTCTAGTACTGATAAAAAAAAAAAAAAGACTGTATCAGCTTCCTTTTCATTATAAAGTCTGAAGTCACTAAGATTCTCTCCTGAGTTTTGGCATAAAGTTTTTAGATCTTGTAAATCTGCCTGATTTATATGCTGGACCTATAGCTTCTTTTTCTCTATTTCCTTCTACTTATGTTGTTTCTCTAAAAATAAGAGGCCTGGGTGCTAGAAAGCAATAATTATCTGCATTTGGTAGATGCTAATTGGCCCAATTGGTAGATGCTACCATAATATTACATTGTAATTACTTATTGTTCTTGTAGTGCTCATACTGTTTACTTTGATCCTTTTTTATGATTATGGTTTTTCAAAACGTTTTCAGAGTTTGTAGTATTTCTTCCTCCAAATATTTGGCTTTTAAAACTAATATTTTAATAAGTATTTTGTGGCGTACCAAAATTTAATTTCTAAGAAACTTGTTTCTTTATAAAATCAGCTAACTCTCTTTCACAGAGCCTACATTTCTGCACTTATTCTTAAGTATTTCCAGCACATCCAGCAACAGAAATAATATTCAAATCCACATTTCTAACAAGCTTGTGATCTGTTTTTCATGATCTTCTCGTAAGGACATTCTGTCTCTTGCTAATTAAATGATTCTGAGAACCAGTAAATAAAATTACCCGAAAGTGTGAGATATTTGTAAATAGGAAGCAAAGACCATTCAGCTGCCATGACGTTCTTCATTTTACTTTTTCAATGAGAAATTCATCTGTCTCTCTGCTTTGCCTGCTTCTCACTCCCAACTGGTGAGTCTAGTTATGCTTGTGGATCTTCCCAAGCTTTTGGAATCACCTTGGGATCAGCTTGTGTTGGTCCACAGCCAGCTCAACTCATACTCCAGAGAGACAAAGGGAGTCCAGACTCCTTTTCAATTTGGTTGGCTCAGCTTATATGCTAAATAAAATAGTTCTGGGACCTTGTGTGAACCTTACATTAGTCTGCTGTTGGATTAGCAACATTCTGATTGACTACTACCAATGTTATACAATTTATTAAACAGGTGTTACATGATTTGTTTTATGAAACTTGTTTATGTTATAAAAATTCTTATTAGTACATATTTGAATCTCTTGATATTGTCCAAACATATTTATTACAACTTGTCTACAACTCTGAGGTGGACATTTTTAAGAAAAAAAACATTTTTTAGAAGTAAAAGAACATTTCTGGTAGTAAAACAAGTTTTAAACATAGCAAAAACATTAACATTCACACATAAAAATTTAAAATAAGGCATTCTTTATAAACTTCACTCCTCACTATAGATATAGATAAATAAATACATAGAAAGACAAGTAGATAGACATATATAAATCCAGGTACATGCTATTTGCATAATGCTATAAATATTTAGAATATTAGGAAATATAAATTGTGAAGTAAATGGATGAAAACATTCTTAATTTTATCAATAATTAGATAAATGCAAATGACGTTAAGATACACACTTATTTTAAAAAATCATGAGGGTGAGAAATATAATTTATTGTTTGCATAATTATAAATTGTTGCAACTTCTTCATAAAAGAAAATTGTCATTTTTTTAATGTTGAAAATTGTTATAGAGAAAGTCTTGCATTTGTGAATGAGGAAAATATGTAAATGTTAATAACAATACTTAATGCTTTTGAAATATGGTCTACAAAGAGAAATCTGCACAACTCGTGATTTTATAGCACAATGGATTATCAAAACATAATCATATCTTTATAACTACAACAGTCAAGGAATAGAAAAGTAATAGCAACCCAGAAGATTCCTCCTGCCCTCTCCCAATCACTACATCTTCTCTCAACAAAGGCAAGCATTATCTTGATAACTAATTATTATTTCGTTTTATTTCTTTTTGAACTTTAAATAAATGACATCACAGCACAAGTGTTTTTCTGTTTGCCTTATTTCTTTCCTCATTACATTTGTGAGAGTCATTCGATTTTTGTGTACAACTCTAATGCATTCATTTTTATTACTACATAGAAGATCATTGCATGAATATATCAATTTTATATATTTTCCTGTTGATATACACTTGAGTAGTAACTATTATAAATAACTTTCCACATGTACTTTTTGTGCATGTCTTATGTTACACATATGTACACATTTCTCTTATATATGTAACTTGGAGAATTTCTTCTAAAACATACAAATGCTAATCTTTTGTTAATAGTTCCAAAGTGGATATCCCCACTTACACTCCCTTAATAGAATATGTAATTAAAACTTGCTCTACATTCTTGAAAACATCTAGTAACTAAAAAAAAAATTATTTAGCCATTCTGGTAGGCACTAATAGTATCTCATTGTGGGTTAGATTTAAATTTAAATTATTGCTTATAATTTGGACACATTTTCATATGTTTGTTTGCCATTTGGATAATTATTGTGACATCTCTAAGTATTTTGATCATTTTTTAAAATTTTCTGCATGTCTTTTTATAATTCACTGATAGAATTCTTTATGTATTCTATAGAGAAGACCTATGACAAATAACTCTCCTGAATATATTTTTGGACAGAAAAATCTCGATTTTAATGAAATTTAATTTATTAAGCTTTTTTTTTTTGAAAAATGCTTTAGTATCCAATTTAAGAAATTTAAAATTTAAGCAAGATTTCCCCTGCTATCTTCTAGAAGTTTTATTTTTTTTTTTTTTTTTTACAGTTAGTACTATAGTTCTTTGTTTAAGGTAGTTAGTGAAATTAAATTTCTTAATTCATATTGACATTGATATAAACTTAAAATTAAATAAATATTGACTACATAAACAATAGTAACAAAGCGAATGGTGTACAGAAGCTCTCTGCATTATCTTAGCATTATTATTCACATAATAGTATATGAATCTATAATTATCTCAACATAAAATGTTTAGTTTATAAAAATAATGAAACTAATATCAGACAAAAATTCTTCATTAAAAAGAAGATATTGAGAGAAATTTCATAATATCACTTCTATAATAGGAAAACCTTAAAATCCATCCACTTTCAGAATGTGATTAAATAAAAAGTAGTATATTTAAAGAGTGGAATAGTATACAGCAGGAAAACTAGAAGACCATAGTAATATGCAGGAGCATGGTTGGATTTCAAGAACAAAATATTGGGTAAATAAAAAAACTCTCAGAAAACTATATATTGTTTTGTATTCTATATATCTAACTTAAAATATATAACCAGAATATTGTATAAACATGCATTGATATGTGATAAGACTGTTGAGAAACAAAAAAAGGGAATCATGAACGTTGAAAGCAAGATAGTGCTTTCCACGGGTGGGGGATGCACTTGGCAACTTAGAGAGGAGTATTTAGGTACCTATAAGTTACTGGCAATATTCTAATTCTTGTATTGGGTCGCGGATTATTAGATGTCTATTATTTTAAAAATAAGTGTACGAATGTGTATGAATGAATTATAAATAATAAACAAATAAAAGCTTGTATATATACACACATTTTTATGTACTCAATAAAAAAGATTAAGATCAATCAATATCTCTGTTTCAAATCCTAAATTTCAATTAAATTTACTATGGATACTATTAAATAAGTAATTATTTAAACAATTACATTTAGTAATACAACATCAAGCCTTGTTTGATTCTCCATTAATTCATTCAAGTTTTAAACACTGACATTTCCTCCATTGGCCTTTATACTGATTATTCTCAGGACTAACTCTTTAACCAGGAAAAAAATATTGAACTACTAGAACAAGATTACTTTCTCTTTAAGGTACTGAAATAGCCTCTGAGTTTGTAATTTTTTCCAAGTAACTCATGAAAATTCATATATCTACATACAAATTCCATTTATAGGTTAGGAATTCATTAATGTATTATTATTTATATAGTAGGCACATAGCTAAAATATATATGAATTGAATTTATAAAAATATGTATTTCTATGCTACTTCAGAGAAAAATTTATTGAGAATTACAAAATTTCTAGTTTTATTATTTGTTTTAGAGCACTAGGTTATAAACATGAATATACATGCTGTTTCATTATTTCTGCATTTTTCTTGTTTAAGACATTAAATTATTTTCAGTGAATATTCAGTTTATTTCAATAATTTCCAAGCAAGGATAGTGAGAATTTTTAAATTGTTTAAATTGTTATTAGTTTAATCTAGAAAGAAAACATTCAAAATAGCTTTTAATTAATTAGAAATGTCCTAAGCCTTGTAGTTAATGCTGACCTGAAATTCTATAATGTTTTATCAGAGTGTGAGATTAAACCTTTATCAAAGATGAGGATTTGCTAATAAAATTGTGGGGAGTCACTTATGGACATGTGAAATCGTATAACAAGGAACAAGGATATTTGTGTACTTGGCAACAATGTAAGAAGTTGAGATTGTAAAGCGCTGGGAAAAACTGGGAGGTAACTGTTCACATAGCAGTCACTGCACATTCCTTGCAACAGTTTAGCAGAGAGTTCTGAGTTGTGAGACTCTCATTGTTCTACTAGATATAGTAATCTGGCTAACCTTGATTCTTGACTACTGTCTTTCTTATTGTAATGTTATAAATAGTGTGTTCTAAATAAACTCGGGGACACAGACACAGCTTGATTCTGTGATCCCTCCTGCAATTCTGTCTGTCTTCTTTCTTTTCCTCAGTCCATGCTCCCCCTTTCAGGTACCCTCAATTACTTCGTCAGCTGGCTTACGACATAAAATGCAGCGTTTCACAAAATCTTATGCTTTGATGAAGAAAATATTCTTAACTAGCACATATTTCTTCTATAGTATAAATTATATATGTAAAGGAAACATACAATAATGCCAAAATATAAATCTCTATGGTTTTTCTCTAAAATAAAAGTATTAACACTTTTCTTTATAGTCAAGGGTAATTTATAACAAAGATTTTTATATCTTAAATTCCACGACTTATTTTTACAAATACACTGTGGGCTTAGCAGCTCTTAAATCTTCTACTGCAAAACTCGAGAACTGCTGCGTAAAATGCACTAACCCTGTATTTCTAATATCTAGGCTTCTCATAGATATTACGGAAAGAAAAATCTACTGAAATAAGATGAAATGTAGAAACTGTACACGAAGAAATAATAAATCTTCCTATTAAAATGAAAACTTCTGTATGAAAAAAGACAGTATAAAACAGGTAATATGATAAGTCAACATTTTGCGAAAGACATTTGCTATGGAAAACTGAACAAAAATAATATACAAAAGAGAAAGACCTTTTATGAATCCATAGAAAATC
The DNA here is from genome assembly GCF_902729225.1 of Pteropus medius. Lineage (NCBI taxonomy): Eukaryota > Metazoa > Chordata > Mammalia > Chiroptera > Pteropodidae > Pteropus > Pteropus medius. The sequence continues at coordinate 20,001,305 of NW_024349800.1, read as the reverse complement.
AGTCAAAAGCAATCAAAATCTCAATATGACAAAGGACAAAAGATGTAAACAAGTAATGTTTTACATGTTTACGAGAGATGTAAATTTTAATATAAACAAGAGGGGAAAAAATTGGATAGAAAAATACCAAAATGTTACTTTAGCTCACTATACACAGTAAAAATTAGGAATAAAAATTAAAACTTCAATGAGATACATTTTCACATTCATCAGAATGATATGATTAAAATGAAGGAAGAACAGAACAGAAATAGAAAGATGGTAGGTAGGAAGAAAGGGATGGGTAGAAGAATGAAATAAACAAAGAAGAAAGTGATACTACCAGGAGTTGGTGAGGTTATAAACAGTTGGAATGTCATATTGCAGATTAAGCTGTTAATTGATACATGCAAGGTGGAGAGCAATTTGGCAATATTTAGGAAGAGTGGGAATGCGCATACCTTTCATTCTGAGAATTCCATTTCTAAATATATATCTCAGAAAATTTCACATAGGTGCACAAGGAAATGATGGATAAAAATGTTGACTGCAAGTATTGGTTTTAATAGTAATTGAGTTTAATAGAAAAATATAGAAAAATATGTATTCATCAAGAATAAAATGAACAAATGCTTGGAGATATTCTTAAAATGGCATAATGAATGGAATTAAAATGAATAAAACCTGTGTTGCACAAGTGAACTTGAATAAATCTTATAAATAACTGAGTTAAAAGTCATAAATTGCAGATGGCTATATAATTAGAGTAAAAAAATACAACTTATAAATAGTTTTAAAGATGCAAAATTATATATATGTGTGTTTTGCATATATACATAAATACTTATACACATACATCCACATATACGTATATATTCTAACTGTAACTGTTAAGAACTCAGAATTGTTGCATTTTAAATACTGAACATTATTTTTATGAATTTATATTATAAAAAATAATTATACCCCATATAAATCAAAATACTAAAAAAAAATATGATTCTAATAATTTCCTCCAGTGCTTCATGTGAAATTTAGCAGAAAATAAGATTGTGGTTTGATCTATTACATTTCGGTCCAATAATTTTTGAAACAAGGAAATGTTATGAGGTGGTATAATGATCATTTCCTATACAGAAAGAAATAAATTAATCTAATACTAAATCCAAAGAAGATTTTTAAAAATAGTAAATGTTCACATGTTTTCACAACAGAGTTTAATTTGAAAGGTAGCTAATTCTATATTAGTCGGTTAGCACAAAAGTCATTAAGCAACAGTTTAGGGGTTTAGGATTTCTATAACTGAGTTAAATTTTGTTAAGCAACTTAATATTCGCCGCCTGCTAAATTATTTATATTATCATATTAATCATTGCCTATGTTAATAGTCTGTCTAAAAGACTTGTTAGAGGGGATATTTTCTCAGTAAGGACATAGTTTTAACTAATCTCAGCATTTAGAAATGCTCTAAAGTCTTTCTTAGTATCACACATAGGTAATAGCACATATAATAACTTAAGGTTTCAAATCTAATTAAATATGTTAGGAATATAGAGACCATTTTTAGATGTCTACTATGAATGATATGCATTTTATCCAAATAATTATAAAATTTTATCATTAGAGGAAAAAAATCATGAATTTAAGGGCTTAATTTTCTACATCTTATTTTAATGTCTGAGAGACTGAAAGCAATGCTTAGGAATAACGTCATCCCAATAATCAAAGAAGACAGAAAAAGTTTGTCTGTGTATCAGTGTGTTATATACAGTTGGGAAACAGTGTAATAAATGTTAGCTATTTTCCCTGTTTAGCATATAGAAAATCTGCTAATTCACATTTCTGAAATGCTGAACATTTGATGAACATTTGTAAAACATTTTAAAAACATTAAAATAGGTACTGCTATAATAATGCTAATAATTATAAGAGAAAATGATAACATGAAAACATTTTTAAAACTTATTTTATGGTTCATCGGCTGACCTTAAATCACAAAATTACAGTTAGGGACTTGAAAGTATTCCCAAGCAGAACAAGCCATTAATTATAAGAACTCTTCTGACAATTGTCTGAACCCCTCCCAAGACATAACTTTTCATAAAGGTTATTTACGATTTATACCACTCCCTACTCCTCCATGTCCCTATTCCTGTAGACGCACAAGAACTAAAAAAACTCTAAGAAATTACGTTTGACTAGAAAGGATTCTAAGGATCTTTTCTTGTAGTTGGGGCTCTTAAAAAGGGAATTCTGATCAGAATTTTTTTTTTTTTCAGAGAGATCACCCAATTTGGTGCTAACGTTTATATCTCATGTTTGTATTGCCAAAAGTAAGGGAACCATGACTAGGTTCACTTGCAGGGCACATATTGTCACTATCATAATCTTAGCTTTCTACCTGCAACACTATGTGAATAATCAACCAATATTTCTTCTTTCCTGACACACCCAGTTCTGCGAAATGGCAGATCTCACCTGCATGCCCACAGCATACTAAAAACTTCCACTGAGAACTTGGTAGAATAATTTCTATTATCCCTCTAGGAATATGATTCTCTCTAATTCCTAGTCAACTAGTGTGGAGTGTATGTTGAAGGGTGGACATTGAAACCATCATTCTTCATTTGAAGCCAACTCAATTCCTGCCATTAACATACTCCCAGGAAATGTCCTATTTATTTTCAAGTGCTGCTATTTAAAATAAAATTACATACATATTTAATTTTTGAGATAAAATATATTTTTAGCTAATATTAATTATATGTACTTTCTGAAACAGCACTATTCTAGACTTTTGTTTGTTTGTTTGTTTTTTATTTTTACCTGGGTTAGATAAAAACATCACATTGTCCATTCTTCAGTGTATTTTCTCATGGTAAACCTTGAATACCACACAAGCATCATTCTGCTACCTAGAAAATTGCCATAAAATATGCTGTAATTTATGTTCAGGATAAGACAATATGCACTCTGATCTGTCAAGAACATTTCTAAATAAGATATTCTGTATTTACATTAAATTAAAAAAAATTAACTTTCTCCAAAGTGGCATTATAATGTATATGAAAAATCCATAAATTAAACACATGAATACATACATTGTCAACTCAACATTTCCATCAGGATAGCTAATTGACATAACAAAATTAATATTTTTAAACGTTAATTCTTGTTTCTTGCTCATCACATTTATATCATTGTTTCTTCCCCGTCTAATTAAAAAAATCGTTCTTTTAGTTACTCAAGACAAAACTTTGGTAGCAACATTTTGACTCCTTCTGTCATACACCAATTCCAATCCACTAACAAATTTGTCAACCCTTCTTTTGAATGTATCAAAATGATAAATTCTTTTTACCTCCTACACCTATATTCTGACCCCATAATCTCTTCCATAGACTATTCAAATAATCTCATAAGTGGTCTCTCTGCATTTACACTTGCTTCCCTATAGCTTTCTCTTCATACAAGAACCAGAGATATGCTTTTAAATTACAACTCAGAGCACGGACACCTTAACTTTACTCCTCATCTCATGTAATAGAACCCAAAGAAATCATGGTGCTTTATATTTGCCACCTATGACACAGTCCCTAGGTTTCTTCAGAATATCATCTCTTCCCACTCTCCATCTTGTTTACTCGGTTCAGTTTCACTGGCCCTCTGTATTATTCCTTGTACATGCCTAGAACATTCCTGCCTCAGGGGTTAAATAATTTTTATTCGCTCTTTTCCTCAGATATTCACAAGACACTTGTCTCACTTCCCTTGGATAGATCTCTATTGGAAGATTTCAGTATTTGAAGTGCTTTCATGACCACCCTATATAAATAGCACTGCCCTTTTCATATTCTTCATAATCGATCATTTGTTTTATTTTTTGTAAAACTTAACACTAGCAGACACTTTTACTTGATACAATTATTTGTTTAAAGTCTGACTCCCCCATGAACCCTAGAATATTGATTGGAGGAGAGAGAAACTTTTTACTTTCTTCACTGCTCTATTCCCATCATCGAGCACAATTCCTGGCATAACAAGTAGCAAATTAATATTAGTAAATCTGTTTGTTGAATAGTTGCAAATGGTATTAGTAGCAAATGGTATTATGCTGAACATGAGTTTTTCTCATGTAATACTTGTACATATTTTATTACATCTAGATCTAAAGATTTCATTTTTGGGGGGTACTAATGTAAATGGCATTTAATTTTTAATTTTTAATTCTACTTATTTATTGCTGGTATATAGCAAAGTGGTTGACTTTTTATGAACTTTGTATCCTGCAAAGTTGCTATAATCACTTCTTAGCTCTAGGAGGTTTTCTGTGTCAAAACTTTCATATTTTCTTTATGGATGATCATGTCATCAATGTACAAAGGTAGTTTTGTTTCTTCTTTTCTAATCTGTTAAAGCTTTGAAAGGTCAAAATTCCTGACCCCATGATGCTTACATTCAAATGGGTAAAAGTATATTAAGTAAATAGGTAAATAAGTATATAATTTCAGATGCTGTTTTATTTTGAAAAATACACCAAGGTAAGTACAAATAAATTTGAGAAGGAAGGTGCCAGTTTTACCGAGAGTTGGTCAAGAAAACATCCCAAAAGAGGCTGTCGTATAAAAAGTTTAGAGATTTAAATAAAGAAAAGGAGGTCATTCCATGGAATTTTCTTGAGAAGAAAGTTACCGAGAAAAAAATAATTTTGGAAATTTAAGGCATAGAAAAACTGAAGTGTATTTACACTAGGGTGATGTGGGAGAGTAGGGAGAATGTTGGAAATGAAGTCAGAGCAGTAGGGAAGATCTTTTAGAACCTCAATTGTCATAGTGAAATATTTGACCTTTCTCCTAACTGTGCTGGGAAGTCCTTGGAAGGTTTTCTATATAGAAGGTTACACTCATTTAAAGCAAATGGAAAGAAGAGACTTAAGACTTGAATAACTTTCATTTAGAATACTTGACACACGTATATAATCAGTTTATTTCAGAGTGGGCATTTCAGAATATGTTTAATTTCAGCTATCCTCCTAATCCTCTTAAATTATTTTGCCCTGAAATAATTACAAAAAAGCTTTCTACTTAAGTTACAAAGCAGCATTAAAAGGTGCTGCATATAATTTTAAACACTCAATCAACTTTTTAAGCTTCATAAAATGAACCAAAATTTTGTTACATTTGAGTAACATATTCTGTTATCATTAAATTTTAATAATCTCCATAAATTGACTCACAGCTCATATTCATTCAAGAGATACTTATTTCCCTTCAATTCAGTGTAAGCACTAGGGATATATGGACACTGAGTTCCTTGTGGATCTCAGAGTCTTTTGGCCAAAAATAATTTCTAAAACTCTATTTAAATTTTTTTTTTTTATCATTTCAACAGTTTATTTAAACTGCTGAAGGGTAGGAAGATTGCTAAACTGAGAGATGGCAAGTATAAATTAACTTATTAGGGTTTTTTTTGGATTGTGTGTTAATTTTATTAACATTTTTATATGATGATTGCTTATTATTAATTACAATAAATGAGTGACTTCCACCAGCTATGCAGCTACGCGTGGAGCAATTCAGTCTGAGAGAAATCCAGATATTAGCTGACTGACTCCTACAACTTGGTAGAACATATCCATGTGAAATGGGTAGTAAAAGCTGAGACACACTCTCACGATAAACCTCTCCCCAGCACTGTGCCATACAGTTATGAGAGAACCCCCAACTCCCAGTTTCTCCCTGACAAACCAAGACAGCACATCAGTGCTCCAACTTTAAAGGCTGAAACCAGAGGGATGGGAACTCAAAGTGCCTAGCTCTGAAAGCCAGTAGATCTTTGCATTTATGAGATCTGCAGGACTATAACAAACAAAGAAGTATTTCTTAATAGGTGCAGAAGCACTCTCCACAGCTATACCTCCAGGGCTCAGTTCAGAAGGATATCAATTCACACATGTTAAAATGTCTATTATTAAAAAGACAAGAGAACAGAAATGCTGGTAAGGATGTGGAGAAGAAGAAACCCTTTCATACTGTTGGTAGGAATGTAAACTGGTACAGCCACTAAGGAAAACAGAATCCTACCTTTATGAAAACATGGATTGACCTTGAAGTTAGGTTAAATGAATTCAGTCAGACAAAGACAAATACAGTATAATCTCGCTTATATGTGGAATCAAGATAAGTAGAACTGATAGAAACAGAAATTAGAATGGTGTTTACCAGTGGCTGGTGGGTGGGAGAAATGGGGAGATGTGGGTCAAAGGGTATAAATGTTCAGTTATAAGATGAACGAAGTCTGAGAATCTATTGTTTAACTAATGATTATAGCTGATAATACTATGTTATTAAAATTTGCTAAGGGAGTAGAACTTGAGTGTTCTCTCCAAAATAAATAAATAAATATGTGAGATGATAGATGTGTTAATTAACTCTATGATGCGAATCCTTTCATAATGTATATGTATATTAAATTATCACATTGTATACTTTAAGTAGATTATAATTTTGTCAGATATACCTCAATAAAGCTGAAAAATAACAATAAATTATATGTATTTAAAGGCAATTAAATCCATAAATTTATATATATGCACACATTTATCTTAAAATCTACTATATGACACAAAAACAATCTAGTTGACACTAAAAATGAGTTATTGCATATCTTCATTCAGGATTCTAATATGAGCAGTATCTTTTTTTCTTTAGCCCATAACTCAATGAAAATTATAGATATTATAAAAATAGTTTAAAATGTAATGTATGTTAATGTAGATATAAATTTTATTAGTTATAGTCTGTAATCTATGAAAGATAAAGTGATATAAGACAAAGAGTTTTCAGGCAGTTGTAGACTCTAATCCTGATATTAATGTAATCTTTTTCAAATTATTTATATTCAAAATGATCAGTTTTTTAACTCAAAATTTAATTCTACTTAGCATTTTATTGAGCATTAAATGATGTAATCTGCTAAATGACAATAAATGATAATGATTATTCTTTGATTAAGCACGCACTATATCCTTAACATCATGCAAACAACTTTTCATACTATATCTTTACTCTTTGCAGTAACAATAGAAGTGTCTATAGTTCTATTTTATAACTGGAAACCTGAAGTGTCTTATAGTTACCAGACAGGTTTCGAAATTAGGAAATTCTACAGCAGCCTTGCTTTAGACACAAATCCCACAGTCTTTGAAGTATTTGAACTAAAAGAACATTAGTTTCTTAAGGGTAGAGGTTTTTGTCTTTTTAGTTTAAGGTTGCATTTCCCATGTTTAGAATAATTCCTGACATAATGGTCACAAAATAAATAACAGTATATATTTACTCAATATGGCTTCCCTTCAAAAGATACAGAAGTTCAAAGAATGGATAACTGTACATAGAGATTATAAAATGTTACTTTGAACTGTTTTCCTTTCATAGTATTTGTTGAATATATGTAATTACTTGTGTGATTTTGAAATTTATAAATGTTAGTTTCTATCTTGTTATATGTGTTTATTACAGAACCAAGCATCAGAGCCTCGACTGTGTTTAATGTGTTAGGCCAGAAATTCTAAAGTCAGAATCATTTAATAAGTAGTTTCTGGCAACAGAAATATTAATAACTGACTTATACTAAAACAATCAAATAAAACATGACTATACACTACAGGTAATGAAATTTTTTTTCTGTATCAAGAGAGATAATAAGACCCAGATAAATGTAAAAGAGAGATGCTTCAGAGAAAGAACTGTATATATTTTAATGATCAAAATCAGTGGTCACCAGGGGATGGAGTGAGGATAGATATTGACTGCATCTGGGCACATAAAAACTTTTTTAGGGATAATTGAAAATGTTTTATACCATGATCATGTTGGTTGTTAACCTGATCGTATACATTTGTTAGAACTCACTGAACGAGTCATTTTAAAAGCAAGAATTACACCATTTATAAATTAAACCATACAAACTTGAAAAAAGTCAGCCAGGGTTGTTCTGCAACATCCTTAATTTTATTCTTCAATTCTTGGTCCCAAATAGTTTTGAGATTTGCTACTTCTTGTATCCCATAAGACCACATTCCATCTGCTTTCATTTCTTTAGGAAACTGATACGCCTAAACTCTTTCTTTAATTTATTTTATAAAAGATTATCTGCAGACTAACAGTCACTTCCCCACTCAACAAGAAGGCCATTACTGTGAGAATTTCATCTGTATTCAATGCAAAAAGGCAGGTTAAAGTGGCCCAAAGTCAATTACAACTGAGTCAGATTAAAAACTAAATAAAGATGGTTATCAAAATGAGCAAAAGAATGAATTGCATCCAAATGAATTGCTATGACACTAATTTTATTTGGTAATTAGTAAATGGTTTCTGAATAACAGCCCAAAGAGTTCCAAAAATATATTAAATTAAGAAAGAAGCAGTTTAATTGTATAGCCTGCAAAGATGACTATCATTATTATAGTAATAAACTTTTGTATGTGTCTTCATAGAGAATCAGGCCTTTTATTACAGTATGCTATTTTTAATTAGTTTGTAATGCTCTTATAAATTATTCCTTAGATTATAACAATAACAAAAGAGAGTGGAACAACGCACAGGAGTAGGACACAACACAGCAGAGTACAAAATGCAGATATATTGGAGTGATAAAAAATTAAATTTTTACTTATGTGATTTTGAGAAAATGTAATTAAGTTTTATAAAGCTCAGTTTTCTCGTGTATAACATGAGGATAAAAATATCTCTTTTATGAGGTTGTTGTGAAGATCATTTGAGATAATATATGAAAACCACCAACCACTTTATCTGACAATTAAGAGAATCTTAATAAATGGTACTTAATATAATCATTAATTTTTATTTATACATGTGAGATAAAATTTTTTTCAATCATTTATATTTTATTTAATACTGAATTTATATGTGTTTTAATAAATATGTAAATCAATTTAGGCAAAGGGTCAAAAAAAAAGGAAAGAAAAATAATTACAGTTGTTGGCTAGAGATAGAAAGCATTTATGGTTAATGACAAATCTCAAGGACACACTGATTCTAATTACAAATAATGTGAACACAGCTGTTGCAAAGCCAGGGTAAGTGAGCATGTGCCGGAGGGTTTGGTGGGAGGACTGATTCCTGGCTGCAAGGTGTTAATATAGCTCTGCTATCCCTTTGTCAAGAAAGAATTCTTTATGATCCTAACATGGGACAAATTTTTACTAATGCTGCAGTTTGACTGACGTTCAAACTTGTAGCTATATTTCTTCATAATAGCAGTCCATTTCTGCTATTAAAAAGGTAAGGATTATAAGCCACTCTTTGCTTTTTGTCTTATTCCCTGACCAAAGGAAAGGATCAGTGTTCAGATACAAATGATTCTTATATTTGTTGATCATTATGTACTGCTCAATATCCATATTAATTCTGAGGCAAATGTTTTAAAATTAGAGATGTAAATATTCTATTTGGAAATAGTTTTGACTTGTAATGTATATATGTTTATAAAGGTATCACACATATATGGAACTGTGGAATGTGGGTGACAGAAGTCTAGTGTCTACTCAACAGAGAAAACCAGATGTTATTGCTGAGAATCCAGCTACACTAACCAAGTAAGTTATGTTGGCTGGGGCGGGGAGGGGGGGAGGGGAGCGGGCGGTGATAATATAATAAGAAATAGAAGGTTGTTAGAAAAATAATTTGATTTAGAAGTTAAAACAAACAAAATTAATTAGATCATTTTCTGTTCCAACACAAGAAATATAGTGAATGATAGGGAATCCACACACACTATCTGAAAAATATCAGAGAAAGCTTGCATTTTAAAAAAAAATCATAGGAACAAAAAAATCTTAACTAGTAATGGAGAGTGACAAAGTAAACTACCTGCCTATCTTCAATGAGTAAAAAAGTAATAATCAAAAAGAGGGTCAGATTCAAACATTAACTTATAAAAAAAGAAAATCCATGTATCTGATCTGGGGTATAATTTGGAAACTAGGTCTGAGACTCAAAGAGTTAAATAGTATATATTGGAAATTTATCACAAGACTGGGGTAAAATGAGCAACAAGGGTGATTTTTTAAAAATCCAAAAACATGGGCTTAAATACTTTACAGTTTCTCTCCATAAATTCTTTGATTATAGAACACTGGTTCTCAAAACCCATTGTGCCTCGAAAGTATCTGTGATACTTCACAAAGTTGCAGATTTCTGGGCATCTTCTGCAGAAATTCTAATTCAGTAGGTCTAGAGGAGACTCAGAAATTTATTTTAAATTAACATTAAAAAGTTTTCAAGAAGGTTATCCCTGAAGCTTCAGAACATTTGAGAATCATTAATTAGAAACTAAGGCATGCCTACACCTTAATTTAGGTAGTCTCAGAGTTGGGCAGAATAAAAGTTTCAAAAGACAAAGAAACAGTGATAGGAACCATGTGGAATTGGAAGGGAAGGGAATGCTGCCGACAAATCATTCTTAGTTCCTGGTATTGCTGAAAGGCACAAACACACAGATGACAATATTTAGTCTCACAAAGTTGAACTTTACATTTTTGTCACTAAATATTTTAAAGAGATTGTCATATTTTATTGCATTTCCATCTGAAAATATTCATAAAAATAACTTTGCTTTACTTTTTAGAAAAAAACTTGTAGCTCATATATTATAGTCAAGTCTTCCGATTCATTTATATATTTATAATCACTTTCCAAACAGAATTTGTTTTGTATGTTCATTTCCGACGTGGCAAACTTAAACTGAACTTCCTATTTCCTATTAAGTGGAATGGCAGACAAAATGAAAGATTCTATCATCTATTGATCTATCTATTGTCTCTCTATCATCTATCTATCTATCACCTCTATTGCCCTGAATTGATTTTGAGAAAGTTAAGGCTTGGTAAATCGTTCATGTGATTGTTACATGTCAGAGATTTCTTAAAGCAGCTAATCTCATAAGCTTTAATTCTTTAGTTAGTCTTACTGGGTGGTTTCTATTATTACTATATTTTTGAACGAAGGAGAGACAGAGAAGTTCCAAGTACTTTGGTCAAGATCACAAAGATATTAAATGTTAATACTTTAATTTCTACCTAGACATTCAGTCTGTAAAGTATGTGCTCCTATACTATATAAACAACAGAAAAAGAATAAATTAAGCTTAAAAATCTTCATGAACTTTTTGTATTTAAAGAGGATACAAATGATGAATGAATTAACACATGAAAAATGTTTATTGAGCATAAGTAGATATAGTATTTCATTTGTAGGATGATTTTTATGTTTATTTACTTTAAAGGCCAGTGAAAAGATGCCAGAAAAATAATGAAAGGTATTACTTTGGAACTAAAAAATAGAGAAACAGAAGTATAACTACTGTATATTAGTAAAAATATAAAAAAGAGACAATTCCAAAGTACTTATTTACCTTACATAAATTATATTTCTCTTCCCTGAGCATCATTACCTAAATTTATACATAGACCAAATTACATAGAAGAAAAAAGCCAAAGGACAAAACAATTTTGCTTTGAAAAAATGTATCATTTAAAACTATTTGTTTTATATAAAATTTACTAGCAAAAGCAGCTACCTGGGTCAATAATATTTGCCAAGTATTTTTCATGATATGAGAGGCAGGTGTTAGCAATTTTTCATTCAGTACAATATAAATTAGCATAATCAATGGAAAAATATAAAACTACAATATAATCACCAATCGGGCAGCATCCCCTAGGCTTAGTAATCACAACTAGTTGCATAAATCATTATTAGGAATTATAATTAGGAAACAAAATTTAAATATTGTAGAGTCTCAGTATTTTTGTTCTAAGAATTCATGGGACTCTGAGGCTCAAACAATGAGAGAAATTTACGACTATCCACATTTGTCAATGGATAGAGTAGCCACAGGTAGTAAACCAGATGATTACACATAAACACTGTCTGACATTTTGAAAAGGGAAAATGCATCAATAATTAGAAGCACTGTAGGTGAGTAGCTCCATGCCAGACTAACAGTGGGGTTTGCTAGTACAAAGATAATTGCTGCTGGTGGTATAGAGCACCATGGTTGAGAAATGCATGGTGACAAATTGAAGGTTGGAAAAGATGCCAATTTTGAAGTTTTCCTCACTTTATTTCCTAAGCATAATGAATATTTAACCGGAAGCAAAGTCATTTACTTGCAAATGACTGATAAGGGGGAGTTATTAAATTGCATAAGTTTTATAAGAAAAAGAAGTTTGGAAACAATCGAATTCCTCCCATATTTCTACATTTTCTGGCTATGAAAAGTCCTAGTAGGATAGAGTCTCATGTTGTAGATCAGAAATTTGGAAGCTACATTCAGATCATAACCCAAGTTCTCGGAAATTGAGGTTAATTTTATATTGTTGTTGATTTCCATTTAATGTTGTTGTCATTGATGTCCTTATCTGAATTGTGTTCCATATTTATTCATCTAACAAATCACAAAACATTTCTATTTAGAGCAAAAAAAAGTGTCCCAGGGTACATAGTATCTGAGTGTCCTCTCTCTCTCAGTGGTGACACCAGTTGCCTAGAAATCACAAATAGTTGTGTTGCTCGATTCCTGTGTCATTTAGGTCAGAATGTATCATATCTTCATTTACCCAAGTCACTCTTAAGAGTGTCTCAGATTTTCTATTACTATGTACTATAGGATTACTTATTTTCTTGCTTCCTTGTACAAACTTTAACGGGAATTTATTTCTGAACCCTCCCTGCATTTACAGATTCTCACCTTTCCTATTGGAACTAAGTTTCTTATATCAGAACACACACTCCTTATCATAAACCACTTCTCTTAATGTTTTCTCCCCACCATTGCTCTGAGGAGAATCCAGTTCTTTCTAATAATTTTCCTCCTGAAGCATTCTCAGGGCGAGCCTCTTATTTTTTCGGCTGTAAATCATGTGCCCTACATGGGAGAGGGTGGCTGACTTTATCCTTCTCCATTTCTGTATAAAATTCACTTTTTATTTCTTTTTTAATTTATATTTTTAGGCGAGGCAACCCTTGGTTGACCTCACAGATTGCAAGAAACTTGTCAGCTTACAATTGCTTATTTTTATTTTTTTAAAATTTTTTACACCTACAGCACCTGATCTTCCTAGGTGGTCTCCCATCCAAGTACTACCAGGCCCAATCCTGCTTAGCTTCTGAGATCAGACAGGATAAGGATTGTTCAAGGTGGCATGGCCGTAGACAAATTCATTTCTTATTATGATAGAATATTGGGGAAGCATTATAGAAATAATTACTGAAAAATGAAATTATTGAAACATTATTTTAAAGGAATGTTTCTTAGGACTTTGAGAATCTATGTTTTGTAAAACATTACTTCTGAGTAGTAGACGGAAATAGGTATGGAAGATAAGAATGTTTTAGAAGATTAAATGGTAGAGAAACATTGAATACACTCTTCTGTGATTTCTTCGAAGGCAGTTAATGTGCCTAATAACATTGTAGCCATACAAAGAGGATTAAAGACAGAATATTAGTACTATGTGTGTTATTATGGGCTATGTGTGTTAAGTCATTACAAAAGAGGAACAAGCACAGAAAGCAACTGCTTATTTACAAACAGAAGAGACAGGAATTTGGGGGAAAAAAAAAAAGTCCAGCAATTTGGGGGCTTAGAGGATTGGAAGAAGCAAATACATCTCTATCACCAAAGGAAAAAATGAAAGTGAAAATCCATTTGAGAAATGATGTATGATTATAAACTCAGCAAATTTCTCACTGTTTAAAGAGGTTATAGATAAGCAAAGCATAACAGCTAGAATGAATCGTGCCATACTGCATAAAATTTGGAAACCCAGAATTTAGCTTAATATAGACACAAATGTGTTTTGAGATAAGTTAGTATACATGGATACATGACCTAGTTCTGTCCACCGAAGGACCTAAAAGTACCAACACCCTGGCAGCAAGAGCACACAGAGTCCCCAGATCCTAGTTTATAGTGACATTCCTCAATAAAAAGAATCTACACTTCTAGAGAAATAGCTCATTCTAGTAATAAGGCAAAGAATGTCAAAGATTAGTGTTCAGTATCTTGCAGTGCCAGGAAATAAGGAGATGGTAACAAAAACAAACAAAAGAAAAATATATCACAACAAATATAAATATAATACAAAGAGACACAGGAGCTAATAGAGCTCCAAAGCCGGAACGATTTGAGCAATAAAAAAATTATATAGCATTGAATTATAACCCAAAGTATAAGATAAATATCCATTAGTCCATAATAATATAAATGAATAATTGAATAAATAAATATAGAACATCTAATAAAATTTTCTGCACAAAAGAATTCCAAAAATTTTCTAAAGACACTATTCCTCCAGAAGGTAGAGCATAACTCCCCACCTTCTATGTGTCAAATGAACAAAGTAATTTTCTTCTAAAAGAGTAATCATTTAACAGTTGAGTAATCTGACAAACACAACCCCAGCCAGGTAATAAAGTTCAACACCAGTAATGATAAGTCATATTGATAATAGAGTATATATTGTTGATAATAAATTGAGGAGAATGACACTTAACATCTGTGATATTCATTCTTAAAACCTATTATCACTATCTAACCATGAGAAAAATATCAAATTAACCTAAGCCGACAGATATTCTACAAAATATATGACCAGTACTCCTGAAAATGGTTAAAGTCATCAAAAGTAAGGCAAGTCTAAGAAACTTTCACACTCTAAAGAAGCCTAAGGAAACATGACAACTAAATGTAACATGGTATCATGGATAGTATTCTGGAACAGCAAAAGGACATTAGGTAAAAACTAAGGAAATCCAAATAAAGTTTGAACTTTAGGTAACAATAACACATCAATATCGATTCATCAGTTATGACAAATGCACCATAGTATTAATAGGAAAATCTGACCATAATATAAGGAACTCTCTATAGTAGTCTTGCAACCTACCTGTAAATATAAATTTTTTTTAAATAAAAAGTTTATTACATGTTAAAAAACAACAACAAAAAGATAAAAATAACTGTGGATTTGAATGGAGACACATATTGGTGAGTAATAGCTAGATAACGGTTGCACTATTTGTGAGAAAGGAAATTAAGGGACTTGCTATTGAGAATATGCAGAGAAGTGAAAACATGAGTCAAGAGATTTGCATGATAGTTTTTAAAACAAGAGTCACCTTGAAAATTAACTATATTAGGTATTATGTAAGATATTCAAACAACTTCTGTCTCCTGACCCTGGAAAAACATTTTAGGTGTCATGGTAAAACTCAGAAGAGAGATGAAGATAAAAACTATATACTTTCTATTTACTCTAATTTTTATCCAATTATTCATACATACCCTACCAAAAGAAAGAAAGAAAGACAGAAAGACAAAAGAAAGAAAGAGAGAGAGAGAGAGAGAAAGGAAGAAAGAAAGAAAAAGGCATTTCTTTAGGCTTGTGGTGTTCACAATAATGAGATTCTTGGAGAAAAGAAAAATATTTTGTATATTTTTGCTGAGCCTACTAATTCAGTCCAGACTCCAGTAACTGCTGGTTATGCATGATCCCACATTTTATAAGAAGCATGTGAAACAGTCTTCATTGTGTTATACATCTTTTGCTTGGGCAAAAGAAAGCAAATGGGCCAATTGCCTTTGGGAATTATAGTCTTGCCTATATACCAGGATTGAATTGGGTACTGAATTTGTAATAATAACATCGACAATAATAAATACTCATATAGCAAGGAAATTGGCCAATTGTCTTTGGGAATTATATTCTTGCTTATATACCAGGATTGAATTTGGTACTGAATTTGTAATAATAACATCAACAATAATAAACACTCATAGTGCATATTATGTCTCAGGCTCACAGTACAACAACTTGATAAAGCATGCATTGTTATTATTTTTTCTATTTACAAAAGATGAAACATACACAGAGAGTTTAAACTAACTTATCTGCAGTTATCTATAAAGTGGCTAGGCAGGTATTTAAATGCAGTGAGCCTGATTCAAGTGTACATGCTCTTAACTCTCATGATATAATTTATTATCACATTGAAGAAATCCTAAATATTTTGTTATGAATAATTTGGTTATATTCCTAGCAACTGGAAGACTTCTACTATCACTTTGACTTCAAACATATTAAACCAAATAATGAACCATGGCTACTAGGGACAAATGCATTAGTATTCTGAGAGCAATTTAATATAGATTTTTGTTTTTTTTATCACATTTCGGACCAATATAGCACGAAAAAGATGGACTTTTTAAGTGCAGGTCAGGTACCAGGGATCTAACTGCCAAGTTTGACAGAAATTCAGATAATTTCAGGCCAACTCAGAATGGACTTATTTCAAAGTTTTGTCATGCTAGAGGGGGGCACACAAAGTTTAATTTTAGTGTAATTACCATCGTTTGTTTTTTATACTCTGATCCTCTGGCTTATATTCACTTGTACTTCTATTCCTTCTTCAGAGACACACTATTTACATGGTCTATATTTTTCCTAAACTGTATGAATATTTATATAAAATGTACAATATAAAAACAAAAACCTGCAAGTGGAATTTTGGCTTCCAACTGTTGGGAGGAGGAGAGATACTTAGATGTATTTTTGTTAAAACATAAGTTTATTCCCTAGATCTGCTCAAAATAATAAGTGACTGGCAAGGCTGAAATCTGTATACTTTATCTCTGGTTAAAAGCATATACTGGCCGTGATTGAATGAGAAAGAACCTTTATTCTTCTCTTTTCCTCATTTCATTCAGAATGTATTAGCAGATGGCAAAATTGTGAGGTGTCTCCAACTCATAAATTGAATTGAATGTGACCAAGACAGCTCAATTTCCCCCTCAGATTGACTAAAGTTCAGACTTTTTTTTTTATTGACTCTAGATCTCTGACCACCTTTCCTTAGAGCATTCACTTTTGAAAATTTGCAATTGTAAATTCTTCTTCTGCCTCTTTGAGATGTAAATCTCTCAACTTCTTGCCAGTTTTACAACTCAGGAATATTCTTATATAGAACCTGGGAATCATCCCTTTGCAATACAATTATTGACAAAAATGGTGCCCAACATTCCAGTCTCTGAGTAAATTAGAAATACACATGGCCTAATTACATTGACGAGTCTCACCTACAGCATCCTCTTAGTATATTTCCGCTAGCTCACTCCAACACTTAAAAATTCTATTTCTTTTTGTTTCACTGGAATGAAGTTCAGTCTTGTTCCCCTACTGCAATAATCTTGAATAGTCTGCCTTGCCTGTTTAACTTGTCTGGTACAATTTTTATTTGATAGATTCTGTTACAAATACAAATTATTTGGATAATTGATTTATGGATAGCTTAATCTAAATACATTTCCCATAAAATTACTCTTCTTTTATTGACAAGTGACTCTTCCTAAAATCTTTAGTGAACATCCTCAAATTCTAAACCATTTAAAACCTATTTTTAATGGCCATTTTGAACATATTTTTGTTTTTCTTATTGTTGCTGCCATTGTTTTTGTCTTTACATATTCACCATATATCTGTCACACAAAAAATATTAGGATACAGAAAAACATACAAAACTCTGTGGTTATCTCTTTATATTAGTCGTCAGTATTGAGAGTACTATCATAGACTACATTCTTTACAGAAGTTGTGCATTAAGCTGCAAGCAAAAGAACAACTAATTTAAATTCCTTTAACCAAAAGAAGCTTATGTTAGTCATAAGTCCAGAGATATGCCTTTTAAGATTGTCGACTGCTCACAGATGTTATTAAACACCTCATTTTCCTATTTTCCTTCTTCACTCTTCGGCATGTGTTTTTTGTTCTCACAACTGTGACACTACTGTTCTCAATTCAGTCATTACACTCACATTTGAAAAGCAGAAGAGCAAAGGGTGCAGCAATAAATGTTGAAAGGTCGAAATAGTAAGTTTCTCCTTTAAATGAACTTTCCTGGAAGTTGACAGGTACCTCAACTCACATCTTATTAGTCAAAATTGGGCCGTGAGATAAGCCCTAGCTCCAAGATATTCTAAGAAGTAAGTCTATCTATTCAACATCTATGGCAGATGAAGTTAAGAGAGAAAGAGACTGTGAAAGAGAGAAAGATACTTTGTGGACTAGTTAGTCCACAAATACTTGTATGTATATTTTATCTGTAATACTTGTAATACTTGTATGTATATTTTATCAACATTTGAAATATTATTTACATTAAAATATGCACATTTTAAATATACATTGTGAGGCATTTTTGTAAATGCGTATACTCAAGGAACCACCACCCAATAAAGATAGAGAATTCCTATCACTACGCAAAGTTCCCTTATATTCCTGTGTAGCAAATCCATTCCCGACTTGTTACCCTGGTCTATGAATTATTTGATTTCTATCATAGATTATTTTTCTTGTTCTAGAAATTCAAATCTATAGAATCATATAGCATGCACTCTTTTGTGTCTTACTACTTTTACTATGATAATTTTGAGATTCCTCCATGAAGTTGGTGTATAGTCGTTTGTTACATTTTATTGCCAAACAGTATCCTTTTGAAAGAATATTTACAAATTTTTAATCTATTCACTCGTGGAGGAATATGTTAGTATTTTTAAATTTTGGATTATTATGAGTAAATTTATTATAAATATTCATATACAAGTTTGGTAAATACCTAGGAATTGGAATTGCTATGCTATAGGTTAAGTGTATGTCTAATTTATTAAATAACTTCCAAACTGATTGAACTATTTTATTTTCCCTGAAGCAATGCAAAAAAAGTACAGTTGTTGCACATCCTAGTCAGCTCTTGGTATTTCATGCTTTTAAATTTTAGCCATTTAAGAACACACATGATGTTATCTCATTGTGATTTTAACGTTTGTTTCTTTAGCGACTAATGTTATTGAACATCCTATTATGAATGATTCGTTCAAATATTTTGACCACTTTTTTTACTGGGTTGCTTATTTTCTTACTTTTTTTACTGGGTTGCTTATTTTCTTAAGTTGTGAGATTTTCTTGTATATTTTGGTTACAATTTATTTTCTACATATGTATAATGCAAATACTTTCAACCTGTGGCTTCTCTTAACTTTTAATTGTGTTTTGAAAAGTAGAAGTTTTATTTATCATTTTATTTTCACTTACACGTAAGTTGCCCACTTAAATGTTGTAAAGATGTCTTCCTAAGCTCTCTTTTTAAGGATTTAGAATTTTAGCTTTTATTTTTAGGTCTATGATCCACTTATAATTAATCTTCCTGTATGGTGTGAAGTAAGAGTTGAGGTTCATCTTTTTCAATGAGTATATCTAAATTTCTTTATCACTTTTAATATGACTATATTTTTCGTCATTAAATTATATTAGAACACATATTTTAAAAAGACTTGGTGAATATGTGTGTGCCCGTTTCTGGCGTCTCATTTCTATTCCATTAATCTATATATCTCTCTACGTTGACAGTGTAATATAATTATTTTAGCCTCAGAATTAGTTTTAACATCAGTTAGTCTGAGTCTTCTAATTTTATTATTTAAAAAGGTCTTAGCTATTTAAGTCTTCTGATTTTCCATATAAATTTTAGAATCAGCTTTTTGATTGCTACCAAAAAAAAAAAATTCTACTGAGATTTTGAATGAGATTGTATTAAATCTTTACATTAAATTAAGGATAAAAAAAAAAGTTTAACATGTTGATTTTCTGATGCAGAAACATTGTATAGTTCTCCATTTATTTATATATTCTTTAATTTCTCTCAACACTATTTTATAATTTTATTTTATGGGTCTTTCATTGATTTTGCTAAATATATACTTGAACAATTTATGTTGTTGTAAATTCTATTTTTTAACATTTATTTTTTCCAATTGTTATAGTGTGCAAAAATTTATGTTTTGTATATTAACCTTGCCTTTATATCACTTTGTTAAATTTCATTACTTTTCTAGTAGTTTATTTTCCATCTTTATGGCATTTATTCATTTTTTATCTTGTTTCATAAGCCAAAATAGTCAATATAATATTGAATACAAGCAGTAAGAGCAGATCTTTTATTTTTTCCTGAATAATAGGAAAAAAACATTTAGACTTTCACCATTATGTATGCCATTAGCTGTAGCATTTTTGTAGATACATTTTATAGGGTTAAGTAAATGGCCTATTCCCAGATAACAAAGAGTTTTATCATGAATTGATGTGGAATCATGCCAAATATTTCCTCTCTTTTTATTGAAATGATCAAATGATTCTTTCCTTTATCTCATAAATGTGAATTCTATTTTGTTTATAAAGTTCTCACACATTTTCATTCCTAAAAGAAACCCTACTTTTTCATGATGCATTATTCATCTTTATATATATTTTTGTTTGTTTTGTTAATAGTTTGTTGAAAATGTCTTTTGGAGATACTGTTCTGAATTCATCTTCATTCATATACTGTTCTCATGCTCTGGTATCAATATAATACTGACCTTATGTTATTTCTTTGGATGTATTCTGTCCTCCTCTGAAAGAATTTAAATTAGTGTCAGTGCTTTAATTTTTAAAGAATAATTTTTTTTTCAAATTAAATATACATGAGGTGTATATAAATGAGCCAGTTTTATTATTCCTTAGTCAATACCAGGTGTTAAAATATTTTAAGTAATTTCTTTCAAACTGCTAGGTGAAAGATTGGACAACAAATTGTTCCATTAGAATTTAATAATTTGTAAGGTGAGCTAGTTTTTAAATACGTTTATTGGCTATCACCTTTCTGTTGTGATGTACTTTGAAATATTTTGCCTACTTTTACTGAACTAATTGTGATTTTTATAATTATTATATAAACGATTTATAGTCATATAGCTACATAAATTTTATGTATCATATGTCTGACAGATATTCTCTATAAATCTGTATATTATATTTCAGTTTATGTTATCTTTAGGCAAATAGAAATTTCAAATTTGTAATCAAAAGTCAATTTTTTAAAAATTGTTTTTATAGAATTTAAGTCAATTAAAAAGATGTTTCTCAAATTAGTATTATAATATTTAAATATTAGTCTACTTATTTGTATATTATAGATGTGCACTATACATTAGTATTAATGTTTATACTTATATTGTGTCTATCTATTTAGACACAATATAAATATGTATTCACATTTCTTTTGATTAATTTTAGAATTAGTGAGACTATGACACCACTGAATATACTGTATAAGTTTATAATTTTCCAATTAATTCTACATATCATAACTGTTTGTAAGCTTCTTATTCTTTTACTTCTCAGAGAGCCTCTTTTATTTCTCAGTGAGCCTCACTGCCTCTGCCCCTAAGAAAACCAAATATCCTACTACTGTTTCATCAGGGACTGGATTATTACTGTTTATGTCTTTTGTTATTTCTAAGACACATTCAGAAGAATAAAAGCTTAACAATTATTAACCAAGTTGCTTGATATTTTTTAGAAATAAAATTTAAGGATAAAATAAAAGAATCAAAATTTCTTCCATTTAGTGCAGGTCTCAATAGCATATCTGACTAGTATGACAAAACTACATATTCACTGTAAACTTAAACATACTTAGTAAGACTCATTTTATGACATTTAATGAAGAAATCATTATAAAATTAACCTGTAGAAAATTCATCTTATATAGTTTCGACTATTCTTACTTTCACTTATCTCCACGCCACACATATCATACATAAATACACACACACACATACCTCTGTTGAGGAGCAATATGTCAGAATTTAAAAAAAAATAAAGATTATTTTCAAAACTCTGAAATTGTGGTACTCATTGAGGTCTACTTTTGGGGAAAAAAATGTAGAAAAAAAAAATCTGTTTTTTTACCAAAGGAGTCCAGCATGCTGAACTTTTTAGAAATCAGTTAAAATATATGTGGTTATATATATGTTGTTTTTTTCGATGTATAACATGACTTGCAAAGAAACTAATTTTGGAAAGTTGCTTCGAGGCAAGAATTTAAGGGTAGAGAATCTTCTACTTGGAAACAGAATTATAAGTTATAGATGTTTATAAAATTCAAGTAAATCATGTAATGTATGACAAAACAATACTTGAGCTTCGCAGTGGTAATGTGCTTCATCTTTGCCAAGGACAAGACTTTCCCCAGCAGACTAATTACTAGCACGGACTGGTTATTTCCTCTTCCAAGGTAATTAATATTATTGTGGTTCAGTCATAGCAATCCACTGCAGCATACAGAGGAGATGGACATTCCTTTTCTGGTATCTTTAGGAAACCTTTCAAAAGCTTATAGAAAACAATTTTTATTTTATTATTTTTTTAAAATTAATTTGTTCATATCTTCAAATATTCTTGTTCTTCCTCTTTAGAGATAATTACCATCTCTAAATTGTGTGTGTGTATATATGCATGTATGTGTATGTGTTAGTCATTTTTTCCAGAAGGTTTTAAATATGAGCTGTGCTGGTTTGAGTTGCTAGTGAGATATCAGGAAACATCTTGGATGTTAAGCAGCCTGAAGATAGGAACCGTGAACTTGCATTCTCACATACCAGTTGGTTGGCTGTTCAGATTACTTTCAGGACCCTTGCGTATCAATTGTGACTCTAATCAAGGCAGCTCCTGGGTCACTATAACAAAAATATTTCAAACCCAGTAAAGATAATAATGTCATTTTTTTGCAAAAAGACCATCAGAAATGTGCCCAACATCACCTTTAAAATAGATCAGAGGGAAATATATAAACAATTCAAATAGGAATTGTATCAAATTTAAAGTTAATTAAATCTCTGCATTGAGAATAATCAAGAAATTCTATTTCCCCTGGATGGAGGGAAAAAAAAAACAACAGTTATTTGGTAACTCTTTTCTTATACAATGAGTTGTATATTGAACAATGTTTAATGTATCTGGCTGTTTCCTTCCTTATTATTTTAATTATTCAGATGTCTTTGCCAATGATAGCCCTTAGAGACTTGACTCTCTAATGGAATATAGGTTTTAATAAGTAAAATAAATCAATAGAAAAGTTCCAGTGCTTCTGAAATAAACCTGCTAGCAGTATTCCTGATATTCTTTCCTGATTAATCAACATACCTTAAAACTGAATCTGTTCGTAAACATACCTAGTATCATTCACAAACAAAAAGAAAAAAATAGAGTAGTGAAATCGATGTAACCAGATTAGTAAAATTAGTAACATATATTTAATAAAACTAAGTAAGCATCAAAGTCTACTGAGTATAACATCATGACATCAACATCTAATTTATTTATTCATGTAGAGGTCAACTGATATGTAACAATTATTCTAAATAGATGACAGGACCATCAAATTTTATGGCTGTACAACAACAGCACAATATGAACAGGCTTATAAAAACCTGCAAGCAATAAAAGTATTTTATATTGTCATTACTAGTAGTTTGAATCAGCTTTTAGAATTAATTCTAATTTATATCTGCATATTTAGAGTAAGTATCATCTGGCAAAAATACATTTATTAAAGTGTATTATTAAAAACTACCATGCCAGTTTTGACATCAGAAGTCTCAAGGGCCAGATGCCAGATTGCTAGACGTGACCTGGGTCAAAGTACAGATGCCAGCTGATTGTTCCGATTATAACCAGGATGCTTGAGTACCAGTTTGTGAGTATTTATTTTTAATGATTCCCTCACAAAAAATTACATTGTTCCTATTACCAACTCATAAAGAACATACTTTTTTTAAAAGTTTATACAGTAGGTATATAGCTTCCTTAAACAAATATCTATTTAATTATAAAAGGAGAAAAACAGACCATAAAATTAAAATTATATTATTTTAAATTTGTAATAATAACTTTTTAACATCATAAATAAAAAGAAAAAGTCAAGAATGTTCACATATTTTCTGAAATAAAAAAATGTAGAATATGTTTTCCTTGTCATTATATATTAAACATGTCATGTAGTTTTACATAAATTTTCTAATAAGAAACTCAAAATATAGAGCCATCTCAACTTATAAGATAAAAGTACTAATAAAAATCTCACTTCAAATAAAGATGAGACTTGGAGTTATAATATTAAAACATTTTGCTGTCACTCAAAAGAAATGTAATATACCTCAAAAACTTAGAAAATAATGTGTCCAGGATTTTCTAACCAAGAGATGTCTTTGTTTCTGTCTCAAACTTTATCAATTTCTCATTCTATCATTGTATATAATTAAAAAAAATCATCCTAGTGAAATATTATCACAAATCTTTAATAATTACATTTCATCTACCTACACCAACTGTCACTTTTACATTAATCTATGTGTTGTTATATACAATTATATTTAGATTTCTACACATTTAGAAATGATCCAGCTATCTTGCTGTTATCTCTAATTTTGTTGTGGTTAGAGTAGATACACTGTACATTCTAAATTATTTTAAATTCATAGGAACTTGATTAGGTTAAGTTAATTGATTTGTGCTAGGTGTTCTATAGTCCTACCGAATTTTTTGTGTAATTATTTTAATAAAAACAGAAGAATGGAGAGATCTTCAACTATAATTGAACATTTATGTACTTTTTTTTAGTTATGTATTTAGGATTTTAATGTCTTCTTGATATATTACCCGTTTTTATTGTGCAATGTCCCTCTGTATTCAAGGTAATATTCTTTGTTTAATTCTATTTTATCTGATATTAATACAGTTACTAATTTTCTTTGTATTAGTGTGCATTAGAATATATTTTCCCATCCTTTGAATGTTAACCTATCTGTATCTGTGTGTTAAAGTGTGTTTCTGTAGACATCACATATAGTAGCTTAAGCTTCCTTTTCTCTCCATTCTGACAATCTCTGTATATTTTGGACTATATGTACCATTTAGTATGTTCTCTTAAAAAATATTTTCATTTTTTTATGCCTCCCAGTGAATAATTTTATTTTTAGTAGTTTCGTAGTCCAGTATGTGTACACAACTGACTTCCTGACTGTTTTTCATTGATCTTATTTTTCCTGGGATTATACTAGATTTTACAACATGTATTTATAACTTATCACAATTCACCTACAAGCAAAATTATCCCTTTGCATAAAATGTAAAAATCTTAGAAGTGTCTAAATCTTTTTATTTTTCATTAATTTTCTTTTGTTGTCTTGTATTTTAATTCTATATTAGTTATAATACCAACCACAAATTCACTAGAAACACAGGCAACGAAAGCAAAAATAGACAAATACACTACACCAAACTTAAAAACTTCTGAGCATTAAAGAAAACAATCAATAGAGTGAAAAGGTAACCTATGGAATGGAAGTCTGTACTTTCAAATCATATATCTTCTGTAACTTCAGTATTAACACTGGTCTTTATATGTTGACTAATCGGCAGTTTATGCTATTTCCTTTTAAATATATGTTTCAAATATCCTTTAAAAATTGCCTTTCCTTTTTGTTATCTCTGCTGGCATATTTGCATTTGTCAGCAACATTCTATGATGATGCTTTATTCCATAAAAAGGCCTAATATCGGAAATTTTAGATGTGGCAATTTTTTTAAAAAAGAGTTTTGGTGCTGGCTACTTCTCTGTGGCACTCCTTAATCCACACCATTTAGGTGGTGACAGTCTGCCTATGAATAGAGAGGAGCCTGATTTTCGGGTATATTCTCTCTCCATTTGTAATATAAGGAGATAGACTGGGGACATTCATGGATCAGTTCCTTGCTTTTAGAGCAAAAAGGGGTTGATAAATTTTTGTTTTGTATATAAAATTGCTAGCTTTTACTTGTGCAGGATGATTTTTTTTAAATTATATGCAATTACTTGCAAAATTTTGAATCTAAATTTGTGCAGAATGCTAATTCTGCAACATAAATGAGAAAACAGTAACAAAAATACATTATGAAACATGACTTATTTTTCTGTTTGTTGCTTTATGATGGATTCAATTATTAAAGAAACTCTTCTTCTATATTCTACAAAATATTTGTATTATCATCATCGTAAAAGGACAGTAATAATTTGCTTTTTTATTTTCATTCAAAATTAAGATTCTATCCTGAAAACATGAATTCTTAGTTGTTACCTATTGTAGGCTAAACACTCCAGCAATTTCAGAATCATAGATAATTCTCAGC
This sequence comes from Pteropus medius, assembly GCF_902729225.1. Taxonomy (NCBI): domain Eukaryota; kingdom Metazoa; phylum Chordata; class Mammalia; order Chiroptera; family Pteropodidae; genus Pteropus; species Pteropus medius. Next base: position 19,975,198 of record NW_024349800.1, on the reverse strand, counting down.
AATAATTCTTTTTTTATAATAATGAACAAACATGAATGGGAAAGAATTTGCATTGTCTAAGTGGTTATTACATTTTATCACATCAACTTCTCTATATGTTTGTCACAATTAGAGCTTTTTGGCTTATAATTCGACAAACTAAAAATTGCTGAAATTGGCCTTGACAGGCCCAGCTAATTGGCTCCCAAGGAGCTGTTATATTCTACCTGGCGAATAGTCCATGAAGTACACAACCACTTGTCCAAACCACACACAAAGCTAATTATAAAGCAGCAGGAGATATCACAGGGTAATAGACCATGCACTGTTATTAGTACATAATAATTCCAAATCCAAATCATCAATTAGATTACTCTCCCTACCTTGAAGAAATTGGTATTGTTCAGGAATGATTACTTTGGGACTCTCTCTAAGTAGAAACCATGCTATTTTTATTGTCTTAATGTCTCATTCTTCTGATTTTGCCTAGGAGATTAAAAACGCTGTCTAGTCACCAAACACAAAACAAAATTAAATACAACAGAAAAGGAAACAATGAAAAAGTCTCTTTATTCTGGAGTCAGAAAAATGAGTATGATTCAAATGATATTTATTGAAAAACTGGTGTTATTGCTATCATCCTTTCAGGATGATCAATAATATTCATACAGAAGTGCTCCACTTCAGCTTAGTGAATCATTTGAAAGTAATATAAAAACATTTTTTAAGTTTAATTTATTCTAGACTAATTCTGAGAAGTTTCTATGCTTGCTTAATTACTTTCTTTTGACAATTTATTTTATAATCAGGTTCAATTCTGTCCCAGACTCATTAGACCTTAGTTTGGGGTCATTTGTCTTTAGTAAAAATATGCCAATTATTATAATTAGGCACTTTCTAAAGATTTTCTTCCTCCTTTCACTCTTTTCCTTAAAAAATAAATATCTTTTATTTAATTATATTTCATATCTTTAATTTTAATTTAAACCACATATATTTCAACATCATTTTTATTTTTACTCACTAAAATAGAGTATAATCCTTTAATTCTTAGCTATTTTATTGGTACTGAACTTTTAGCTCAGTGCCTGGAACTGAGCGGGGAATAGAAATGACAAAGTAGGAATATCCATAAGAACCCTTATCTCACAGATTTTGTTTATAATAAAAATGAACGGACTATGCTCAAAATAGGATGTTAAAAATAGGATTGAATCAGAACTTTCAGTAATTTGTATCTGTTCAGAAAAATTCAAAGTTAGAGATCTAAGCAGGCCAGTTATATATCAGTTTGCTTTATTAATCATTTTACATTATAATTGTGATTTTTGCTTTAAAAATACCTTACCTATTTATTACTATATATTTTAAACAATTCAGAATTTGCCTGTATGAAATGAGTCTATGACCTGAGACTTGAAGTTACATGTCTTCTTATTTGATCAAAAGTCACTTAAAGAAATTTTCTTTTTTGTTTTTCAAGGAAATTTAATTTTTTAAAATTTTTTCTGTGATCGTGTTTTGGATTCTTAAAACTCCCATACCCTAAGCACAGTTTCTATGACTTTTTTATCATCATGAATGCTCTCATGGCACAGGATTTTTCAACCTGAGCCCATATTTTCAAAGACCTTAAGCCATAATTTATAATTATTCATTACATGAATTCCACTGTTTAGAAAAATTCACCAGAAAGTCAGGAAGATTTATGATTTATTGTTCAATCACTTATTTAAATGACAGTTTGAAGTTTCCCAAACACTCTATCTAAATTTCTTCATTTCTGTCTAAAAATGGGATGTGTTTTAGACTTGGAAATAATTGAATCCTTTGTATTTAAACCAATTCCTGGTCCTTCATGCAAATCTCATTTTGACAGAGGACTTCTGTGGCAGCCAGCTCACTACACCTAATTGCCATATCTTAAGGTGTTTAAATGCTACTACAGTTTACAAACAAAAGGCAACCCATGGAATAGGAGAAAATATATGCAAAACATATATCTGATGTATTGGTTAGGATACGAAGAAATTGCAACTCTTGTGCGCTGTTGGGAATGTGAAGTGGTACAACCACCATAGAAAATAGTATGGAGGTTTCTTAAAAATAGAACTATAAGATCAAGTAGTCTCACTGCTGGGTACAAAATCAAAGGAATTGAAATCAGGATCTCTAAGAAATATCTGCACTCTTTTGTTCGTTGTAGCATTATTCACAATAGACAAGATATGGAAACATCTCAAATGTCCATCCACAGATGAATGGATAAAGAAACTGTATAAATATATTTATACAGTGGTGACTTATTCAACCTTAGAAAAGAGGGAAATCCTACCATTTGTGATCACATGGACAAACTTTAAGGACATTATTCTAAGTGAAATAAGCTAGTCACCAGAAAGATAAATTCTGTATGATTCTATTTATACAAGGTAACTAAAACTATCAAACTTATAGAACCAGAGAATGGATTTGTGGTTGCCAGGGGTTGGGGAAGGTCAAAATGGTAAGGTGTTTTTTGATGAGTATAATATTCCATTTATGCAAGATGAGTAAGTTCTAGAGATCTATTAAAAACAACTTCCCCTCATCAAAAAAAAACAAAAAAGCAAAAAAACCCCTCAAAACACAATAAAACACAAAAAAAGGGACAAGAAAACTTTTTAAAGATGATTGGTATATCTATTACCTTGATTGTGTTGATAGTTTCACGGACATATGCAAATGTCTAAATTCATCAAATTGTATATATTAGAAATGTGCAGTATTTTGTACTTCAGTAAAGCGTTTTTAAAATAGGAAAATAATTGGAAAGAATGGTTTAGCTAGTGGTCTAACTAGAAATACAAAAACAGAACAGAATAATCAGTTTAATTTATGTAAAAATGTTTAATATGCAAAATTTAAAGGCAACATTCACGTATGCGTAAAAATTTAAGTATCTATTTACCTGATAAAATATCCCAAACTAAATCTGAATAAAACTTGATGTTTACTTTTCTGTTTAAAAGAACCATGCTTTCCATTGATTTCATGTTCTCTTCTTGAATATTTGGATATTTATTTGCTTTAAGATTTATGGGATAAAATTGTCATCATGTCATAATTTGCTTAAGAGTCTCAAATCTATACATGATATTCTAAATACTTGTTATAATTATGAATAAATAATTATTTTATTGAATAAAATTTAACTTTAAAGTATATTTAAGGATTCCTGAATTAATGTAAATAATTCTTTAACTTTTATATAATTATCTTAAAAATAGTAAAAGGAATGTCATTTTGTTATAAATAGTAAATACATTAATTTTCTTCTGCTTCAGTTTTACTAAATCTAAGATCATACACCTGAAGGCACAGGGAAATGAAAAGTATGTATTTTTGGCTTCAATTAGGATAGTGAGATAGTTATTCTAATGCTTTGTTAATTTTTATTTCAAATAAATAAAGATATCTAAATGACATTTATTATTTTTTTAGTAATGCATCGCTAAGGAGATATTTCTGTACAGTGTAACTTCACTTGGAAAGTGTTTAGAATTGCATAAGTCGCAGCACAAATTATCATTAATGATCATGTTAAAATGTTTTTGTATGAGAGAAGGATAGAATGTAAGCAAAATAGGAGAATTACACAAATAGTATTATAAAAAAAGAATACATAAACTTATGATGCAAATTTTGCAGTTAAATTTTATTGATTTGAATGTGTGCATCATAGAAAATATTTTTTCAAGTAAATTAATTTTAAATAAAGATTTCTATATACTTAACATACATATTAAGAGTGTGTATCATTATTCGATGAATTTTTGCAAAGAAAATGCACCTATGTAAACACTAAAGAAAAGAATGAAAGAGAACCAACACACCAGAAATCTATCTTCTACTTCCTTCCACTCACTGTTTCTTCCCACAGGTAACCACTATGTGGACTTTCATGATGAATAATTTTCTACTATATAATTATAAAAGTATTTATCCTTTCTAATATGATGTATATGCATATTATTTTCACTTCTTAGATGTATACTTCTGCTTTGTTATAATCACTCACGAACGAATTGACCTTTATGTTGCTTAAGGATATTTCAACACATAGGTTAGCAACCCAGGCATCAAATATTTCTTTTCTTCTTAAATTTTTAGCCACGTCAGGTAAATTTTCCTAGAGTTGAACAATCAAGGACACTTTTAGTTGCATTCTGATCCTGGTATTGCCTCTTCCTGAATAGTTTGAGTCAAGAAACCACTCATTCTTAAAACTCTGGGAATTCACCATATTATAGAACAGACTCTTCAAAATGGGACCTATGTATCCTTAAAAGTATATCAAGATGTATGTGTAGAATGCATAATAAGACGGAATATATTTTCACAATCTCATAGTTTTCCTAAAATTGAAGTACCTAAAATGCAGTTATGACAGAGAAATTATTCTGGATATGTTGTTCCAATTCTTCTTTTACAATCATCCTCTAATACTTTATAATAAAAATGTGTATTTTTTACTTACCTCAAATCTTATTCTGTTATGTTTCTCTTTGAAAATAGCATTAAAACTTTTTAGCATTGAAATAAATTGTTATGTTAATATTTTACATATATCAGCAATTACATTCTTGCAACCATTCATGTTATAATATTTTAGATACCATAGTTTTTCAAAATATTTCAGGGACAGGTGAGCAAAATATTAGAGTAGCTCTTCTATGGTTTCAGTGATCTCATTGAAGTGGGAGGCAAAGATAGTAGTTGTGAACAAGGAGGTAGTAGGAAATTTTGAAAGTTTGGAAAGAGAAGAGATGAAATTGTTGTTTCAGAAAATGGGGGTATGAATTTAAGAAATAGAACATTGTGGTACATCAGCTGATCATATCTACTTGAGGTTGGTTTAGGAACTGAATAGAGAACTGGTTTTATACAGATTTGGGTTTTCACTATTAAAGTAAATGCAAATAGCAATATATAAGCTTCAATTTGAAAGCAAACATCACATGATGATTCTAAATGTGAAATTAAAATAGCAAAATGTGACTAGATTAAATCATTCCTCTGGAAGTAGTCTGTAAAGTATCTATTATTATGTAAAATTAAGATATTAGTTTTATTAATTAGGTTTATTTATTATGGTTAATAATACCAATTTCAAATAAAAACTATAAAATAGAAAATTTCTTAAATAAATTTGTAAACTACATATGATTTTTTTTAGAAAAAAGTATGAAATCATAGACTTAATCCTCCATTCAGCTATGACATACTTTGTTTTAAATTGATGCAATTATAAAAATGAAGAGAATTTCAACACAATCAACAGTGGGCAATGGTGAGATAGGGCTTGTACAAGCCTCCCTTCCCCCTCAAAAAATAAAAACAAAACAAAAATAAAATTTATCACCTATATTACTTGAGAGGATTGACTATAAAATTAGTACTTTTTGAAAAATTGTGGTTGAGTGAACAATGTTACAATAAAATATAAAAAAATGAAAAAAAAATTAGGCAATTTTAAACAACCTATGTTGTATTATAAAGAAAATATAAATGAAGTACTGTTTACTAAGTAGTAAGATTGAAAGAGTGATTTTCTTTTCAAACAAAGTTGTTGACATAACTATAGGGGGGAGAAGGGCTAAAAATATAAGCAAGCTATAATCACCCATCTTCTATAACAAGAAGCAAAATAATAATGTGTAACATAGTAAATAAAGACACAATGGTATAGGAGAATAGTTGAAACAATGAAAAGTATTGCCTCTGGAAAGTTGGATGGTGTTCAGAGGAAAAAAGGCCATGGATTTTCTGCTATAGATTTTGTATAAGTTCATAGCACAATGTGACTTTAAAATTATGTACATTTAGGACTCAGATACAAAGAAAACCAACTTACAAATACAGTTGAGAAAAAGGCCCCCTAAAATCAAATAAATGAGTAGAACCGAATAAATGAAATAAACTTCACATATAAATGCAGTGAAAACATAAACCTATGCATATATCCCTTTGTATGAAAACAGCCAGGCCTACACAGAAAAGCAATTTTGATAGCACTTCTGATGTTTCTCAGTTCATATGAAAAGGCTAACAAAGAAGAATGAGTTGAGTAATAGAAATTATTATAACATTTCTCTCCTCGTAATCTTTAAAAACTTACAAATACACTGCATTCTTACTAGAAGAGGTGTAAAAAGAAGTGTTTTAATGTCATCATTTGAAAATTATTTTTATAAACATAATTTGATCCACTTTCAGAATAATATAGCATCCAGTTTAAATTGTGATGAAAGGGAATAAATGGGTTCTGCTTCCTCTCCACCAAGCAATTGAGGCAGATTACAACTACTTTTTTGGAAGTGATTAAGAAGGCAGAATGAGTCACAAACGCTAGAAGTTAAACAGCTGAAATGGTAAATTATTTTAGAGCAGATGTTTAAATGAAACGAAACCAACATTTGAGAGGAAAGAATGGATGTTAGAGAACTGAAATAATCTTTTCAGTGACCTTTTTTATAGTCCACTTTTGACAGACACAACTTGCCAAATCACTGACTGTATGTAAACTGTTGCTTTGAATGGAAACATTTTAATAGACCTAACTATTGTAACTTTAACTGTTGAAAATATTTCTGCAGGCAGGTATTCTGTAATGGTAATAACTATAAAAAAAAAATGAACAACTACCAGTAGTACTTACTGACACCTATCTTCAGTGGTACTTTCCATAAATAGAAATGAAGTTTTAAAAAATAATATTCCTATTTTGTATATCAAAAAATAGTTAGAAATAGAGAGTTTGGCCATTATTTTACCAATTAGTTGAATAATTTCTGGAGACAAAATTCAATTTAAACTTTGTTTTCTCCCAAGACCCAAATATGTCCACAGCAATATGCTGCTTTATATAGTTAGGATAATTCTGGGTGTTTGTTTGTTTGTTTGTTTGGGGAAGACTATTGTCAAGAAAGAATGTGTAAATAAAAAGTCAAATTTTATTAATTCTGAATATATGCTCAGGAGGAATGCAATGTCGCCTAACTCATCTACCTAAACATCTTTAGTAGAAATTAATATATAAGTACTTAAAGGAAAATTTATGATTTCTTCACTCATTGATAAAAATAACAAATTTACGATCACCTACACTGGTAAGCAGAATAATGGACCCCCAAATATATTCAGGTCCTACTTCACAATACATATGAATTTGTAAAAGTTACATGGCAATGGATAATTAGGATTACAGATGAAATTCAGGTTGCTAATTAGTTGACCTTGAGATAGGAGGATTATCCTGGATTATCTGGCAGGGCCTAATATAATCACAAGAGTACTTATAAGGGGAAGCACCAGACAGATGGCATCATGATCAACACTCCACCTAATGTTTCTGGCTTTGTGGATGGAAGAATGAGGCAATGGATCAAAGAATGTGAGCAGCCTCTTGAAGTTTTAAAGATTAGGAAATCCCTAGAGCCTCCAAAGAAATGCAGCTCTGTCTGTTGAAACCTTGGTTTTACTTTTTAGACCCATTTTGGACTTTTGTCCTCCAAAACTATAAGGTGATAAATTTGTGTTATTTTAAGTCATTAAATTTATGGTAGATTTTGTTTTTCTTTGTTTGTTTGTTTTACAGTAGATATAGGAAACTGTTACACCTGCTATAGGGAGGCAAAAGTTTATCTACAATCTTAGATTTTCAACTGGGACTCCAACAAAAAGACAGATTAAAAAGAGAAAAAATGTTTATTAACATATGCAGTACTCATCGCAGAGGAGAAACCTACACAAAAAAACTCAAAGTGAAGACTTAAGACTCTGGCTTACATGGTATCTTCAACAAAAACCAATAACTTGTAGAGAAGTTATAAGACAAAGGAAAGCAATTTTTGGCTTCTATACGTGGAAAACTATGAGAAGGTGAATATATGGTAGAAACTCATGGAATAAGATGTGTTTGTAGATTCTTCTGGTGCCATCTCTGTGATGACAATAGTCTGTCTTTAGTAGAAGGTGAATTTATACCTTGCCTTTAGGCAGAAAAGAGAAGGGTACAGAGAGCTTTTCCTGTATTGGTTGCTTCTTAATTACCTTCAGATCAAAATAATTTTTATTGTCAAAGAGGCATATTTTGGGATAACATTTTCTGGTTTCCTTTACCACTATATGCTAGTATCTTTGCTATGTGTTAGCAATAGACTATTCAACAAGACAGAAAAGGCACCTTGTCCTATAATAGCTTACATTTTAGAAATCACTAAAGGAAAGGAAAAAACAAGCAAACAAATAAAATTAGGTTATATCTATGAAAGTAAAAGCAAGATGTTGGGAAAGAAAGAAAAAAAAGAGTTCAAATTTGTCTGCAGTTTGCAGAGGTCTAGAATCTCTCAGAAAACTACACAGACACTGATAACTACAAAATTAAGAGTCAGCTCTGCTAGTACATTGTAAAATAGCATTTTCAAGACAGAACAGTGAATTCAGAAATTGTGAAGAATAAAGGAACCTGATGCCCAGAGAATAAAATTATGGCATTTTGACAAGAAAGAGTTTACTGGAAATCAGTTGAAGGTAATTTATACAGAACCATGTAGGCCGTGGTAGATACTATAGATTTTATAAAAAGTACAATGAAAACCATCAAATTATTTAAGAGAGTGACATTATCAAATATAAAAAAATTAAGATGATTTCCTACAGATAGGCAATGCTGGATGGAGCATGAATAAAAGTAGTTTTGGAGAAGAATATGGTGGCTTTGATTAACTGCAGCAAAATGAAGAAGGTTAAATAAAAAATGAGACAGGGCAAGAAGAATTGCAAATGGAATGGGTGGGGGAGGTGCAAATGGAAAAATTATGAGTGACTATTAGATTGAAATTTGATGAACTGGATAGATGTCAATGCAATTTATTAAAATGGGAAAGATTGTCTAAGGAACAGTTTAGGGAACAAAATATTGAGTTCCATTTTAATAGGTTAATTTTCAGAGGACTAGAGGAAATTTAGATGAAAATATTAGGTAAGTTATTTAATACATATATATATACATATATACACATACATATAGATGTATGCATGTATATATAATAATACATACATCATGTACACATACATATATGGTTGTCTTTGTGCATAAAATTTAATGATAGGCTGCTGCATTTTATTTGGGATTTTTAAAAAGTAAATATACTTTAGCAATGTTACTGATACTATTATTAATATAACTTTATTTTAATAGCGATAGATTCTTGAGGTTATAGTTAATGAGTCATCATAATGTTGATGAATAAAATGGATCATCTATGGAAGAAATAGATATAACTCTAAGTGAATTCTAAGTTAATATCTATTTTTGCAAGATTATAAACCAATAGTTCTTAGGACCTGCTAAAAATAAACAAAGAAAAACAAAATAACATTGATATTATTGGAAAGTTCCTTTTCTTTGTTTTAAATAGATCATAAATATATATTTTAGATGTCAAGACAGACAAAAAATGAATTTAAATTAAATTATGTAGTAATTGGTGTGTAAATATTTATTAATATGCTTCCTTTTCTATCCAAACAAACACTAATTGCCAAGTGCTTTGAATTCTCAAAAGCATTTGTGTCTTGTCAAGTTTTCTGCTATTGGCATGTGGCATATGGTATTAATCAAATTTCATCAAGGCTAAATTAAAGATATTTATGGTTTATTATTATAATTTTATAAGTGTGAAGCATCGGCCAGAAGCCAGGGAGATTATCAGTATAGACTTTAAGTAAAAACCACAGAAATGTATGAGATGACTCAGAAAGCATAATGAGAGAGAAAAAATAAAATATCAGGACTGGATTTTGAGAAGCTTCACAGTAAATATTGGGTAAAATACAACTGGCAAATTAGGTGAGAGGACAATCCCAAGAATCTAGGGTGATTTAATCCAAAATAAAATTATGAGCCATCCTCTATAGTAAATAATAGTTTGAGTAAGAAGAGGACAAAAGTCTGTACCAAAACACAAACAGTGGTAGCCTAGATTTTATTCCTTGAAATGGAAAGCTTATGGAATTCTCCATGAACATGAATAACAATGGGGAAAAGCCTGGGATTTCTGAGTTTATAGCAGAAGGCGAAGACAGATATCAGCTGTTTGCCTATGCTGGAAGGAGGAAGCACAGACACCTCTGCAAATGGAAACTAGGGCTGATAATCGACTTTTTAAATAATCATTAATTGATCTCATCTCTGAATTATATGACTATCTTCTTTAGAAAGGAATAACTTTATGGTTTCAGACAATTTCTTAACCTAGTAAAATTGAATAAAAACTTCAATAGGCTAAAATTTATACCTCTAATTTAAAATTCCATATTTTTCACAATCCCATCCCAGCTTTCACTGAAAACATATTATACTTTACCTGGATTTTGTAGTCATCAGATAATTATAAAACTATGTGTTTTCTTAATCAAGTTTGTCACCCTCATTCTCTTTGCTAACTACCTGAACATTAGTCATTTTAATAAGCCTTTTAAATTGATGTGTAACCTTCATACAGAAAAACACACTAAAGGAGCTCAATAAATTATCTCAAAGTGAACATATCATTGTAAACACAACACAGGTCAAGCAACAGAACATCTGCACACAGAAAAGCCATCTATGCCCTTTCCCTTCACTAGGTCCTGTCTTCTCCATAATAGATGCAATATTAACTTCTAAAGCACTTTGACCAGTTTTGGGATTTATAAAAATGGAATCATATAATATATATTATTTTGTATCAGCCCTCCTTCAATCAGTACATTTGTGACTTTCATCCATGTTATGATTGTTGCAGTGTTTTCATTTATTTTTATTACTGTACAGTTTTTCATCTTATGAGTGTATTATATTTTATCTTCTTAAGTTTGGACAGCTCCAAATAATGCTACTATTAATATTTGTGTGCGGCTACTATGAGAGAGAGAGAGAGAGAGAGAGAGAGAGAGAGAGAGAGAGTGTGTGACAGGTGTGTGTGTGTGTGTGTGTGTGTGTGTGTGTGTGTGTATTTTAAATTGGATTAATACAAACCATCTGAATGACTGTGATATTCGAAGAGAGCCTAGAAGAAGGATTTCGACTGAAACCACAAAATCAATTAAGGTTTGAATATGAGAAAGAGGTTGAATATCACTTCATATAAAGTTAGGTAATTTGGAATAATAATAATAATACACACACACACGCTATTTAATAATACACACACACACATGTACACATAATAAATACAAACACCTATTGATAATGGGGAGAGTGGTATGAAATAAAGTCATTAAATAAGAAAAGGCCCAGATCTTGTAGGTCTTATTGTCCAAGATAATAAAGTTTGAATTTCAAGGAGAAATGTTGAAAGACTTTTTTAAACCACTTTGAGATGTGATCAATATATATATATAAAAAAAAAGCTGTAGTTATATAATATGTTATAGTCTAGGCAAAGGATGCTCATGTTTTGTTCTATGTAGTTACAATGGAAATGAAAATAATGGATTGATAGTTAGTAGGGGAAACATTTTAAGAAGAAATAACACCAAAATTTTAAATTGAGCACCTACACAGATGTGTCTCTTACTTCGCAAAGACTGAAGGATGGTTCAGAATTGGTGATGAGAAAATAAAGAAATAAAAAACAACTAGATCACTTTAATATAAGGAATAATGACAAATGGAGAATAAGTGCTCATAAGTATTAGTTTCTCTTTTCTGTCTTTTGGACCTTTAGAAATAATACTTTCTCATTCAAAATCACTGTTACTCATTTAGGAGACTACTTGTTATTCAAATCAAAAGAAGACAATGAATAAAAAAGAAAAGTGTATGTACTACCCACATATTAAATATTAACTATGTATTAGGCATTTTATAAATATATTGTTTAATTTGTAAAACAATTATGGAGTATAGCTAGTAATGAGGATAATAATATGCTACTGTTAAAAGAGCTTAAGTAATTCTCTATATGTTTTTCCCATAAAATGTGATGAGTCAGTATCACATAAAGGTTTTGGAAGTATAAATTGTATGAATTTTACTTGTCTCTCCTAGCTTCTTCTCCCTAGGACATGGTGATACTCTTCCATGATTACTCTGACAGAGACTTGATTGCAATTGCAATTTAGCCATGGAGAAAGGGGTTCGATGCCAAGAAAATCATGGATGTTATATTAAGGAGGGAGCACAATCTTTGTAAGAAGTACAATATCTATTATGTTTTATATCAAAGAAACATAGAATCGCAATTCAAATATTCAGATTGTTTTCCCCTTAGAAATGATTCAGCTGCAGAATGTAACTTTAAAAGAACAGATGTCTCGTCTAGGACATTTTCCAACTTCATTACATTAATGAGGCCTTTTACAAAAACTTTGTATAGATGTTTTTAAATGGTCAGCATAATGTGAAAATTCACATGACCTAAATATACATCTAAAGTATAATACAATGGTAACTTTGTGGCACTCCCCATATTGATACAATAGGTTATAGTGCCATAAAGGAGACACTTTGAGTTGTAATTAAAATGATATTACATTGAATGTAATTATTTTCTTTTTAATTTTGCTTTAATTTAGTTTTGTTTTAATTTTGCTTGAATATAATATTTTTATTATTGACTTAATATGTTTACATATTTTTCTCAGTTTTACATTTTTTAAAAATCAATCATATCTTTTCATTGTGTAGTTGACAGCTCATACTTTTGAACTAAATGGCATTGTTACCAAATATTATTAGCAACGGTTATGAAGGCAGTGATTTGTAAATCTTGTCTTTCTTTTTTGAAATAGCAATTTTAATGTCATTTGATTGCTTTAATTGTGTATAAGTGCTTAAAGTATAATTAATTATTGAAATAAAATAAGAAAATTATAAACTTTATATCATGATACTTGAAAAAATGAGGTTTTATCTAAATTAAAAAACTAGAATTTTAGAAACTTTCTTGAAACTTTAAGACTACTGAGAATTCCCAATGTAAATAATATTAATGATTAGAATTTTTATAATTAGAAAATAATATATTATTCCATTAATAGTGCAACTATATTTGTCTATGGTACATCTTTGAGTGTGTTTATGTGTATGTAGTTTTTGGATTTACAAATCACTCTGACATATTGGTGGAATGAGAGTTTGATCTAATAACTTTAGCTTCATTAATGACCTTTTCATTCTCATTAATTCTTTTTACTCTAACCACTAGACTTTCTAGTCCTTGCTTTTCGTGATTTAGGAAACTAATCTAAGCATAAAAGAAGTGAGTTCTTGACCTTCAATATTCCATAGTTAAGAATCAGGAAAATGTATATGGATAGTTCCCCCTACCTCATTTGTTGTTTTAATGAGATAAAGAAGTGGGGTAGGATATCAGAACAGATTGATGTTGGAGTAGGTCTTAGAAGAACTGCTTCCTGCTTCCATTTCCAAACTAAGATTATAAATTTCAGGTGGGAGGTGAAACAAATAAAAGTCCCTTATCTGGAAACCTGTGTAATGAGGTTATGACAGACTCATTTTCCAGATAAAATACAAGAAAACAGAAGAACCTCACAGAGAAGAAACAGTGTCAGACTAGTGGCTGGACAGTATGGGTTACATACAATGGTTATGTTCAGTGTATAAGCAGATGGAATGACAGCAGACACAATCCTTATACAGCTACACAAGGAAGAAGGAGCAAGGTGATCTTTCCATTTGGCTAAGAAAGTATGGTACTGAGAGCCAAGAAAAAAGACAGGACCTGTAGTCAGAACAAGCAGAATGTGGCTGTGCATGCTGGGTTAAAAGAAATGTGGAGACAACATGAAAACACAGACATCTAATCTTATGACAGCATGAAGGACCGTATAAGAAGATGGACAACTCAGTGTATATTAACTTGTATGGAGGACAACCAGTGACAAGAGACCAGATGACTGCTTCTCCTCACTTTGCTGTGGAATTTCAGCTACAATCACATGGGTGCTCTTTTTGAGATAAAGTTGAGGGAGACAAAACAAAAACAAAAATAAAAAAAATTGAATAGAATGGCTTTACCCTGAATTGTGTAAGTTTTATTTTATTTTATAAACAACCAGATAGAATTATAGTTTGTGATTGAAATTAAGTCTCCCCCCCGACAAATTTGAATCAGTTATTAAGAGAATGTGACTCTCTGATTTACATTAAACATTTAACTGAGGAATAGAGAGATTAAGTGACTTGCAATCTATACAAACCTAAACATTAAAAAAGCTGACGTTTAAATCCAAGTCTTCACAAAGTGCAAATGCAAGGAGATAAGAATCATTGATAGCCATTTTAGAAGGATGACTAGTATATTTTACCTGCTAATGGTCACACTTTGTGTAATCCCCTCTCCTTAAGTATGGACTGGACTTAGTGACTCACTTCTAGTGAATAAAATATGACAAAAGTGATGAGATGTCACTTCTGAGATTAAGTTTTAAGAGTAAGACGTTTTATCTTGCTAACATTCTCTCTCTAGCTCTTGATACATAATTCCTTGGTGAGGATCACTTGACAAAAGACTGAGAATGACCTCTAGACAACCAGATAGTAAGAAATAAAGATTCTCAGTCCAACATCCCTTAAGTAAACCAAATTCTTCCAGCAACTACTTGAGTGAGCCTGAAAGCAGATTCTTCCCCAGTTGAACCTTTAGAGGAAAACTACGTCTTGATTGCAGCCTATAAGAGACAATGAGGCAGAGGACCCAGGTAACGAAGACTGGATTTCTGACACATAGAAACTGTGAAATAATAAATATTATTTCAAGACACTTAAAAAAAATAAAAATAACTGAGCTAGGCCAGAGGGAAAAGAAGACCCAAAACTAGAGGGAAAGCAAGGGCATGGTCAAGGTTCAGAAGGTAGAACAGAGGTGTATCTACATTATAGATAGGGATGAGGGAGGGTCTGAGACAGGACCCAGGGGGCAGAGCAGGGGCAAAAAACAAACAAACAAATAAAACAAAACAGAAAAAAAAAACAGGTCTTCTTTTAATCATAAATCTAGGGTATGGTTCACTAGTGCAGTGAACTCTCCCAATGATGGAGATAAACAATGACCTAGAATGATCAAGTACAACAAGAAGAAAATTATCTCTCTAAGATTTTGAGATTTCAGTTGCTTAAGGAAGGCTCTCAGTGCCTGGGTTTGTCTGAATTTATTCTGACAGTGACATATATCTAGTAATTCGTATTCCTTCTCATTCATCTGAAGTTGTCAGATACTATGAACTGCTAACTATCTTTAGTACTATGAAAATGAATTGCTTACTTCTATTTTAAGTAAAAAATGAAATACAACATAAAAAATGAAATATTACCAGATATGTGGAATTTGTATTCTGTTTTATGTACAGTGACTAAGGCAACTTAAAAGACAAGGTAAATCGACCTTCTCATGATTTTTTAAAAAATGTAATTGAGTTTCACTTCTTCCAATCACTAAAAATTTAAGGAGGAATAAGCATTAAGATCTGATACTTTTCTGGCTTGACTATATGAATATCAATGTTTTATTTAGACTGTGTGTTTATTAAAGCATGGAGAAAAGAATTTTTGTATCATTAGATAATTTTAGTCATTTTTACTCTTAGAAGAGATCTGGACTATAAAAGACAAATATTAAGCAATAGAAACAAAATAAAATGTGTTAATATTTATGTGGTCATTGACTTTAAAATCCTCATTATGTACCTTCATTTAAGACTAGTGGATTTTACCTAAAGTCTATTTCCAAACCAAGGAGACAACAGATTAAAGGCTCTGACTCCTTTATATGGAGGATGTATTGCTTATTTGGCTACCAGCATGGTCCAACCACCTGCAAGAGATACTTGGATAGAAAGTGGAAATTTCATGAATTTGAATGAGAAGAAAAAGTACCTCTTTATTTTTATCATATTCTCATTGAAATTTAACATTCCTTTCAATTGTGAATCTTGGTCATGAACCACATTAGTAAGAGCAATACCTATGGCATTTTTAGAATAGATTTCACAGATATTTACCTATCACATTATCCTTGTTGCGTGTTACTTTAAAAAATCATTTGTGCTCATCACAACTTTAAAATTAACATTTTATTAACATGACATTTATTATTAAATGCATTACTACAGAAGCACATGCATCCATATTACTAAACTTTTAATAACTACATATTAACAAAATCGGTTTCCTTTACAATCCCATGTACTTTTGCATTTTTATGTTTTTAAAAACATTATTCTGTAAAGAAGTCCATAAGCTTTGCCATACTGCCCAAAAGGTCCATTGCAAAACAAACAAAAAAAGGTTAGAACTCTTGTCAGGAAGGAAAGGAGGGAAGAGGAGGGAGCGGAGGTAAGGAGAATAGGGAGAGAAGGAGGGGTGGGGAGAGGGGGAGAGAGAGAAAGAGAGGGGAAGGGGGAGAGCAGTGACAATAGAGAGGAAGATAAACTACTGATTCTTGAGGACTTACTTTCCTTTGCCCTTATACCTCACTTAGTACTGAAAGAGGGAATATCCATGGATAAAAGAATGGGTCTGAACTTTTCATACATGTAGATAGATAATATAAAAATTCCTCATCTTGAAACTCCCATGAAATCTTTCCAAGGAGTTAACTCTACATGGAGAAAGTCACTGACATTTCTGCATTGTCTGAATGTGTTTCTGACATAGGTAATGGTAAACAAAAATCTGAAATATTTATTTCAGCTCTCAAATTCTGTGCCCAAGGAGGGAATCCTAACATACATATCAGTATTTACAGATAATATATTCATCCAGTCTCTTTACTAGGTTCTTTGCCCTGGGAATTGTTTTGATTTTTTTTTTCTTTCTTCTCTCTTCCTCCTCTCTCTCTGTAGGACTTTCCTACCTCTTTTTCCTCTTATTTCCAGCTTAGGCACCTTTCTCCATCTCATTCTTTCTCTCTCTCTCTCTTTTTCTTCCATCCTCCCTCCCTCTTTTCCTTTTTCCTTCCTTCTTTCATTTATTTTTTCCTGAATATTATAGTCAATCTAACCTGAGCTAAATACTTATCTGGAGAAACATTTTTACAAATTAATATTTTTTAAACTTTATACTTCATAAACTTTATGCTTTATAATTTCTCAAGAATTTCTTTTACTCTGAAGAGGATCATTATAAATCAGTATGAATGTTAAAAGCAGGGCCTCCGAATGTGGAGTTGTTTTCCAGAAAACCATCTCTAGTTTGCAAATATGTTATATGCCTACTACAAATACATTCACACACACAAAGGCTTCCGCTGTTCATACAGATGCTTTACACATTTTCCGAGTGTGGTGCTTGCAATGAAATTTAATATTTTTGTTCTAATTACATACATTTAAAGGAAATACAGAAAAATTTTATCTCTCTGAATAACTATCTGCAATTTAAAACATTATCAGCATAATTATTTTCATTGTACATATGATTCACTGATCTGCCATTATTAAATTTTTAAATCAGGTCTCAGCAAGGCATTTCCATTGCTTGTGATAAAAAATACAATATTAGAATAGAAATATTACTATGAAATGATTGACGTATTTATTACATTCATGATCTTCCTTTAAAAAAAATCTCCAGTCTCCTAATTTTCAAACATAGGCTTTAATAACATATTGTTTAACACATAACTTTTTACTATTATGTTTAGATTTTGGATTTTTAAATAAAATTTTGTAAATATTTTTTATTATGAAGTTTGAAACATGTCTACATATTTTTAAAGAAGTATTTGATTTCTGCTTGATTTCTTATATCATTGTTTGGGAATTATTTGAGCTCTGTTAATCAAAATATTTAATGCTTTTTATTTCATAGGGATTTTTTTCCAAAGGATAATTATTTTATGAACATACTAAGTCTGAAATTATACACATTTGTATGACTATGTATTCTGAGCATTATCAGCAAGACATGATATCTTTAAGTAGTATCAATTATATCTCTCCATTAAAAAAATATGATGCTCATCAACAGCTGAAGCTTTTTTGTGTGTGACTTTTTCTTTTGCTGGAAAGTATTATTTGTTTTCATTCCTTCTTTCTGCCTCTTTGATATTTACTATTCACTATATTTCTCTTAAGTCATTATTTTTCTTGAGTGGTGAGTGACTCTTTCTTCTCTACTAGAAAATAATTTCAACAATTGGACTTGATCACTCTGTGAATGCAGACTTTCTTGAATTTCACTCAGTGGATATTATTTGGTCACCTGTTAGGTCCCAGGTCCTGTATTTGACCCATATCTTTTTTAAAAAATGTAACATTAAGTTATCTTCTTAAAAGTTACATATGTGAGAAGTCTGAATGGGGAGCAATACATAGACACAGAAATATTACTTTATCTAAAAAGTACATTTACTGAGGAGTATACATGAAATCCAACTTGAGGATATATCAAATCTCATTGATAACTAATAACAAAGACTCTTTAAACTAACTAAAATGAGGAACAGATGTGTATTGCAAATAGTGAAAATATATATTTGAACATTCATTTGTGAACAGTAAAATATAATATTATTGTAAAAAAACTATTGAACTTATTCTACATTTAACAAAATATAAGTTATATTTTCATATATATGAAATCTGCATCATACTCTGAATCCAGTGGTGATTATGTTTGAATTTTTTACATTACAGTGTAAAAGAATGTTACCAAGTCTTGCATTTTTTGACTTTTTCATTAAAATTATAAAGGAAAATTTTTTTCAAAAATAATCAGATTCCTCAATTGTCTGAAAACCTTTTTTAAAATCATTTTCTTTCATGCATCTACCTGTCATTTTCTCCAACACTTTTTCTTTTACTGTGATTTTTAGCACATCTTGGATCATTTTTATAAACTTGATGAAATTCTATTTTTGACCGTATTTGCAATTTCACTTTGCCATTGATTTACATTGTATATTGATTGCGAATCCCACAATCAGCGAGAAACTAATTCACAAGCAGGTTGATGTTATAGGTAAGAAATAGAATCCACAGCTGATAAAAAGATTTTTTAGAGCAGACTAATTTAATAAGTTATCATTTAATGATATTTGCCTCTCAAGATTCATTTTGCTTCAGTACATAGCAGGAATTCAAGTAAAGAATTCTAATATAATGAAGGTGCCTATAGCTAGAGAGAATAAGACAGTGGTAGGGTGAGTCAAGGGCAGGACCAGAGATTCCAGACTCCAGAAAGATGGGGGAAGAAAAAGGCACAGACAGTTAATGTATTTGTAAAGCAAATTATGTAAATGCTGTTACATAATGGTTATATTTGTAGTAGCAGAGATGTATGTATGAGGTGCTAGAGATGTAAGTAGAGGCAAATCTAACATACTAAAAAGAAGGTATTTTATCACAAAGGGAATGAAAAATCATTGAAGTTCTCCATTGAGATGACTTAATCAGATTATGTTTCAGATAGAGACTTTGTCGGCAGCAGGATGAATTGACCTAATGAAGAAAAACTGGAAGAAAAGAGACAAGTTAGGAAGTTACAGCAATCATTAAGGTTGGGTGGTGTATTAGGTTGCCATAACACAAGAAATTAACAATCACAGGAGGTCAGTAAAAAAAACCAACAAAAGGATTAATTTGCTATGTAAAAAGCAAAATAAGCAAGGCATTAATTATATGTCAAAAGTCCTACAAAAAGGAAGTGTTAAAGGCAAATAAATTTATGCCTTGAGAAATTAAAAGACAATAAAGAGAGAGGATGAAAAATGAAAGTTGGAATAGAAGAAACAGATTTAGGGCTAATATATGTAGAATCTAAAAATCTTCTAGCAAATATAGATGAGAATATACAGCAAGAAAATGGGCATATGCATCTGAAGCACATTTGTGAAAACTGTGCTGGGGATTTGTATGTTTGCTGGTCCTTTTCTGATAGGTATTATTGGTATGAAGGAAAGAAAATGCTAAAAGTATTTGAGGCATATATATGTACAAAACAATAAAAATAAGAAAGAAAACAGGAATCGGTCTTGTAAAATATGTTGGCAAAGAATCTAAAGAAGTAAAGAATTTAGTCAGGAGGCTGTGATGGACAACATAAATCATACTCTAAATTTTTCTGTAAGAAAATATGATAGGGCATCGAATGCAATGACAAATTGGGAGATTAATGACTTCCTTGTGAAGATGTTATGTGAGAGATGAGAGAAAAGCTCAGACTGAAGTATGTTAAGAAGTGAGAGTAGATAATAAAATGCTGCCTTCTATTTTATGGAAAGCTCTAATAGGGTACAGATATATGGGAGGGTTCATTGTTTTCCTTTGGAAAGGCCTGAGCTTCCTTCTAGATTGGCTTAAACAGAAAAATAGCAATAAATTCAATATATTAAAACAGGTTTTAAATGGATTAGGTAGGAATTAGACCAGAAAAAGCAGTGGAGGAATGGGCATAAGAAAGAGCCCTCTGAGAAGAATGCACATACATGTGTGTGTGGTGTGTGTGTTTATAGAATTAATTTTTAGCGCAAAAATATTGAAACTGTTGAAGTTCTTTCCCAATGAATTAAATTTTCTAGAAGAAAGTAGGAGATGCTTATAGAGGTAAGCACTCATATCAGTAGAAGAATGAAGATGTACTAATATCATTGAAATGTATGAAACCGCAGAAGGAATTGTGCCGATTGCCTTACACATGTTAGAAATCATATCTGAAGTCATCCAGCAGTACTGGAGTCACTAATCATTATTAACTTATTAGAATTAGAGCTAAAAAAAGCAGACCATAAGAGAAAGCTTTAGAATTTTTCAGGCATAATTTCTCCTCTTTTTGTTAACCAAACATCTGATATATGCCAATTCTGGCACATACCAATAGAGAATAAATGAATCCAGCAAAGGTTATCTCCACAGAGGGCTGCCCTAAATGGTAAATCAATTCTTGGCTTCATTTTTCTTAAATTCACTCTGTCTACAGAGCAGGGGCAGGCACTGACACCAGTCATGAGGACCAGGACGTAGAAGTAAATCTGAGATAATAGGTCAGGCTGCATTTGCTATGCCCTCAGTGGACATCTGTCTATGAGAAAGCCTACATCAAATATGCTATCTAAAAACAGTGAAATTATAGAGTAAAGGAATCCTCCTGAGGGTGAAAATTCCTGCTGGAATTTTTTTCATGCAGAAAACAGAATAGAAGAATAGAAGAGTCCAGAAGCTGTCTTCTGAGGATTTGATCTTACACTGAATGTCATTTTCTGTATGGAAGAGCGTAAATGTCCAGAAGGCCTTTGCAGCTGATTCTAAGAATGCAAAGGGAAGATATGAGAATACAGATTCGATGTTGATAAACAAAAAAGCTTAAGACAGAACCAACCAATCATGCCCCTAATACCTCTCTCTCTCTCTCTCTCTCTCACTCACACACCCACACATGGTACAGTTGGAGAGAATTCTCAGTTTTTCAAATTAGATAATCTCCCACCCATTTGATGCCTTCCTATCATTCAATCGGCCTTTAAATTTTCTTTTCTCGACCATTGGAATAGCTTTCCCAAAAGATGTCCGGGTAGTTCTATTTAGAATCACTGTCAGATGCTTCTCACGAATGAATAACTATCTGATTCTAATGCATTTGTATACTGCTGACAGAAATGGCAACAGTCATTGTAGCCATCAACAACATATGACAGTTAATACAAATTCCATCCCCCCGCACTTATGTGTTCTCTTCTTCACAACAATGTTCATGCCTGGCATCTCTTTTTATTTGTGACATTGCCTTAAATGTATGTTTTCTATCTATCATCTTTAGAACAGAACTCTAATACAAATGTTCAGCTGTTAAAAACAAGTACAACTCTATGGGGCTGTGTCCGGCATCTGTTCTCTATTTGGGGCTTGTACCATACTGCTAGTTAGGTATCTCGTTTAAGTTGCCTGTAGCATAATCTGTACATTAAAACTTAATAGCTCTTTTTTCTCCAAATGACCAATTTTTCTAGAATGTACTTTGAAACTTCTATTTACAGTCAACAAATGTTCCTCTGAATGTTACTCCTTGTTTTTATTAAGATATTGCTGTCATCTACTGGTTCTAACTTTTTTTTTTTTACCATGTAACAGTATTATTGTTCTTTTATGTTCTGTATAACTCAGGATATGGAGGTGGCACTGGTATCACCCTTGCTTCCCAAGACCACTTTCAAAATACGGCTTTTTATCATGTGTTAAAAATTCTGGTTCCACTGAATGAATATAATGTTAAATGTTTATTGCTTTCCCATGACTTTTATTTAAGGATTATATATTTACTTTCTGTTAACAGTCTATCATTTTTTAACAGTTTAAACTTCTGCATTGCTTTCCTCTATTATGTTAAAACTCCTATTATTAAGATATGTTATTTAAACATCTACGTGAATGGCCCATCCTTCACAATACTTCTCTTCCATTCCACTTCGATAACCCATATCTAGTCTCAGAATTTTTTATCATTTCAAATTGAGTCTTCTTAAATCACAGACTTAAACAAGTTATTGTCTAATTACAACCTCTTAACTTGCAGCATGCTTAATGAAGTACACTTTCTTCAATTGTTTTTTCACTTCATTAGGTTGCCATTCTCTAACTACCTATGTAGACCTTATCCATCATTTATTTTATTTTCTTAAGTTACTTTTATTGATATATTCTGAGTACATTTGATTACCTAACAAAATATTATACTTTTATCACGTTATATCAGCTCTATTAAAAGCTAACCATCTGTCTTAACTACATGCAAGAAGCAAAGTGCTTCTAAAGAAAACAAAATCACATAAATTGGAATAAATTATGGCTTAAATCGTTCATTGTCAATCTCAACTAGGTCTTAAATTTTCTACCAATATCACCATGATGATAGATCTAGGCAGCCTAGAGTAAAGTTTTGGATGGTGTTAAGAGTTTTGGTCAAAGCAAGGTCAGAGGTTCCAGAAAAAGTCTTAACATTCAGGTATTAAGAGAGGCTGAATGCAGTAAGAGAAAATCCATAGATATGAAAACAAAAGGGTACTTGCATTGTAGTGGGTAACTTTCTGTAATTGGTTTTCCTTTTCATATAGCCACTCATTTTATCACTTTGACCGCATGTGTGGTAGGTAGAATAAAGTCCCCCAAAGATGTTCACATCTTAATCTTTGGAACCTGAGATTAGGTTAGCTCATGTAACAAAAGGGGCTCTGCAGATGGGGTTAAGTTGTGAACATTGAGGTGGGGCAGCTGTTTTGGATTTTCTGAAGGAGTTAAACCTATTGCATGGTCATGCACATTGAAGAATACTTTTTGGCTGAGTCCAGAGTCAGAGAGATGCAGTGTTAATGCCTTTGAGAATGTAGGAAGGAACGTGGATGGCCTCTGGAATCTGGAAAATCAAGTACCCTGGACCCTCCAAAAAGGTACCTGAGACTGCCAAAACCTTGATTTTAGCTCACTGAGGCCCATGTCAGACTTCTACAGAACCATAAGATAATAAATTTGTTTTTTTTTTTTGTAAGATACTAAATTTATGGTAGTTTTGTTACAGCAGCAATGGAAAGCTACTAAATATAAAACTGAATTAAACCTAAAGTACTGGTTTTAGATCTGAATAATAATGTTATGTTGGCTCAATCACTAGTACATATCTGACTACAGAATTTTTATGAAAAGGCAAGTTAATCAACCACCCACATGTGATAACTGATGAGATAGTGTCTATATCACTTCCACTTCAACACAATTTAGGCAATCAAATCTTTACTGTGATTTTGAAATGATAACACACTTTAATTACTATGGTTTTATGAAATGTCTTAATATCTAGTAAAAAAAACATACCTATTTATACATTTTATGTTTATAGTTGACCTAGCTATTTGTGAATTTTTATTCTTCCACGTTTATTTTTAAAAAAGTTTATCAAGTTTCAAAATACATATTCAAATGGAATTTTATTAAATAAAATTGAATTTTAAAATTAGAAAAAAACGTTTATAATATCATGTCATTCCATTCAATAAAATGGGGTCTCTTTTTTATCTTTTTTTCCTAGTAATTTATTTTAAAATGTTTTAGAGTTTTCTAAATGCAGTTCTTATGAATTTTTAGGTTCTAGATTCTTGTTTTTATTGCTATAATAAATAACACATTTGGCTATCAAAACTTTGTCAGAAAATCAGAACCAATCTGAGTGGTAGAGAATAAGAGATTTATTATAGATGTAAACATTTACTGAAGTGTGAGGCCTGACTTCTAGATGGCTTTTGCTTCTGCATATGGTATCGGGTTTGAAATATCTAAAAGTCAGCCAAGGAAGCAGCTATGAAGGAAGTACGGATGTGAAACAGGGAAAAGTAAGACAAAGGGAAACCCATGAGGACAAACTAAAAGCAGTAAGGATGAGGTAAAATTTTCAAGAATAAAGAAGAACATACTTACCTGAAAAAGTGAACCTGCATGTGTCTCTCACCACCTTCAAACTCAATGATGCAAGTGAAATTCAGTAGACAACTAGCATCCTTTGCTGTGGAACTGGAGATGCCCATGTGCCTGGCCTAGGACTTATACAATCTATAGAAGGAGATTCAGTGGTAGCTGGAAAATCTGTGGACTTAGATGCCACTCTACACCAACAAGATTATTTAGCACATCATTGACAATGTGCTTGGGCTATCACTGTGCTCGAGTGCTGGCATCAAATTTCACAGCATAAAAAGTGGCTTCTACTTTACTTCAATCTTACAAGTCCCTTACTAATTTCTATAACAGCTGATCATAGACTAGACCTAAAAATAAATTTTTCAAGATATCATTCCAACTTTGTTAGGTTGGTAGAATGAAAATCCACCACAGCATCTAATTTTTTAAAATTATATTGTATTGAAATTTTAATGATAAAGTAAAATAATATTGCTTTTTAAGTTGATCTTGTATGTATTATCCTTTTGAACTCAGCAATGGAAATTGCTGATTCTGTATCTGGTTTTACAGATACTCTTCAAATAATGATCAATTATCTCTTACTTTGTCATCCTAACCCCGCTGTTGATTTTGTTTTTCTTCCTTATAGCATTGGGCAGGACCTTTAAGTACTGGCCAGGACTATGTTAGTTAATCATGATAGTGGTAATCCCTGTCTCATTCTTAAATTTAAAGAGAATACGTTTTAAGCATGTTGAAATAGAAAACTATCCTGGATTATCTGGCAGCCCTAAATGTGATCACAAGTGTCCTTGTAAAAGAGAGTCACACTCTGATTCAAGTAATGAAGATGAAAAGGTGATGGGATGTTAGAGGCAGAGATTGGAGTAATGAACTTTGAACATGGAAAGAAGGCCTATAAACCAGAGAATACAGTGATACAGAAACTGGAAAAGGCAAGGGAACAGATTACTCTCACAGAGCCTCCAGAATGAACCAGCCCTATTGACACCTTAATTTTAGTCCACTGAAACTAATTTTGGATTTCTGTTCTCCAGAAATGTAAGACAAGAAAATTTGTGTTGTTTAAATCTACTGCATTTGTAGTAATTCATTATAGCAGCAATGGGAAACTAAAATAAGTACCACTAAAAGGAAGCCAAAA
>NW_024349800.1:19947469-19949571 GCF_902729225.1 Pteropus medius | reverse complement strand
GCCAAGGAGTACAGACTAAAGTCAAATTAGCAAATACAAATGGATCATTTTTTTTTTTTAAGAAAACCTATTTCCAGTAGTTCAGATTGGTGGAAGCTAATGGAGAATTTACAGTAGGTTGAAAGGGACAAATCAATAGTAACCCTTGAGCTAGAAAGTCACAGGGGCATTTTATTTTATGGATAGTTTGCTCTTAAATCTAGTGTAAGAAATCTGAGGTACATCTAAGATACATCTGAGAAGCATCTATTACCCTTTGTGAAAGTCTAATTGGAAATAAACAACTCCGGATTCCTCACAGATCTCAGATGATTGAATTAATATACAATATATATTGTATATTAATCGGAATATTAATTATATATTCCATGCATATATTTCATGCATGGAATATATAATTAAATTATTATAAAATAAATTATGAAAATATTGAAATGAAATAAAGAATATGAATCATAAAATAATATCAATTTTAAATATTAATAATTAGAAAATTGAAAAATAATTTGTAGAAATATAAAAAGCAAAATGTTAAAATGACATGAATTTTGAGATGAAAGAATTGAAGGGGTGAAGATAGACCCTTAATCTCCAGCCTTTATCTCTGTTAATAAAAATGCATATATGCATAAATTATTCTTCAGGGAAAAAAAATCTTGCAATAATGAGAACTCTCTCCAAGGAATGCCCTGGCTATGCATTTGGAACCTGAAATACTTGAACTTTTACTGGGTATTATGAACCCACGAAATATGAATGTTAATAGTTGTGCCCATGTGTGTGTGTGTGTTTTAATCTGAAAATTAATCGCTTTATTCAGCTTATCAAAGATAAATAACTAAAGCCATTCCACTGTGTAGCAGAAACTTCCTAAAATGTTTTTGATTAAAAAATTAGTTTATGGGATTTTAAGTTATGATTTTATATATCAAATCATGTGTTTAGAATCATGGCAATACGTCTTCTGTAAAAATTTAAATCAATAACTTCTCAAGAACAGAACATGTAATGTATAGATCTAAAAACCAATATTCACATTTGGAGAGAGAATGTTTTGTAAAGTTAGAGAATCTCAGCTGCAGATGTGGGCACTTAACTGTTCTGAAATCTGGGGAAAATGACCATTTTAGCTATCTCAACTGAATAAAATGTGAATTAATCACAGTCCAACTGAAAAAAGAACAATTTGAATTTATCTTCAAAATGTTCAGCAGACACTTGGAAGAAATGATTCCAAAAAATGATTTCAAACTCCAAAAAGATGAATTAAAGATGGCCTTTTCGAGGTCTCAGTTGAATGCCCAAAATGCTGGGTGATGTCTTTCCTTTCTGATTACTTAGGGACTCCAAAGACTTGCATCATTGCGTAACTTCTTTGTCATTCAGCTCTCCTCTCTGTACGGAGCAATCTTTCCTTAGTTCTGTGTGGGCATATGATTTTCCCCCCCAACCCCCCACTTTTTAAATTGCTCTTTAACAGATCTGATTTTTTGGATGATAATCTTCACATTTTTGTTTGTTTTTAATGCTCGATACAGGAGCATTTAAAAATAATCTGATAAAAGTTTCATTTTAAGATGGTGTAATAGGAGCTTTAAAAGTTTCAGTGATTTTTCTGCGGACACAGCCTAACGCCTTAGCCTAAACTAGAATATAATTTACATATCTTGATTTTTATTTTGGGAAAGAGAAAAGAAGGGAGGATGGAGTTCAGAGGGATAAAAAGAAAGAATCGCCTTGTTGTGTCCAGAATAACCAGACCCAACTTTAGTGCTCTTAACCAGGAGACAGTTTATTAGCCAGCGGCTGTCCTTGCAAAGGAGCAGCCCCGAATTGCCAAGATACAAGGTTTTTAAGCCCCCAATCCCATTCCTCATTCTGTCTTAAACACAAAGGTCCATCTTTCTCCTATTCACTACCTGTCAACCCACTGGTCAGGTGTGCAAGCGGGAAGTACAGAAGCAGAAAGCTTGTTGTTAGAATGTTATGTTCCTATGGGCGATTGCCTATGTTCCCATGGGCAATAGCCAGTGTTCCCATGGGCGATGGCCAAACAGTAATTTTCAGCTTATATACAATTGATTATTTTTCATGCCACGCAA
>NW_024349800.1:19800624-19947458 GCF_902729225.1 Pteropus medius | reverse complement strand
AGGTTTTAATTATTCTTTAACCCTTTCACATTTCAGTGGGCTATTACACGCATGACACTCTTGAAAGGAGTAATTACTACAATTTACAGAAACAGAGCATTTAGGGATTTTTTTAATGAACACTATATTCTCTTAAAATCTTAAAATCATTGGTACTTTAGTCCTAATCATTTAATCCATAAAAGTAAATCTAATAAAGTAAGCTTATAAATGGATTTCCTTTCAAGTTGTCCTGAACATTCCCATGTTATTTGCAGACAGTAAAATCTTCATAGAACTTTTAAATTAAAATCTAAAGTGTGAAATATATCATTCAGTTACACATTTTAAATAGAATTGCCAAACTGAAGTTTCAGAATCTCTAATCTAGCTAAACATCTTAATCATTATATTTTAATTTTAAATAGATTTTATCCCTAATCAAAAAAATATCATTAATGGGTATGTAACTTCCATCATCATCTCTATATTTTAATCTGAACTGCTCCAGGGTTAAGCAACTCTTAACCTTAAGGATATAATTACAACATTGCAAGTAAATTGGGATTAACTCAAGTGAATTGAGATTAGCAGCTCTGGTTACTAAGGTTACTTGTTTGACAGATAATTTTTGGTGGGATAAAATATGTTCAGAGCAATAATTTTCATACACACACACATGTACATGCACAAAACCAATTTTTTTTAGTAATCAGTTAACTGGGGTCGCAATTGTGGTCTTATTGTTCACAACCCCATGCTCAAGTCATATCAACACCTTAGTCTTGTGTTTGAGCTGTGAAAATAAGCATGTCTAAATCTCTCCCCACATAGGCACTAAATAAGTTAATTTTTATAATCAGGACAAATTTTATATTTTACAGTGTTAGAATTTAGTTTTCTATTTGACCCTAATAATAGTTGGTTATCAATCCCCCAACTGCAATATATTGCAAGACTGAATAGTTTACTTTAAAGGGTTGTTAAACATATTATCTTATAAATTTTAATGAAAAGGGTCTATATGATGCTAATCATTTATAAGATTCTTAATAAGAATGGTTCTGTTATTGCTATGCTACTTGAAATGTTAGTCTCACATTAAATGTATCTGAATTCTCAAGTTTTATGTAAGAAATTAGGTACTTCAAATAAATTCTACACGTTTTATCTAATTTTTTTTAATTTTCAAAAATTTAAGTTTGTTGTCATGCTGTAGTTTGAGATTTGCTCCTTTAAGATTTGGCAAAACCAACTCAATTTATTTTGGTATATTTTGTGGGTTTTATTATTTATTTGTTTGTTTGTTTGTTTATTTTTGCTTTTGACATTTATAAGCACCAAACATTTATGTTTCTTGCCCAAATCACCAGCCAATTGCCTGGAGCAATGTTGACTTTAGCCACCTTCTAACTTTGTACTATAGTATTCAATCCTTTTTTTAAATTTTAATTTATAAGACTCAAGTATACAGTACATTGTTTAGACACTTATATAGTTTATAAAACGATCCCCCTGATTGCTCTTTCTCTCCTCTGGCTCTCTATCTAGCCATTACATTACTGCTGACTGCATTTCCTATGCTGTGCTCCCCACCTCCACGCATTATCACTAATGCATACCTCTCCAGGCACAGCTCCAGTCTCTCCTCTGAGGAACAAACATTCTTCCTGGTGAACAATAAATAACATTTGTGTTTTCTAGGCTAGGCTAGTCTCCAATTTCTCAAGTTTTCAAAATATCGATTTATTCTTGAGCTGTCTAAAAATAGTATATTTCCTGCCTTTATTGTATTTCCATGACAAATCCTGCTTATTTTGCAACATGTTTGTCTTTGTTCATTTTCTATTTCCTTCACAAACATCTGAGATCTTTTGGTGCAGACTTTGTCTTATCCACGTTTATTTAGTACCTACACTTTCTTAAAGTCATAGGGCCCACTGTGGAAAAAATGATAGAAGAGAAGAAAAATGAAAAAAGGAGAAAGAGTAACATGGATACATGTCGTTACACATTTGTCAAAAATTCCTTGAATGTACAACACAACGAGTGAATAGCAATGTAAACTATGGACATTGTTTAACAATAATAATGTGTTAATATTGGCTTATCAAATGTAACCAATGTATCTCACTAATGCAATAATTTAAAAATAGGAGGAATCAGGGAATGGGTCAGGGATTGACGGAACTGTGAGAACTCTGTATTTTCTGCTCAGTTTTCTGTAAACCTAAAACTCCTGTAAAAAAGTCTATTAATTAAAAAATAGGATAGAGGAAAGGAAAAAGAGGGAAGAAAGAGAAAAGAAGAAAGGCAGAAAAGGAGGAAAGCAGGAAAGAAGTAAATAACCAGTTTAAGAATACTCATAATCCAGGAGTTTTAGGAAAAACATGTCACACATGCTAAAAGATCTGGTAATGTTTCATGTTGAGAAAAGAACACATTGTATGAAATTAGATTTATTTTATATGGCTAAAAATAGATTAAAACAGTGAGTAAAAATTAAAAAAGAGACAGATTCAGTTTAACAAAATAAGATTTTTAGTATGATTTCATATAGGAGTTTTCAATTTAACTTAAATATGAATACCCAGAGACCTCATGACTCCATGTCAAGTATGTTGCAATCTTCATATGGTAAATGCTGAATTGTGTCACAATAAACTTTTCTTTTTATACATGTTCAAGGAATTTAATTTATGTCTTCCTTTTTTGGATTTATAATTTAGAGATGATAGATAGACATTTATATTTATTTGTGTATCTTATTAAATTATAAATTTCTTCAAATCAAATGTTCTTATCTTACTCATCCTTGAGATACCCCTCAGTGCCTTATGTATATTTGACGTGCAAAAATGCAATATTAACAGCAATTTAAAAATAACTATGAGATGGTTTGTTAGGCAAGAAAACTTTGATTCATTTCAGTATTGAAAATGTTTTATTATGTTTCTACTTTCCCTGTTTCACCTGACAAGAATTTAAGGTATTAGGTATATTGGCAAGTTGATAGTACTATTTGTATTAATTTAATTTTATGTTTTCTCTTCAGATATATGCTTTATATCTATAGTTATTTATGGCTACTATTATTATTATTATTATTTTAAAAGTTCTCATATTACCTATAAAAACTTCTCATCTCTACCTGATTGTAGGCTGTGTTTTAATTCTTCTCTTAATCCTTTTTTTATTCGACATTTCTCTGGGCAGTTCTTTCTATCTATCCCAGGCTTCCAACGACAGCCATTTTTGATTCTGAGTTTTTGTTTCCCTCATTTTTGTATGATTATTACCAACACTGAAATAAGCAACTTTGTGTGTTTTCTAGGAATGAGTCCTTCCAAAAGGAGCTTTGGTCTCTCTCTCTTCTATTTCTCCTAGTCTGTGGCAAAAGCTTTTCTCAAGGAATCAGTGTCATTGTCTTAAACCAAAGTTAGAGTTTCAATGTAACTCATTAAAATTTTAAATCATTGGCAAATAGTTTGATTCCAAATGGACTAGAGAGTGACTCTGTTACTTCTCTTTCCATTATGCAATACCATGTATCCCAATGGTGCTCAGGCCAATAGCCTCACTATCTCACGCTGTTTGATTTCCCTCTTTACTTTCAGACAGGCATATTTTATGAGAGTAGTTCTTATCTACTTGCAAACCTACTTCTTTGTCTTTATTATCAGAGTCAGTATGGACTTCTCCTCATCTTTAGTCGTGTCTTTGAATGAGGAAGTGAAAAGAAAACATCAAAAATTAAAAATATCAACTATTTTTCTTCATAATATGTCAAAAATAAATTACTAATATAAAATTATTTCTAAAGAGGCAATTATGGGAAAATTAAGTCCATTAAAAACAAAGAGTGTAGCTATAATATACAAAATCAGGGCATCCTTGATTGATTAATGAAAACAGTTGTGCCTCTGGGAGTAGCCCTGTGTGCAACCACATCCAGCATATTGATAATGAAGAAAATAAAATGGAATAAACATCACTTAAAATAGAGGCAGAAGGCCATGGAGGAGGTGGGTCCTATGCATATTTCAAGTCCCATTTCTTGGAAATACTGTTAAGTTGCTGACTTATTGCTAAACTCAGCTCAAGGCCAAAAACCAAACATCCTGGATTCATGATTGCTACATGGATGTATATGGAGTTTACTTCCTCTTCATTGTGATGACCAGACCATCTGCATCCTTCACCTTGAAAGCAACCAATCCATTTTGACATCCAGTGTCCTTCATTTACATAATAGGCTAGCCAATCCCAGTGGAACTAGCCAATATCCTTTACTTACATAGAGATAAGAACCGCTCTTATGGTTTTGCCCTTTATAAACCTTACCTTTCTTTGTTAAAGTACAATTTAGGTTACTACCTGAATCTTTGCCTTTGATTGTAATCTCCCCCATGCTCAAATAAACTGTTTTTATTCTTCATTACAACCTAAACCTAATTTAATATTAGATTTAACAAATAATATTAGGGAACTGGCACAATGACATAGTGTTCAGGGAACTGGTACAGTGACATAGGCAGAAGTGGCTAGAGGATAGGACTAGAGGAAAAAGTCCTGATTCCTCATGCCCTGCTCATGCTGATCAGGCAACCTAAAGTGTCCTGGAAGCCTGGTGATTGTTCGAGGGCTACTAACCCCTTTACACTTCTTAGGTCATCAAAGAACTCAAAGAGGCTGGCTTTGGGGCGGGGGAGCGGGGAGCGGCTATAGCATCCAGGAGCTTAAAACTGACAGTAGATGACCAGTCATGAAGTCCCTTAGAGTGGTTAGGATCACTGACCCTTAGCGATTAGCACCAGTGAAATAAGCAGATAATTCACACCAAAGTGTATTTTAGAGAGATAGCAAATTCCAGAGATTAAAGCAAACGATCTTCACATTTTCCTACATGCCCCTCTCATAAAGTTATCTGAACCTCAACTTCATATGGATTCCACCTGGAGAAGAGAGATGATAGATCTCTGAAGAAATAAATTTAGTTCCATGACACAGCAGAGACTAAGTTATTATAGGAAGAGCTATTGGATTATTGGATTGGCAAACTTCTCCTAATCAGACTAATTCTTACTCTTGCCACACAGGGTATTTGGACTTATCAGGGAAAGAAGATTGGATACAGATAAATATAGTTACTTCATAGTAGTGCAAGTAATTTTTAAATTCATGGTGCAATAATCTTTTGAAAAGTCTTGTTTAAATTCACAATATGTCACACCTAAAATAAAAGGCTTTCACCTCCCATATAGTTTTTTGCTTTGTTTTAAGCTTCGCACTAAACATCCTTTAAACTAAATATTGGTATTATAAAACAGTATTTTTAGGAAACTTCAGTTTCATATTATATTTCGTAATTCATATCCACAAGAGTTAAACATTTTTAAATGTGATTGAGGCCGAAGATGATCATATTACATGAAACTTTATTTTAATAGCTTTTAAAAAGATATATGCTTTTTGACATTTTGATTTATCACTAGGCAAATTTTTTTGTTTAATGGAATATTTTGTGTATAAATACATTTTTATTAACTAAATTGTCTAGACGGAGTATTTTTCTTAGTTTTATTTCTTACATTTCTTCATTAATATATAGTTTTATATCAAATTAATTAAGCTACTACCAAATTGCATATTATACAAATATTTTCTATAGCAAAAGAAATAAGATTATTAACCCATTGTATTTAGGTATCTAAATAATAAAATATAATAAATATTAATTAATTAGTATATTATATAATAAATATAAATATATTATAGTAAATATAATTGACGTTTCATGAATTTGTTCTTTTATCTCCCAACTCATTTATATTGTACTTATGCTTTCAGTGACAACTTATTTCCTTCCTTTGCTCTAACTTCATTCTCTGTTTTTCCAAACTTCATGTTTTCACTCTAGTCTGAGACTGGAAAGCTTGTATGATCCTGGGTATCTTAATTTATTTCTCTATGCCTCAAGTTTTAGCTGTATAATGGGAAAACCATTATCTCCCATCTCATAAAGTTGAAATAAAAAAAATAAATGAAGTAAATTATGTAGAGATCTTGAAAAGTACTTGAAACAAGGTAAGGAAACAATTTGTTATAGTTATTACTATTATTATTTGATACTTTAATTTTCCAATTAAAAGGACTGAATTTTCTCTGTGTGTTAAAATTCTAGCTAAATAAAAGCTATAAACATGTCATATACTTTTATGAGTAAACATGACTAAACTTTTTATTGAAAATGGTTTTTGACAGTTTCAGACTAAGAAAATGATTACCAGTGAAACTTCTGTGTAGGTCTCCATCAATATCCACCGAAAATTGATTTCTATATTTTAAAGAACAGGTACCACTAGAAATAATAAAACTAAACTTCTTAGTTGAAGTATGAGAGAAAGAAAATATATGAACCGTTATTGAAATATATTATACTACTCAGATCTGAGTAAGAAACTATAACAAATTTTAAAGCATATAAAAACAATCTTTATGGAAGGATAGAAAGCATTAATGAGGTTTCTCTTATCAATTTAGGTTTAAAATGGAAATGTTTTGAATAATGACTTCAATCTACAGCACATTACAAAGATTCTGGCAGGGTTTATAAACAAAGCAAAGAGGTTATATTTTCTGTTACACTGCCTCCTTAATGCATTATGTTACCCACACTGTCGTGATTATCTCAGGGTTATTTTTTCAACTACCTAGCTACATGAAATTTATATTTTAAAATAAAATTAAAACAAGAGAAATATTTTCAGAAAGTGTGATACCAATATGCACATGAACTATGGCGTCCTTCCTCTACCACCCTTCTCCTTAGGGCCTTTCTTATATCAACTATAACCTCTAGGATTTGTTTGGTGTCCTCTTTCTCTCTGGAGTAGCTATTTTGGCATTTTGTATAACTTCTTTGCATCTCTTCTGTGTCTCAAGAATTAGAAGTATTTTTGTTTGTAATATATATGTCAGTTCTATATAAAATTGTAGTAACTACCACTGCTGTACATTTACCATTGGCAAGCATGTTGCTAACCCTATTTATACATTTTATGTGATTATTACAACAAAATTGCAAAGTATTATTTTTAACCATGTAAAATTGTCATCTCCTAAATAAAAATTATTTAATATTGGCAATTCATGTGTTTTACTTAATATTCTTATGACAACTTCAAAAATATGGAAGGAGTTGCTTATGACTGAGTTACTCACTAAAGGTCATTCGTTTTGGGTGACAGTTGATTTTCATCTTGATTATAGATTAAAGCTCATGAACTCTAGACCATTGTACACAAGGGTCAACCATTTCTTGTTTAAACATGAAGTATTTTGTTACTCAGACTATTGTTATTAGTAAACTTTTATAGGAACATTCAATAAAATAAAGTCTTTATGATAGACAGAATAATGGCCTCTTTAAGATGTCCAAGTACTTATTCTCCAAAACTGTGAATATGTTACTTTACATGGAAAACAGGACTTTGTAGATGTGATTAAGTTAAGGATTTTTAAGAGAAATTTCCCTGGATTACTTGTGTGAGTCCAATACGATCATAAGGGCGTTTTCAAGAGGGAGAAAGGAATGTGAAAGTCAGAGAAAAAGATGAATCGACAATCAGAGAATAAGAGAGATTGGAAGACGTTACACTACTGACTTTGAAGATGGAAGATGAGGCCACAAGCCAAAGAATGTAGGTGGCCCCTAGAAGCTAGAAATGATATGGTAACTGATTTTCTGTTAAAGTTTCCAGAAGGAACAATTCTAAACTCCAGAACTGCAAGAAAATAAATTTGTATTTCAAATACTAAAATTGTGTAATTCATTACAATTGCAATAGGAAATTCATACAATTTTCTTATTATAAATTTACATAATGATTTATAAGCACATTGAGATACTAAATTATGTCACTTGAATTTAATAGCTCACTATATGATATTATGACACAGATATATACATTTCTATAAATGTATATATATGTAAAATCTAGAGGTTAGAGTAAATGTTCAAACTAATAAAATGAATACTTTTACTTCATTTTATCCTCCTGATAGATTTATAATTAAAGAAAGCAAACCAAACTTTAAAACTAAAGCTGTCACTTCTAGGCTTTATTGCAGACCTACTTGAATAAAAGTAAAAAAGAGAACTTCTTAGCCATACCTTTATTAGTATAGTTCTTGTCTTTCTATTTTGAAGCTCATACCAGAATGTGAATGAGGATCTGATATCTGGGTGTCATAAAATGGTTTGAATAAATAGTAGAAATAAATTATGGTGAAAAAGAACTAATCTCCCACAGACTGACGTAACCGTAGTTGCAAGTGATATTACTTTTTTATTTATATGCAAATTAGATGTTCCACTTGTGTTTCAAGAGTTTCTTAGATATCTAATTGGTATTTCTTATGCTATCTGGTAATATCTGAATCAGAAAAAAAAGCACACTTTATTTATTCATTTTAATACTGATCAATATTTACACTCCAATATGGAAGTTATCTCAGGATCAAAGATTACAGTTTAACAAGCTTTCTCAGTTTTTTACCCAACCTCTCAAAGTTGTAGCACTTTATCAATTTACCTTAGACTTCCATTAATATTCTTTATGTTATCAAAAGTATTTCCCTCTCTTCTGTACATTTCACTTTAATGCGTTTAGCATGGGGTAAAATTGTGAGATGGCAGTTGTATGGAGAAACCAGATCAGACTCTGGTTCAATCTCTTTGGCAAGACTCCATTTCCTTTTGCTTCTAATTATATATTTCTGTCACCTCATTTACTTCATTTCTGTGTTTTTTCCTAAATTTTATTAATTTTGACATTTTTTTTCTTTAACCCATTATGAAATAGTACTTTATAATTTGATCAATTTTGTGGGTATGCTTTTCTGGAATAATTTTATTGTCTGTAAGAATATTACCACATTTATCCTCATTTTTAAATTAATACATTACTAATAGAATAGACTTTCCTATTCTCCTCCTAATTCTTTATTTAATTTCAAAATAATTGTGCATGAGATTGACTTGTAACTATTTTTACTCATTGTTACATGAGTTTTAGTAGAGGCAGAATCCAGGAATTTTTTAAAAATTACATTTTTCTTACTGTCAAGTGTAAAAACAGTAATAGACTTAAATTAATATTGAAAGTTTCAATGAATAATAATAATATGAAACATTTTGAAACTAGGAAATATTAAATATAAAAAATTACTACCAGAATAAACAGATCATGCAAGCAGAAGAATTAGTCTTTATTGATTACAGATCACATTATAATGTCTATTAATATCTAAATGATAACAGGCAAAATGAATGATTAAATAAAATAAGCAATTTAGTGTTATTATAATGATGCATAAGTTTTAGAAAAAATATTTAAGCTTAATAGTTCTCTACTTTTAAGTACTAGATTAGATCAATATTACCTGGATACTTCAAGTAGAGGTTGTGGTTTAACTATTTGTAAAGCATTTGTAAGAATAGCATTATAACATTCGAAAAGTTACATAAAAAGAAACTATGTCTACATTTCACTAAATTATTTGGAAAAATGTTCACATATAGAAGAATTAAACTGTCTTGAACAGATGAATTTTGCAATGCTTCATAAGTTTTTTCCTTTAATACCAGTCTCCTCTGTACGTAACATTACCTCATGATCATATCCGCCTCATTGGTAGTCTATTCTTTAACTTTTTTGTGCATTTAGAAATGTGTCAAAATCTCCTCAGTTACATATCATGAAACAGACAAAGAAACTTTAAATATAACATTTAAACATGGGCCAAGTAGCAACTTGTAACAGCAACAAAGTGTGTCTGAAAAGGCAAAGTAAAAGAGAGCCACAAGAGGGAAATTCCACAGAGGCTCTTTACCAAATATCACAGGGAATGTGGTTATTAAAAAAGATGAATCCATGAAGTCATTCTCTTTCTCTGTCTCTCTCTTTGTCTCTTGCTGTCCTTTCTCTCTCCTTTCCTCCCATTGGTTAAGAAGCTGTATCTAGCTGTATCAAAGGTGTAATTAGCATATACTTAAGTGTACTTTAAAGTATAAAATTCAGTAATATGACCTTGACATGTGTGAAATCAATATGATCCAGATAACAAATTTACCTTTCATTCCCAGTGTAATCTCTCCTCCTTGTGGCCTGGGCATAGTGACTTGCTTCTAATGAATGAAATACAGGAAACATAATTAGCATAAAACTTTTAAACATTTACCCTCAATAGTTGCATTCTCCAAATAAAAATTAGGTAATATTTACCTATTAAAGATATTCTGTATTTATTACTGGTATTTTTTTCTATGATCACTCATTTCATCTCTTCATTGGCTGAAATCCCTCTTTGGTTATATAATGTTTCCCGGGGTTTGGAAATGACATTTCTTGGATCTACAAAATATAATAATATGGATGCTCTTTTTAGTGTATAAATTTACTGAGCAAAATTTTAGGAACTGTAATTTCAGGAAGATATTTGAGGCCAATACTCAGACTCATATTCAATTGATGATTCTATGAAAGATAAGCGAATACAGAGAATGAAGAATTTCTCATGGATAACCTTGAGGTATAAAAACATATCAGTTTCATTTTCAATAATAGTATCTCCCTAATAAAATCTGGCTAAGTTAAATATTATATATATGTATACATACATATATATCAGGTTAATCTTAAGTAAAGAATAGGTGTGTATATATTTTTTACTTATAAACTTCTTTAAATTAAAATTAAGAAAATTTAAACTAAATTAAACTAAAGAGTGCTTTAAGAATTTAGCTGTTAGAATAAGAAAATAATATAAAATTTAATATAAATGTCAGTACCTAGTTTAGGTTACATTTTCCTTATTGTTTCTTAATAACCTCCTGATTCTATTAAAGCCATGGGGAAGTTTATTTGATAAGACACATAAATATTGACAAAGATTTTATTGATACTCTCAATATTAGAAGTACGTAATTCAAGTCTTTATGTAAGCCTGCAAATTTTATTTCCGGATCAGTCTTATATATGCAAAACATAACAAAATTCATCAAATATTTGAAATATACTTAAAGACTGACATTGTTGAAAACAGTTTTACAGATGGAAAATGATAATGTTAGTTAATAGATATGTAAATGAACTATACCTAGAATGGTGATCAATAGAATAATCTTAATGCAAAGGAAGACTTATTTGGTGTTATTCAGGACTTTTTCCTTAACTTTGTACAGTTCATTATTCTTAAAATAAATTATTCTCTTAAAAATAGAAAATATATCCATATTAATATAAGTAACTAAGAGAGTTAATAAACATGTTCAATGACAGAAGCAGAATATACAGTAATTGTTGTCAGAAACAAAGAATACAAGTTTAATAGCATAACATTTATGTAGATCTATAGTCAGGTCTTCAAAAAATAAAATAATAATAACTACAGCAACTATAAAGGAGCACAAATAGGGGTTGGCAGAGAAAGAGGAAAAGATTTGGAAAATTGAAGTTTTGAGTCTTTAGAGAGCACTGGGCTATCATGGCTGACTTGGGAGAGAAAGAGGACTGAAGTGTCACCTCCCTATCACTAAGCCTCTAATAGGCATGGCTAAAACTGACATTATGATCTCTGCCTGAGAGGATGCCTGAGTGGTTTGCCATAGAGTTATCTATCAAAATTGAGTCACAAACTAAATTTTTTGTAAGTATAATGGGAAACTAAAATATCGGACTCAATATTTGTGTTCCAGACTTGTCCAGTGTGATCATGTAAAGAGTAGATAAACCTGCAAAGCCCCTAGAATTAAATTACTCTAGTATCACTGGTTGTCAGCTTTGATGACTTCATGACACAGATCTGGGTTATAGGAAGAGTAAGGTGATAAAAGCCTGCAAATTTTGAAACAAGTGGGATTTTTAAATAGAAAACCCATAAGTATGGGTGGATTTGGGGGTGGATTCTTTTATATATCACTAGTTCCTTCATTTTGTTGGAAAGATTGAATTTACTATTGACCATATCAGACCTAGAAGATACCATTTGTGTAGATCGTAGTTGTGTTTCTAATATCTATAGTCATAGAACCTCTGATTTTTAGCTTGCTGCAAGACCATCGGAAATAACCTTACATTTATTAGTTTTCCTTAAAACTAGGTAATTTTTTACTAAATCCTGGTTAATGGAATGTGAGTAGAGTGGTCAGATAAAATACAGGAATTTCAGATAAGTTTTTAATATATTATACCATATAATACTATATAGCATTTACTTAGTCCAGCAACCCAGGACGTCACCAGAAATGGTATATACAATTTCCATGCTGTATTCATCAAGAAAATGGAACTGTTTTTCTCCCTCTTTTCTTTTTTTTACTACTGATTCTTGGACTATGGTCAACATAGTTCCATTTTGTAAAATGCAGATGTGGCACACTAAAAGCAGCAATAAAAAGGAAAGAGATAATGTATTAGATTACATTTTGGTACAGAGATCTCTCACAGATACTAAAAGGATCTATTACAGGTTAAA
The DNA here is from genome assembly GCF_902729225.1 of Pteropus medius. Classification (NCBI taxonomy): domain Eukaryota; kingdom Metazoa; phylum Chordata; class Mammalia; order Chiroptera; family Pteropodidae; genus Pteropus; species Pteropus medius. Next base: position 19,934,939 of record NW_024349800.1, on the reverse strand, counting down.
TCCAGAATGTTACATTAAAGAAAATAAATGTTAATTCTAAGCATGTTTAAGCAAGTGTCAAATTTTGTACTCAATTACATACTGAAATTACATCCTAGCTAATATAACACTATATTAACAAGAAAAGTCATCTTGATTACCATTACTTAGTCTTAAATTAATATTTTCTTTTTTTCTCCTTCATTTTATAATGTGAGATAAATTGCACTGTTTGTCACAATCACTAATAGCCTAATTATGATTAATTGCTTTTCTTCTATGTTCATTAATTGGCCTTAATAAATTGAAAGCAATTTAAACTGTGTCTTGCCCTGAAGACCTCTATCATAATTATGTAAGTACAAAATAACTAAATATTTAGTAACATATTTCAGAAATGAATAATGAAATGGAGTCTTCAAATAGGATACTTTTAAAAATTAACACTATTTAATTACTGAAATTTTAGGCTCACACTAAGATGGAGTGAAAAATACAGAGATTTCTCTTATACCCACTCATGCATATATTCCCCAATTTTCTACATCCCCAACTAGAGTAGTATATTTTTTACAATTGATGAACCCACATTGTCTCATAATTATCATCCAAAGTCCATGGCTTATGTTACATTTTGTTTTTGGTGTGGGGTGTTTTTATCAGTTTCGACAAATATATAATGACATATGTTCATCGTTACGGTAGCATAATTATTTTCACTGACCTAAAAATTCTCTGTGGTCTGTCTATTTATCCTCCCTCCTTCCTAACCCTGACAATCATTGATTTTTTTTACTCCATGGTTTTGCCTTTTCCAGAATGTTAAATTGTTGGATACATACAGATTGTAGCATTTTCAGATTCACTTCTTTCAACTGATATCATGCATTTACAGTTCCTTTATGTTTTCTCATGGCTCGATAGCTCATTTCTTTTTAGTGCTGAATAATAGTCCATTTTCTGTACATACCACAGTTTTTTCATCTGTTCACCCACTGAAGAACATGGTGGTTTCTTACAAGCTTGGCCAATGATGGATAAAACTGCTAGAAACACATGCAGTTTTTTTGCGTGGACATAAGTTCCAATCCATTGGAGTAAATACCAGTGAGTGTTGTTGCTGGATCATGTGGAAAAAGAATGTTTAGCTTTGTAAGAAACAGTCAAACTATCTTCCAGAGACTACAGTCCCACAAGCATTAAATGAAATTTCCTGTTACTCCACATCTTTATCAGCATTTGGTGGTGTCAGTGTTCCAGAATTTGGCCATTTTAGTAGGTGTGTAGTGGTATCTCATTGTTGTTTTAATTTGCGTTTCCCTGATGACATACGGTGTTGAACATCTTTTCATGTACTCATTTGTCTATGTATATCTTCTCTGGTGAGGTGTCTGTCAAGGTTTTTGTCCAAATTTTAATCAAGTTGATTGGCCATTGCTGAGTTTTAGGGTTTTTTGTATGTTTTTGATAGTTTGTTTTTGTTTTTTTCTTTAATCAGATGTGTCTTTAGTAGTATTTTCTCCCAGTCTGGCTTGTCTTCTAAATCTCTTGACATTGTCTTTCCAAGAGAAGAAAATTTTAATATCTATGAAATCCAGACTATTCATTATTTCTTTCATGGATTATGCCGTTGGTATTATATTGAAAATGTCATCACCATACCTAAGGTTATTTGGATTTTTTCCTATGTTATCTTCTGAGAGTAATTCCATTCAACCTTTAAAATTAAACCTAGTCTTATTTTTTTCTTTTCCAAAGACTTTCCTTTTTCAGATTCTTTCTAAATATTTTAGGATATTCCTTGACCTTTTATCAAATTTTGAAATGATAATTCAAACAAATATTAACAGAGTCCTAATATGATCCCATAGGAGTTGTTCTTTTGAGACAACACTTATAACATGTTTTTATATTATGACCTTTTTTGCATGTAGAATAGATTTTAACTTCAAAGGACTGGTACTGACTTAATCAATATGTGATATTTAGATTGATATGTGATAATTACATTGATGTGCTGTAAGAGCCTTCTACCAAAATTCCTCAGTGAGTGGTAGTTAAGAATACTAAAACAACACCTTTGAATTGTTAATCAACAATATTACCAATTATTTTACAAGGAATGTGGCTTGATCCTAAAGACATTTGGATCCACATCTGGCAATAAGTCAATACTATACATAATTTTCAAAACTAGTACTCTTCAAAGATTGTCTTTTAGTACATTTTAAAATACATTGGTAATATGAAATAATGATCATTTTACAAAGTCAGCATACTGTGTTGGATAGATTATCAATCAATCCAAATGAATTCTTTATATTGCAACTGGGAAAAAAAATATTTTGGCCTTGTTGGTAAGTAAATACTGCTATCTCAGCAGCGGCAAGTTAGTCATGAATAAGATATATAGGAAATTCAACAAATAGCATAGATTTTAAAAAACAATTTCAAGTCTATTAGCCTTTCTGTGTTTATGTGTTTATTTGAAGATTCTTAGTAAAATAAATACACACACACACACATGCACACACACACTCGTTCATATAAACTTCTCAAATCCCTATAGTTTCTTTTGAGCTTTGCAAATATTTAATTTTCTTAATATAAAAGATATCTAGAATCTCTGGTTTCCTTCTGGTACTGCAAGAAGCAAGAATTTCACATCACGTACATCTACTAATAAATCACTGCATGAGCCAATTATCAGCGTCATCTAAAAGGTGTGTTGCTTTCTCCCAGTGAACAAAACAAACAAACAAACAAACAACTCCAGATCCAGCAGGAAGAATGTATAGCCTATATAAGTCCTTTCCTTTTATTGAAAGAGTTAGTGGATTGAAAGGGAAAAGAAAGAAGTGTGCTTCACTGGACTGACGGTGCAAGTTTCTCAATGTTACCTATGTTAGGATATTTAACCTTTAAGCATCATAATTATTTTGTTATCTGACTCTAGAAACTAGAACGTTCTATATTACTTGAATTAACTGTTCCAAATTCTTCAGTATTTTAGTCAAAATTTGTTCATCATTTTCATTACCTTACTTGCCATCAACATGAATATCAACATGTAATAAATATAAATTGACTTTTATAATTTATCATGTACGTAACTAACTGTATGTCATATAAAGACACCAGGCACCAAATCCTTACATTAGGCATGAATTCCTTACTTTAAGCATTGATTGTAATCAAAGATATTTCAAGATAAAATCATATAGGCTAACTGGCCAGTGGGCTTAACACTGCAGCAGTATTCCAAGAGATACTATTGGAATCTTGATGCTCATTAAAATGACCTATTATGCCATATTTAGGGTTAAAATAGTCTGCGAAATTTGACAAAACTATTATTACAATGGTTTATTTTATCTTATTTAAATATCCCCCTCCCTACTGTCTGCTTTGTTTGCTTTCAAATATTAATGACTAGGACATGTATTCCTTTCTCATAAATATCTCAATATATGGCCCCAATCATCCCAGGTTTCTGTTTTAGATGACAACATTTTGTTCTATCACCTAGCACACTGTTATTCTGCCATTTAGTATTTTTCATAGCCTAATCATATTATGATAATTTCTTATATCTGTGCAATTTAAGTATTTGCATGCACATGACATTTGGTGTAAAAACATAATCTTTTATACTTTTCTACATTTTGTACAGAGGCACAACTAGTTAAAAAAAGATTTGAGTTGACTAATTTTTTATCTAAAACATCTTTAGGAAGAAATCAGAAAGACAATGATCATTGTAGACTTTTGCTTTGTATAAGAAAGAACTTATCAGCTTCACTTCTGAAATAATAACTTATCCTTATGCCACTTATACTAAGTATCACAGCTATAAACAGTCTTAAACACATTTTCTCTATTGCCAGTTTGTTAGATGAAGCTCTTGTCATCTCTCAGTGGAATAATAGCATTATATCTTCAGAAGTAGCTTATATAATTTCCTCCACTAGAAAATATCTTCTGATCCTTTTGATTTCTTGCTTAGATATTTTCTATAATTACTATATTTTTTAAACATACGGGCCCAAGTGTGCTTTGATTGTTCATATACATATATCATGAATAATTATCTAGATAAGCACTGCTGATCTATTTATGTCTATGGGATCTCAGTATTTAGTATATTTATGATCAAATTCACACAATGCACATAAATTTGTCTTCTAATAATACATGCAAATAAAAGGAAGAGTATATGATATATAATTTACTTGAATACATCCAGTAATATCTACATGATGCCATGTATATTTCTGTAAGGAACAAGTGTTGGCAGATACTTGAACAAAGGAGTTTCATGAGAAGTGAGAATTTTACCCTGTTAGAATCTGGGTATGATTTTTTTCCTACAAGTATTTGTGAGGTTTATTCTGGGATAGAGTTCACTTAAAGTTTGAATGTTCAGGTTCATTATGATTTTATGATTTTTTTAGCTATGTCCAGAATAATTTCTTTATAGAGTATTTTATTCCTAACTTCTGAGGCAAGATATTCTTGAATATTCTATTCAATATCATATAAATTATTAAATTTGTTTTGCTCTGGTTGGTGGGAGCAGGCACATTTTCAACCTTGTGTAAACGATGGGTACTGTTCTCTAATATTTTTGGCTTTTTTTTTTTTTAACACAGACTTGGGTAGTTTACTTAAACACTTTTGTTGATTAGTATTCAGATCCTATTTGATTATTCAGAGTTATCACTTTGTAAAGATCTCATCAGTACTCTGTATTGAATCTCTAGACACTTTTTCTCTTTGAACTCTCAACTCTGTCGCCTCAATTCATGGAGTTCCCTGGATTCTTATCTCGCTTTCCCCTTCCCTGTCTCAGCCTGAGAATTCTCTCAAGGCAGTTCGTTTTCCATCTGTCAGAAAATATTACCCATTGTCATTTGATCTCTTGAAAACTACTGTGTATGTTCTTATAGATGATATGATATTAGAGATAGACAATATTGATGATATAGATATGTATATAAAGATAATACAGATATAGATATATAATCTGTTGCTTTGAGGTCGTTTCGTATGGGAGGGTAAATCTGGTAACTGATTCACCATTTGGACAGAGGTGGCAGATTCTCAGAATATGTTCATTTTAAATATATCTAATTTAAGTTTGAGAGACTTTGGTTATTGGTATAATTGAGAAATATTGATATCAAGTTAAATATTAGATATTCTATATAACAATCTCTTCCTTTACCTAAGGGTGAAGTCTTGATCTTTCAAGGAAGCATGAGCTGCAGTGGCCACAAAACTTAAATTTTAATCTTCCTGTGTATTTATCCAACTGATTTTCTTGCACTAACGTGCAATAAAATCACTTGATGGCCTAATAAAATTGCAAATGTCTATGCTAGACTACTTGAAGCCAAATCTCTGAGTTTGGGCCATTTTAAGTAAGCATCACAATTTTTTTAAAAAAAATTTTAATACTCCTAAATTTTGAAAGCCCCTGTGCTATATTATTTATATCTTCTCTCTTCTTAGCAAGGCTGGTTTTTTAAATATAAACCATTTAAATATAAACTATTTAAATATAAACTGGTTTAAAAATATAAACTATTTTTAACTTTTGCAGAATACAGTACCATCAGTTGTAAGATATGGTTACAATTAATATTTATTGAGGACTTAGTATGTATGCATCAAGCCCTGTGCAAGGCATAGTTCTGGAATTACTAACTATTATATATAATTTTTAAATGAGAAACCAATAATTATTTAGCTATTTTTTTTTGACACAATCTTCAAGTTTCAAACTTTATATGTTGACTCCAAACCTAATGTTTCTCCATGAAGCCTCTCTATCATGTGACCTGGCCATATGCCTTGCTTTTGCTCTTGCTTTCTAAATAATTAGAAAATATCTTCGCTTTGCTTCATCAACACTGCCTTTCTTGAACTGGTTCAATGTTCTATTTATTGAGTTTGTTTTGTTTTGTTTTGTCATCATTTCCTATAGTGAAAGCCTATCCCAATCCAGACTCACTAGGTGGCCAATGGGAAACAGATATGAATTTTCAGTATAACATTAAAGTATACATAACACCAGTAAAATTCAATAGATAAAATATCAACTATACTAATAAACTATTTTTAATTATTTATCTATATAATTATTTTTAAAATAAAATAAAAAGTACAGAACATATAAATAAATCAACTATTTTTAATGCTTTTGAAAGTATATTACTGAGTCAATAATGTAACATTTTTACAAGAAACTTTTATAAAAAATCAATTAAAATATAAACGATTGGTATTTACTGAAGGAGCAATATATATCAAGAAAACATTTATTTTGCTAGCATAAATAAATGATAGTCTAAATAATAGCATCAGGTTTTCAGCTATGCATTTAACTCAATTCATATTTATTTCAGTTTGAAAAACTATAATCTTGAATTATATTAAAATTTTTCAAGAGGAGTAAAGATGAAAGCATTTATGCATAATCATTCAGAGATAAAACATATTGAGTGCCTTAAATTAAAAACATAATAAAATAAGAATAGGTCAGCTTATTTTCTTGCCAGAAAATACTTGCAAGCTATTTCCAAACCTTATATTTGTAACTCTCTATGTAGGCATTGTTTGCTCAATTGATGTTTGTTTTTTATAAATAGATTAGTTAATGCATTTGACAAATGTGTGAGGAATTTGCATTTTATGAAGACAGAAAATAAGTTTATTTTATCTTATTTGGCCAACATAAATCTCAATACACTCTGAGAGAATTTGGCCAGTAATGAATTCTCATAAAAAAACTTTTAAAACATTTTAGAATAACTTGTAAAATTACCTCTTGCTTGCATTTTATTCCATTTTATATTTTAACCATACACTGTCGCTATCTAATGGAAGCATAACTAAAATGTCATAATGCTTAAAGAAATATATAAATGGCTACATTTGTGTACATGCATATGAGGGATTTATAGCTTTGTAATATTATAAAGATTTTGATAAATGGGCAAGAATCTGGAAAATTCCTGAGTCCACCTCCTTCCCATGAGTTTATAACAAAGATATTTGTTCATTGGTATATGTGTTTTATGAAGACTAATGAATAATGAATTCTATGCTGAGCATTATAAAGGATAACAAAAAATTTAAGACATTATCTAACTGATAGGTCACAGTATATCCTCAGATAGTCTTCTAAAATGTCATATCTATTCTTACTTAACATAATTCTCTTTCTACACCAGCACAGCTCTGCAATATTTAGTATGTTGTATTATACTTGTTTATATGTCTGTCTCATCTATGCTGTCTCTATAAAAGCAGAGTTTATCTCTCTCTCGGCTTGTCTCCTTAGTAACTAATTCAGAGCCTGGCTTTGAGTATGTGCCGAATAAACATTTATTTGTTTTAAGTTTATGATTAAATGATGATTAGCTTTTCACTCTCAAAAAACTTAGAAATTCAAAGCAGTATAGATAAAGTGCTCAATAAACAGCATATAACATAAAGTGTTGAGCGGATAGAATGGTTTTATAACATTTATAGATATAATTTTGAAATTATAAAAAACTATGTAATTATGTGAAACTGAAGTTTTAGCACTCTTCCTACCAAGAGAATCAGATATTCGATCCATTAAAAGTTTAAAGTAATTCATAGAAATATGAAAATAAGTCAATTAAAAAAAAAGTCAGGCATGTGCTTCAGTTTTCACAGTGTAGCATAGTTCTATTTTCAATACTACATTTATGCCTTTTAATGTGGGATTGAGTCCAATTTGCTAAAAATACTATACCCCTTTTTAGTTTAATATTTAATGTTTAAAAAAATTGTTCATTTTAAGTATTGGGTTAAGTTGTGTCTGATTTTAAATTCTAAAATTTGTATACACAGACATGAATATACTTCTTTAATAGGAAGTTAACAGCCTACAATCTAGTCTAATGATCATAATCTAAACTGGATTTAAAAGTAGGGTTAATTTATTCTAATTATCTATACATGAATATATCCGTATGTGTTCTTAAATTGGGAATCACCATGCCTACCCTATTCAGAAATATAAACTGGATCAATATTTCTATGCATTAATTTAATTATATAAGCGGAGCTATACAATAAGATTTTTCAACTTGTAATTCTTGCTCAACACATAAATGGCTTGAATATTATGTTGGTATGAAAAATAATTGTCTTTCCTCTTTGCCACATTGGATTCATTTTCCCCTTGTTTGAATGTCAGTGTTATCAATCGTTCTAAGGTTGATGGCCCTCTTAACTTCACTGTCTGTCCATATGCAAAAGCCTGAAATTCTTTTCAGTGAAACGATTATATGGTTGATTTTAATCAAGATTTGTCTTTCTTCCCATGAGTTCTGCTGACCGCTGACTGCTTGTTTTATGCATTAGTCTAGAAAATGGATTACTCTCTTTTGTTTGTTAACTCTGCCACAACTAATGTTCTTCAAAAAAGTAGCTTTAGCTGTCTTTCTTGTTGAGGGTTTAGCTAAGCTATTCCATGGTGCTGTTATCCAGTCATCCTTTTTGTTTGGCCAAGCTGACTTTTGGAACTTTAAACTGACACTAGCCTCCTCCACATAAATACATGCTTCAGTTAGCAGCTCCCAGGGTCACAGGCAGATGCAAGTTACTGATAAGACTTCTCCAAAAGCCATTGTGATGAGCAGTTTTCTTGCCTCTCAGAATGTTCCCTTTGTGCATTCCTTAGATAAGAACTTCATGAAGCTTACTAAAACCCTGCGTTTTTGGTTTGAATTGACCAATACAGCCCTAGCCCAAGAACCCCAAATCATCCCACCCATGGACCCTAATAAAGGTAAGTGTCCCAGGTCTTGCCATTCTCTCTCCCAGCACACAGCCTTGCCTCCTTGTCTGGCCCCTGAAGGCATGCTGTGTATCTCTACCAGGACCTATGAGCAATAAGCATCTCTATTTGAATTTATCTTGTGGTCTTTTGTTGGATCTCTGCTCACCATCTAGCAACCCATGCTTCACTAAAATTTTAAAATTACAAAGTCATAACACCAATATATAGAAGACATAACATCTCCTCTAAAGAAAATATACAGAAGGGACTTCAATTAGAAAACAAAAAGGCATTTTAAATTTGTATTATCTGAACATAATAAATGATATCCTTAATAATGTTATTAAATACTTTCATTGATCATGGAGAGATGCTATAACTGTGCTTATAATGTTGTAGATAATTTTATAATTATTGTATGAAAATGTTTATAATGTAAGTTGGCTTTAAAACTTTTATTAATAATTTAAAAACAAAGGGTGTTTTTCTCATTAAATTATAAAGAGACAATCATCTTAGTTCTTGCTTTTCCTTTCTGAGATATTTGACATTGAAAGAGCATGTTTAGAGAACTGTTTTAATACATTTTGCTGAAAATTGGAGCAGAGAAATAATGTGGTAACTATGTAAAGATATATCATCAAGATAAAAGTTTGCATCTTTTTCTTTTAATGTGACATATTAGGGCTCCTTTTAAGCTTAAAGGGAATAATCTAGTAAAGTGAAAAATAATTTCCTGATAAAGGACAAAGAGAGAAATACAGTAAGAAACTCCCTCAGTTGTGCATTAAGAATGAGATTTCACTGATGAAAGGATTAGATATAGATGGGTAAAAAAATTCATATAATTAGCAACACAGGAGACACATTATAGGTGCAGATGTAAATAGATTATATAAATTGTATAGATTGGATAATGAGTTTTTTCTCACATAATTACATCTATTTTCTTGGAGAAATAAGCAGCGAGCCATTGATTGAAATTGAAAGAAGCCAGCAAATATGTAGAATGAAATAAAGAATAGAATTTTTTGAAATGAGTGTGAATTTATTAACGGAATGTATTATTAATAGGGAATTAAAGAATAGAGTATTCACTTTGGAAGGAGGTTACTTGTGTGTTTTTTTTCATGGCTCTTCTATTCACTATTATATGAAACAAGTAACTTAATAGTTCTCTACCTCATTTTCCTCTCTGTAAATTTGTGACAATAAAAGTAACTGCATCATAATGCTTTTATGATAATTAAATTTGTTTATATAATTATAATGCTTAGAAAAGTATCTGTTTTATAGTTTTATTTATTATTAAACACTTGAAATTTGTGGTCATATTTTAAAATTTGAAAAACTCTGAATGTTGTTTGTTGTTGTATTTCACACTAACTTCAGCTTCCCTTTGGCAAAATGAAGGTAGGTGGGATTTTCCTAGAAGATGTCAGTGAAAAGACAGAGCAGCAAAATTATTAAGATGTTATACCAAAGAGCAATTCTGATTTGCTTCATGGAATGCAAGTCGGGTAAGTGGTTAAATGTCCAAATTATCTGGACATCCTGATAGGAAATGAATGCTAAGCTGCTCTAGAATATGTGAGTTTTAAAGATAGGATGTTATAGTACAAGATTTGGAAGGTGATGTGACAAGCAGCAATAAAAAACAAAAAGGTCTGGCATATTTGCTATAAAAAAGAGTAGCTGAGTTAAGAAAGATAAAATGATTATTGTGAATTAGAAGATAAAGAAAATAAGACTAGACCTGAGCCTCAATGGTGTTAAATAATATTTTAGTTATTAGAGCTATTTGTGGATCAACTGGGTATCATTTCTGGATATATAGTAGGATTTCATTTCTGCACCTTATGAAGATTTAAGTAGCCGCAAAAGCTGCTTTGTTCAATGAAAGCTTTAAAATCAATGCACAATTTATTATTCTCCATCTCTTCCTTCTACAACAGCTAATACTAAGCAAACTATTCTCCCTCGGTTTGGGCCCTTAAATAATTAAGATGAAAAAAGCCTTCTAACAATTCATTCTGGACATGTATAACAAATAGAAAAATAACCTAATAATTTAAGCCACTGAAATCTGGGTCATATTGCGGGGGCAGCATAAACCATCCTGACTGACAAGCGAATTGTTAATGTAAATGTTGGATTATTATTAGCGTACCAATAGTTTCTGTACTAACAGTGGAGAAATAGAAGTTAAGTCCTCCGTGAACAGGTACAGAGTATCTAGACGTTAACAGGGATAGTGAACGCAGAAGATCTGAATGTCAGGCCTGAGACATATTTCCTCCTGGATGGGAGAATGTTGGGAGTTGCAGACTCTAAGGTAAGTCCCTTTCTGGAAGATGTCTCAGCCTATGAAGGCTGCCTCATCCACAGTCAGAGTCCCTACGTGGGACAGCCCCAATCAATAACTGGTAATCATGTGGGTATAGATGCCAGTCTCCTTGCCTTTAGGAATGACAGTCCGGAAGGGTCCTCCTAGCTCTAGAGTTTCCAGTAGGATTAGTTGAGGCTTTTGTTTAATTGCATTGCAGTTCAGCTCTTCATTCTGCTCTGTTCAACTTTTCCCACTCATACACATTTGTTGATCCTGAGAACACTCGCCAATAAAATTCCTGCTTAAAAATCTCTATTCCAGTAACTGTTTCCTAGGCAACTGGCCTATTATAATTGTTTTCAGGAGCAGCTGAAAAGAACAAACTTTCAGATAGAAATGTGAGCTGGATCACTCACTAGCATTCTGGCAATGTGGATCCCATTAATTATACTAGGTAAATCAATAAAATCTCCTAACATAGAAGAACAATGCAGCTGTTTAACAATTCACATATTGTAAACTAGTATGGGATACTAATGGAAGGTGAAGAAAATATATTATAGTGGGTGTAGTATTTATGAGGACAATGGAGTTTTTGCCTGTTGCTGAATGGCATTGATGCATTGGAAAATACAATGAAAGATCAAAGATGAATACTAACTAATGGAAGATTAAGTGTGAAAGTCAGAAAGCTGTGGCATCTTATAAAGACAGGCATCTCTTGCTGGAATACTGAAATATTGGAATATCAGGCACATGACTTATTTATAGGAGCAGCATAGCTCCAGAGAAAGATAAATTCTCAGCCACTTCAAGTCAGTTACACCAAGGTCTTGGCTTTGATGATCTTGAACCTAGCTAGGATGGAATGAATCCATGAAATTTTGATGACCTTGATCCTAGCTAGGATGGAATGAATCCATGGTATTAAGAAATGTAGGTTGATGTATTTCATAACCCTGAAGTAAGATCTTTCGAAATCATCTATTCTCACTGAGGTGAGCCACTCCTCCTGTTGAAGACTATTACCATTTTCCCACAAATATCTGTGCCTCGTAAGGAAATAAACATTCTCTCCAAATCTATTTCCACCTCTCTTTCCGACAACTACAACAATACTGCAGAACTGCTGGACCTAGTACAGGAGAGAAAGAACGATACCCTGATAAAACTGCAAGGCTTAATCAGCATACTCTCAGGGTATGAGAGAGCATATGTCACACTTGACCTTGAGAGTGAGCTGGGATGGACTATAAGGTTAGATAAGAAAGAATTTATTTATGTGCAAGAATTATTCCATGAAATTCTTATCAACATACATGCAAAAATCCTAGGAGACAGAGCTAATTCACAGTTAAAATGGCTCTTAGAAACTTTATGAAAGATGGCCCACACTAAAAAATGTAGAAATACCAGTACTGTCATGGAAAACATATTATTCAGAGACGTGGAAAAGCTATATTATTGAAATGAACATATCTAGTACTTGGCAGAATTCCCACACTGAATCCTTGGTCTATGTGTTAATATCAAATGCTAATTAGAAGACTTTGGAATTACCCCAGACCCCAGCCAAGGATGTGTTTCAAAATAACAGTAATAGATCTCGATGGGAATGGAGAGTTCTGTCACTCTTAAATATGGATGGTGCTCCCCATTATATCTCTATTTAATTCACAATCCTCACTCCTACAAAACTAGATGAATCCCCAAATATCCAGGTAATAGTTCACTTGTAACTATAGCAGATTAACATTTTTGCCCTAGGGCAATGTTAATTCTTCTGCTTTCTGAAATAGCATTTTCCAAAGGGACTAGGAGTTTCTGTACATCCTCTAGAACATCACATTGGTCCATAAAATAGATGATATAATATAAATCTCTCTGGATAAGAAAGCAGTGTCATTTACACTGGAAGGGTCTAGTAGGACACGTAGCCCCAGAAGTTGGGACAAAAACCCTATAAAGATTCGGTAATCACTATAACATCACCGGTGATTTCAGGGGCACAGTTGATTTGAGGCATGTAACTAAGCCCATTCAAAGTATTGGACAAATTATTATAATTTGAACCTTTTCCCAATTAGGAGGAAGCACTTTTTTATTGTTGTTTTTGACCTCTTTAAATTCTGAAACCATCATATTCAATACTTGGGAATAGTATTACTTTAACAAGTGACATGAATAGAAGGCTGTTAGCATTGACTAAGTTTTAGAGAAGGAAAACTCTCTCACACAGAACTAGATTGTGTTAAAAGTATTTCTGCAATTAGGCCCTCGTTATCTAATCACCTCTAAAAGGCCTTATCTCTTAACACCATCGCCTTGGGCATTAGGTTTCAACATATGAATTTTGGAAAGGCACAAACATTTAGACCATAGCAGACCAATATCTAGAATATATAAGGAACTCTCACATCTTAACATTAAAAGAATAATAATTCAATCAGAATACAGACAGGAGAAACAGGCATTTCACAGAAAAGTATATGTTTGGCCAACAGGGACATAAAAATTGTTGAACGTTATTCATTATTCATTAGAGAAATGTAAATCAAATCACAATGAGATATCACTACACACCTATCAGAACAGCTAAAATAAAAAAAAAATAGTGATAACACTCAATTCTGCTGAGAATCAGAGAAATTGGATCTCTCATGTATTATAGATCTGAATTTAATATAATTCACCACGCTTGAAAAATAGTCTGGCAGTTTCTTTTAAAACTAAGTGGAGAGTTGTCATAACACCCAGTAATTACCTTCTCTTACATTTATTCTGATAAACTAAAGTTTATTTTTATGCAGAAACTTGTAAAATGTGGGATATGAAAAAAAGCAACCACCACTTGAACAATCTGAAAGCAAGCAGTGTCATCTATAAGTAGTCAGTATCACCCATAGGTAGCCAAAAAGAAAGAGCCACAATGGAGAGAGAAGGTTGACATCAAGAATATAAAGAATTGTAGATTTAATTGACACAGGCAATCATACCCAATGGACAAAAGAAAGAGTTGGCATGGTTGCTTGTATTTCATGATGCAACTCTATGTGATCTCATTCAATGCCATGGCTTTCAATACTATCTAAGTAAAAATGACTTTCACATTTACATAACTAATTGCTAACATCCTCTTGAATTCCAGACTTTTATTGAATTACCTAATGATCAACAGCTCCACTTGGCTTTTTAACAGCCATCATAAATTTAACACATCCAAGATAGAACACATGGTTCTTCTACTCCAAACTTCTCTAGTATTTTCCTTCTTAATCATATCATCATCATTCACCTTGATGCTCAAACTTAAATCTTGAAGTCATCCTTGATTTTCTTTTTTTACTTCACAGCTTTCATCTTATCAGCTAGTCTTGTCAGTGGTATTAAAAATTATTTCCCCAATTTAACAACTAATCACCACCCACAATACTCAAATCAATCCTAAGTCATAACATCCCTGACCTGGATCAGTCTATCATTTATTCCAATTCTCTGTTATTTATTTCCCTGTGGCCACTTCACCTTTCTTATAGTCTGTTCTCTAAAACAACTTGTGCAATATTGTATTGTGCAGATCATATCATTCTTTGATCAAAATCCTCCAATGCCTTCATGCCCTATTAGATTAAGATCTTGCAAAAGCACACACACACACACACAGACATTCCTTTGCAAAGACCTCTAAAGCTATTACTAGAAACTTCTTTACTTACCTCTTCAAAAAGACTTTCTACCTGCTATTACCTACAGCCATACTGCTTCTACTTCTTCCTTGAAAATGCCAAGCTTACTTCTACCCCAGAGCTTTCATACTTGATGCCTTCTAGCATGAAATGCTTTCACTATAGATTTTTACAAATTAGGTTTTTGTTTAAATGTCACCTCCTCAGAGGAGATATTAGTGACTTCTATCAGAAACACTTGGCCTTCTCCACACATCCCTTATTATTTATTCTAAATTGTTTTACTTTATAATACTGACCATTACTTGAAATTGTATTTCCTCTTTATTTTATTCTGTTAGCATGAGAATTTAAGTTCCATAAATCAGGCCCATGAAACCCCAGCAATAAAAATAGTGACTGGCGCACATACTGGGTAATCAGCAAATATATTTTAAATGAATAATCTAGTTTAATAAATAAATAATCTAGTTTATTAAAAAGATTAACAAAATATTCATATATATAAATGATCAAAAATGAAACTATAAACAAAAGACTAAAATGTAAAAGCTACGGATACTCAAATTAGAAAACAACATATCATAATACTATATGTAAAGATAACATGAATTATTATTTATTATTATTATTATTATTATTTTTAGACAAGAGTCTATTGTTTCATTTTGAAGGAGTGGGGGACCACTTTGGATTGGTCTACTGTCCTGAGCAGAGATTGGCCATTGTCTTGCTACGGGGTGGAAAAAGAACAACCTTGGGTTGGGTTGGTGGGACTGTACCCTTTCAAACATATATGGGAAGGGGTCAGAAAGGCTGATCCCTCCCCCACCTGCCCATGGCTCGGGATCCTGGCATATGGCGACATGAACTACGGGCAGGTGAAAAACGACTGGTTGCCCAGCCCGGGGCTGCCCCTCTACCGCAGCTACTTCATGGAGTCGCTGGTGGATGCCTGCGTGTTAGATTATCTTAACAAGAAGGAGCTCCAGGGTCAAGTCAAGATGGTGAACAGGTTCCACAAGTGGGGGCTGCCTGGCCATTGGGGACAGTCCAAGGGGAAGCCCCATCCCTAGAGAGTCTTTGGCCAATAGGACTAGTAACGGGGAATTTCTTGGAATGTCTTGGGCTCTTTAGCCTGGATTCTCAGGAAATCCTGAATCCTGTGCTCCTTCCAGCAATAAGATGGTCCAATAGGGAAAAGTCCAGATCTCGAGACAGCTTGGCTAGTTGACTCCACATCCCTTCCACTTAACCCATAGGAACTGCCCGTTGACCTGCCCCAACTCCTGGGAAGGTCAGCACTCACTAGAAGTGACCCGAATGGATCAAGTCTCTCACCTCTTCCGGGAGAGCACGGTCGATGGGGCGGGACCAATAGGAGCGGCAGTCACTGGGGTTGTGAAGGCTCATCTGTGCTTCAACTTCCCCTGCTGCTCAGGATGAGTCTGCATTATAGGATCATGTGCTTGCAATGGCTCAACTACGACCGGAAAGATCTCACGGAGAGGGTGGTGTAGGGGGCGCTGCTTGCCCTGAACAAGACCTTCGACTACTCCAACCTGGCCTTGCTTCTCATCTCCTTGGGCACAGACAGGCGAACAAAGTGGGTGCAGTAGCAGCAGCTCAGGAGGCTCAACATAAATTATTTTAAAAAGGAAATTTTATATTGGGAAAACTGATACAGTGAATGATTGTTCTTATTTTAAATGACGTAATTCATATTTTTACTCTTCCTCATGCCGTAGGCTATATCAAAATTAGTATAGATTAACAAACTAGAGTATTCTGCAAAAATATCATTATAATTGTTTCAGGATAAATTTGAAATTTCACGGAAGCCTTTTTTTTTTTTTTTTAGCTATACAGATACTAAATTCTTGGGATATTTCTTTACTCTGAAGGAGAAATAACTTCTAAAAGAGCAGTCAGCGTTGGAGTCTCCACTTGATTAAGCTACGATCATCTTAAGTCATTCTCGAAAACCTATCCATTTTTCACACTTGCCAAACTGATAATTGAAAGGAGATGGAGTAGGAACAACCCACACAAATCTTACTTAATTTTTCTGGTGGCACTGGTTAATGAGATTTCTTGAGAAATTCAGTATTGCTTTTGAATACTACAAACCATGTGAAAATTAGATTTATTGTTAAATATGTGTAAGGCAAATATAAAATCAAATTCTTGAAAAATAACCTTGGATCATTTCAGGGATGTATCTGATATAAACTAAAGTGAAATTTGATAAGAATATATGTTCTCATGTGGTTCTGTATCTTTTGAATCTCCTCTACTCTGAATGAGAGATTGTTATTATGTTTGAACTATCCAGAAATTATTACTTTAATTGCATTCTCCGATAGTCCATAAAGTTTCTGCATTCCATTTATCTCTACACACATCAGCAAGGACAAATAGGTACATTCCTCTTTGAGAAATACTAAGGGAAAGTTCAGAGGATATACGTATTTTGATGATATATGAATTTTGTACACGGAAAGAATCATCCCTTGGTGTTTTAACTTTAATGATCATTTTTTTCAATTCAAATATCTACAGAAAAATGTGTTTAAAAATACCAATGTAGACTCCATTTAATATAATTGCCTTAACTTACATTAAAATTAAATTACATTAAACAAACATTTTAATTTTTCTAAAAGCTTAATCTACAAAATAAATAAGTCAAAAATGTGAAAACTTTAAAACTATAACTATGGTTACACCTAAAACAATTATAAAAATACCAACATTATTTAATAATGCTACATTTGTTTTTATATCTACCTGTAGTTATTGCTTTCCTCCTAGTAGACTTGGTGTACTGCTACTCAACTTAGGAAAAATTATACATATTTCCATCTCATGGCTAAGCATCACTGCATCATTGTAGTTATTGTCTGATTCCTGATCACAGTAGAGGGCTTGAGGATTTCTCAGCAGTAATTTAAGTCTTTGTCACTGGATACAAGTCTCAGCATCAACCTAATAAGTAAAATGAATTTGTTACACCATAATTTTTAAAAAAATCTATGCATAATGATTTTGTTATTTTATTTTTGCTTATATAATTCAAGTAAGACTTTCACAGGCTGCCTTTAAATTTCCTCTCTTGGAAATACATTTTCTTTTTTAAACTAGTGACACATACAGGTTCAATTTTAAGGATTTTCCTTCAGTAAAGAATTCTGAAATGCAAGCTTGTTTATAAATATTAAATTGAAGCACACAAAGATGCAAATAGCAAAATAAAAATTTAAATGAATAATTGGATTATAATTGGCATTGCTATGTATAGGGTCAGTTTCAGAGTGTGATAGGAAGCTGTCCTAAAGAAGGATTTTATTCATTTGTTTGATAAGAATGATTCTTTGATATTTTATTCTAATTTCTATCTCATATTCTTATTAAGTTCTTATTTTTTGTGTGGGATACAACTATATATAATTAAATAACTGTCTAATAACAGAAATATTGATATATTTTTCAATACAGACTTGATTATTTTCTAGATCCATTTGTTAAAATAGCCTTTCGAATTCTACTAAAGAAAGAATAAATTGAATAAATTGGGCCCGATTTTCAGTAATTATCCAAATATTGATGAAACACACCATTTATATCAGGTAAACATTCTCTACATATTCATCTGGCAAAATTATATTATAGTCAGAAACCACGTAAATTTTTTTCTCTAATTTGAATCATGTAAATTATTTATTTTAACTTACAATTGCAACCTTTCAAAATATACAGGTTATAAATTCCATCTTGAGATACATAATTATTTCTCTTGAGAATGTGAGTGAATTATTGTTTATAATTTTGGATATCTTGAAAACCTATCAGATATAGATATCCTGAATATCTATTTAATTTTCAAATCATGTGTAAATCATAACCATCTTTAACACAGGGAACAATGATTTAATGTATTAAATAATAATATGATTAAAAACCAAAGTGAAATGCTTGAGACATAATAGCATTTAGGATAAACATTTATTGAGTGCTAGGGCAATATATAATATATACATTTCATTAAGAAGGTTTTTTTGTTTTGTTTTGTTTTGTTTTTTAAGAGAGAGTAGGTGTTCTTCTTTCTAGAATAGAAGGAAGGTCAAAAGGTGAAATCTGGGATAGGAGCCTGGGATTACAATGATCACTTATTAAAACATACATTATTTGAAATTCAGAATTGCTAGGTACTGTCTTTACAATGTTCTTGAGTAATATTGAAATCAGATTACATTTATAAAACTGTTACTTAGTTTTACTACACATTTTATGAGTTTCAACAAGTGCTCCTATACTTGTTTTGTCAAGAGCTACATCAATAATTTTAACCAATGCTTAACAACTTGACATTTTCTAAAGTTCTTGGAATTCCTTTCCATTTATATAATATACTTAAATTCAAAAACCTTATTCTCTCTTTAGGTTGTTCATACTGGGGTTTCAGTTCATACATGCATAATTTTAACAGAACTAAGTGCAAAAGTAAATATCAAATCAATGCAAAGTTATAGCACTGAGAATATACTGTTGATTGCAATGATCTATATTAATATTTATTCAAATTTTAAATTATGTATAACCTTCGTTATATCTGTCCTCCCAAATGATGAAATGTTAATTTGTTAGAGTTATATATGCATCTGTGTATATGATGATAATACTAACAATATCAATTATAACAGCTAACACAGGAGTTTATCCAAGAATTTTATTTACAATAAATCATTTAATCTCATCATGATGATTATAATTCTTCCAATTTACAGATGAGGTAATGAGAAGTTCTATAACATGACTATAACAGGTTGAATTATCTTCAAAATTTAAAAAGATATGTTGAAGACCTAACCCCTAACACCTCAGATTGTGAATTTACTCAGAAATCGGGTCATTGTAGATGAAATTAAGTTAAAATGAGGTCACCTTAGATTTGGGTGAGTTTTTAGTCCAATAGGACTGGTGTCCTGATAAG
This sequence comes from Pteropus medius, assembly GCF_902729225.1. Classification (NCBI taxonomy): domain Eukaryota; kingdom Metazoa; phylum Chordata; class Mammalia; order Chiroptera; family Pteropodidae; genus Pteropus; species Pteropus medius. The sequence goes on along the minus strand of NW_024349800.1, from coordinate 19,915,131 downwards.
ATGAGAGTAATTTGGACACAGGCACAGAGTCACACAAGGAGAATGCCATAGAATGGCAGAAGCAGAAGTTGAAATGATGCAACTGTAAACCAAGGAATGCCAAGGGCTGACAGCCACCTCCGAAAGCTACAAAGAAGGCAAGGAAGGAGTCTACCTAGGGTGGAAGAGGAAGCATGGAGCATGGCTCTATTGCCAACTTGATGTTTGGACTTCTAGTCTCCAGAACAATGAGAAGACCAGAATGAATGCCTTCACATGCACAGTTTGTATTACAGAAGAACCCTGTGCTTAGGCAACCCAAATATTATGGGAAATTAGTATAACTGTCTTTTGCTCTGGAAAAAGACACTATTTCTAACCTTTCAAGGAAGTTAGTAGGTCTACTCTTTGTTTTGAAGGAAGATATTTCTCTATTTTCCAAGGCTGTTCATCTTATGAATAATAAATATAGACATATTAAACCAAAATATGAATTGTTAATTTCAAAGCAATATTAAACTCACCCATGCTTTGCACGAAAAAAATTATCAAAATATTTGGACACATTTTTCAAGATCCTTAAATAATATAAATATGGTTTTTAAAAAAGAAAAATCATAACCATTTTGAATATCTACTTGTTTAACACTATGGCAATTATTTATTTGACTATGAAATTTATAGTAAATGCAGAGTTTTGTTTAATAAATACTGATTTGCCCATTAATAAAGTTTGAAAGAAACCAGGGTAAGGTATAATTTCTTTCTGAGTCTCTTTCCCTCTGTCTATCTTTCAGGCCCACTATTTTGTTTTTGAAATTAATCTTTTAAAGGTATAGGAAAGATGTTTTAAATTATTTTAAAATTATACAGTTAGGGTCTGAGGTTAAGTCAATTCATCTAAAATCTCAGTACATTTACTCAACAGTGTGGAGATGGACTTTCCAACTCTAAATTCATACTCTTAGGAAGTATAATGATGGATATTACTAGATAAATATGTAGTATACTTAAGCGAAAAAATAGAGATAAATCGAAAATTAGCTGAGAGAGATTAACCACAGCAAAATCTTATATATTTTGCAGAATTTAATAGGAAAATATAGATAATTTTTTAATGTAATGATATAAATGTAGATTGCCTCTAAGGAAATAGTTGACATCTACTACTAATTTTGTATGTCTGTCTTTCAGAATTAACTCTTAATTATAATTGGAAGTGACAAAGTGACCACAATCATCCGTACTTACTTACTGATCTGGCTCAATAAAATTTAATCAGGTTTCTGCCTGCCTCACAAGCCTATAAACTTTGCATTTGGATTACCCTAAGGTTAAGCAAACACTAAGGTGCAAACAACTCATCTTAACCATTCATTCTCAGAATTGGCTGACTATGGAGAGAAACATTTCCAATAAAGTCCTGGTTTTTTCACCTGCTCAGCCCACCGGCTTGCCTTATTCCCCACAACATTCTTGCTAGTCCTGCTTTCCTCTCTTTACTAAAGAAAGCCTTTTTCTGTTTGATTTAGAGATACTTGCAGACTCTGAGACCTGGGCACTCTTCTCATTGCAATTTTGAATAAAGTCTTTGTTTACGCAAATCCAGTTTTGTTCTATTTGACAAATGTTTGGATCTTTCATGAATATTAATATTTCTTGCAGGCATTATCCTATTTCCTTTTACAGTTGGCAGAGTGCTAAACTAATAAGACATAGGTCTATTAAACTATAGCATCAATAATGTTATATATGTGTGTGTATATATACATATATGTGTTTGCTTGTGTATAGATAGCAATGAGATTAAGAAAAAGTTTTTTAAACTACATAACTAAGAGATAAAGTCAATATGTTATTTATTTATTTATTTATTTATTTATTTATTTATTTATTTATTTATTTAACCTTGCAAAGCATCAGTGACTTTCCTATGCTCCATAGCAGTGTGGAGAATAAAACAACATTAGCAACAAACATTGCTTCAAAACAACTTGACATTTTCCAAAGCTCTCAACACTTAGATTCATTTTAATTCAACATTCTTGTACTTCCCTTAAGTGGATAATGTGTCAAGTCATGTAACAGAAAATTTAAAGATGTAGGAACACATTTTCATGCTAGTTACCTGCATAACTAACACAATTTACAATAAATAGCAATTCTGGGAGGAAGGAAAACTTTTTAAAAATAAATATATAAAATAAAATGATATCCATTCATTAAATATAAATTTTCAATCTATAAATATGTATACAAATGCATAATTAGACAAAAACATGTACAAATTTAAGCACTAGAAAATGACTAAAAGTAAACTAAATTATTTTTCTATAAAAATATTCTGATTTCTTTTTATTTATGATAATGCATTACGACTTTCATAGTTTTTAAATTATTTAAATAGCAGATTTATTGAGATATAATTTACGTACATGCCTTAAAATTCAACTTTTTATGTTTATGAGTCAATTGTTTTTAGTATATTGATAGAGTTCTACATCTATCACCACTCTCTAATATCAGAACATTTTTATAACCCTACAAAGCAATTCTGTTTTTTTGTAGTTGCTCCCCATTCCTTCTTCCCACAGCCCCTGGCAACCACTAATCTATTTTCTGTTATATTGAGTATCTTTTTCAATACTTATTGACCACTTGTATATTTCTTTGGAGAAATGGTTATTCAAGTCCTTGTTTATTTTTTAAATTGTTATTTTTGTCTTCTGATTTTGAGCTGTGGGAATTCTTTATATATACTGGGTATAGTTCTTTATCAAATGTATAATATATACTTGATAAGTATATCTGATATCTTAAATATTATCTGTTATAATAGATGTCATAGCTGCTAATATAAATATAACTGATATTATACATATGATAAATGACATTTATTTTCTCATCATATGGGTTGCTCTTATTTTCTTTAAAGTGTTTTTTTAACAGATCATCCAAACAGGAAATCAATAAGGAAATAACATCCTTAAATGACACATTAGTCCAACTAAACATAATTGACATTTACAGAGCCTTCCATCCCAAAACAGCTGCTTATACATTCTTCTTTAGTGCACATAAAACATTCTCAAGAATCGGCCACATTCTGGGACACAGAGATAGCCTCAACAGATATAAGAGGGTTGAAATCATACCAACCATATTCTCTGAAACTAGCGATCAACTGCAAAAAGAAATCAGGAAGAAGCACAAATACATGGAGATTAAACAACATGCTATTGAAGAATAACTGGGTCAGAGAAGAAATAAAAAGAGAGGTCAAGAGATACATAGAAACAAATGATAATGATAGGACAACATATCACAAAACTTTTGGGACATGGCAAAAGGGTCATAAGAGGAAAGTTCATATCATTGCAGGCCTACCTCCAAAAATAAGAATGAGCCCAAATAAATAACTTAATGCTTCATCTTAAAAAAACTAGAAAAGGAAGAACAAATGAAGCCTAAAGTTAGCAGAAGGAAACAAATAATCAAAATTAGAGCAGAAATAAATGAAATTGAAAACAAACAAACAACAACAACAAAACAATAGAAAAAATAAATACGACAAAGACCTGGTTCTTTGAGAAGGTTAATAAAATTGACAAACCCCTGGCTAGACTCATAAAAGAAAAAAGAAAAAGAACACAAATAAACAAAATCAGGGATGAAAGAGGGGAAATTACGACTGATATCACAGAAATACAAAGGGTCATACAAGAATCTTATGAAAAAGTATATAATACCAAATTTAATAACCTAGAAGTAATGGACCAGTACTTAGAAAAATATAATCTTCCTAGACAGAATCAAGAAGAACTGGAAAATCTAAATAGACTAATCAGCATTATGGAAATTGAAATGATCATCAAAAACCTACCTCAAAGTTAAAGTCCAGGACCAGATGGCTTCGCCAGTGGATTCTACCAAACATTCAAAGATTTAATACCTATTCTCCTCAAACTCTTCCAAAAAATCGAAGAGGAGGCAATACTTCCCAACTCATTTTATGAGGCAAATTTCACTCTGATACCAATACCTGGAAAGGATAACACACAGAAAAGAAAACTGCAGACCAATATCTCTCATGAATACAGATGCAAAAATCCTAAATAAAATACTAGTGAACCAAATACAGCAATATATTAAAAAGATTATACATTACGATCAAGTAGGCTTCATCCCAGGGGCACAGGGATGATTCAACATACGCAAATCGATTAATATAATACACCACATAAACAAATTAAAAAATAAGAATCATATGATCATATTGATCATATCAATAGATGCAGAAAGAGCCTTCAGTAAGATATAATATCCATTTATGATCAAAACACTTAACAGAATTGGTATAGAAGGAAAGTACCTTAACATAATAAAGGCTATCTATGACAAACCCTCAGTCAACATTATTCTTAATGGTGAAAAACTAAAAACCTTCCCTCTGAGATCAGGAACAAGGCAAGGCTGTCTACTATTGCCACTCTTATTCAATATAATATTGGAGTTCTAGCTAGTGCAATCAAGCAAGAGATAGATATACAAGGAATCCAAATAAGAAACAAAGAAATCAAACTGTCACTATTGGTGGATGACGTGATTCTCTATATAGAAAACCCTAAAGACTCCACAAAAACACAAACTAGAAACAATAAGCAAATACAATAAAGTTTCCAGATACAAAGTCAACATAGCATTCTCATATTCTAATAAAGAAATGTCAGAAAAAGAAGTTGCAAAAATAATTCCCTTTGCAATTGCAAAAAAAAAAAAAGAGTAAAATACCTAGGAATAAATTTAAGTAAACATTTTTGCATCTGTGTGAAGGACCTATATAAGGAAAACTATAAAGAAATTGAAAGAAGAAGATACAAAGAAATGGAAGGATACTCGTGTTCTTGAACTGGAAGAACCAACATAGTTAAAATGACCTTATTACCTAAAGCGTTTACAGATTTAATGCAATCCCCATCAAAATCTCATCGGCATTTTTTAAAGAAACAGAACAAAAAATCATCAGATTTGTATGGAAGCACAAAAGACCTCGAATTGCCAAAACCATCCTGAGAAAAAAGAATGAGGCTGGAGGCATCACTCTGGCCGACTTCAAATTATACTACAAAGCGACAATAATCAAAATGTCCAATATTGGCAGAAAAACAGACACACAGACCAGTGGAACAGAATCGAGAGTCCAGAAGTAAACCCATAATAATGTGGACAAATGATTTTCGACCAAAAAAGCCAAAAACATACAGTGGAGAAAGGAAAGCCTCTTCAATAAATGGTGCTGGAAAAACTGGAAAGCCACCTGCAAAATAATGAAACTAGAGTGTTGTCTATCAGCACACACCAAAATTAACTCAAAATGGATTAAAACCTGAATATAAGATCTGAAACAATAAAACACATAGAAGAAAATGTAACAACTAAACTCAAGGATCTTGGACTTTAAGAGGATTTTATGAATTTGACCTCAAAGGGAAGAGAAGTAAAACTAAAATAAATGAATGGGACTATATCATACTAAAAAGCTTTAGCTCAGCAAAAGAAACTATCAACAAGATAAAGAGACAACCATCCGAATGGGAAAATATATTTGAAAGCAATGCCTCCAATAAGGGACTAATATCCAAAATATACAAAGAATTCATACAAGTCAATAACAAGAAAAAAACAAATGATCCAATCAAAAATGGACAGAGGATCTGACATTTCTCCCTAGAGGACATACAAATGGCCAACAGATATTTGAAAAGATGCTCAACATTGGTAGCTATTAGGGAAATGCAAATCAAAACCACAATGAGATACCATCTCACATCTGTTAGAATAGCTATAATCAACAGGACAAGTAATAACAAATGCTGGAGAGGATATGGAGAAATAGGAACCCTCATACACTGCTGATGAGACTGCAAATTGGTACAGCCACTGTGGAAAACAGTATAGAGTTTCCTCAAAAAACTAAGAATTGATCTACCATATGATCCAGCAATCCATCTACTGGGTATTTACCCCCAAAACTTGAAAACTCATATCCGTAAACATATTTGCACACCAATGTTCATGGCAGCATTATTCACAGGGGCCAGGACATGGAAGCAACTGAAGTATCCTATGATAGATGATTGCATAAAAATGCTGTGGTACATATATACAATGGAATATTACTCAGCCATAAGAAGAGATGAAATACTACCATTTGCGACAACATGGATGGACCTTGAGATAATCATGCTACGTGAAATAAGCCAGACAGAAAAAGTTGAAAATCACATGATATCACATATTGATGCTTTTGAGCATCTTTTTGTCTTTAGCTTTCAAGAGTTTCATTATGCGTGATCTTGGTGTATCTCTTTACGTGTACCATACTTGGTTTGTTGAACTCTTTGACTATTAAAATTAATGTCCTTAACCAAATTTGCAAAGTCTTAAGCATTATTCCTTCAAATCTTATTTCTTCTACTTTATCTCTATCTTCACTTTCTGGGAACCACATTATGTGCTCTTTAGTGTGGTTGACAGTGTCCCACAGATCTCAAAGGCTCTTTTCATTTTCTTCATTCCTTTTCTTTCTCTCTCTCTGAATGGATTACTTCAATTGACCTATCTTCAATTTCATTAATTATTTCTTCTGTTAACATAAATCTAATGTGAACTTTTCATTTCAGTTATAGTACTTTTCAACTCCAGAATTATATTTGTTACTTTTTGTATTTTCTATCTCTTCATTGAAATCCTCTCTTTGATGATATCTTATTCTTATACATTCTTCCTCTTTTTTAGACATAATCTCCTTTAGTTCTCTGAATCTTTTTCATAAAAGCTAGTTTAAAATCTTTGTTTAGTAAATCTAACATATGAGCTTCTTCGAGGACAATTTCTACTGACAATTTTTTTTTCTGCATATGAGGCATTCTTTCCTTTATCTTTGCATGCCTGAATGTTTTTGTTTGTTTGGTTTATTTTCAAACTGGTCATTTTGTATAATATAATGTGGCAAGTCTGGTAATCAGATATTCTTCATCCAGGATGTATTGTCATTACTGTTTGTTTTTATTACAGCTGTTGTTTGTTTATTGACTTTTTTAACTAAGCTAATTCACCAAAGTTTGTGTTATTTTGTATTGTGTGGCCAATAAAGTCTTCATTAATTTGCTTCTCATCTGGAGATCAGAAAGAGATTTCCTTAATTCCTTGAAGAAAAAAGGGTTCCAGTTTTGATCAGCACGTTCTATGCCCATATTTGGGCTTCCTGCAACACCCTGGCGAGTTACAACTCTTTCTTAGGCTTTATTTTTTTTATTTGTGGAGGGCATCATGATCAATTGAAGATGAGAAAGAAGAGCTTTTTCAGATATTTCTTGGACAGGTACAGAGCCCCACACATGCGGATGGCCTTCTAAATTTGCAGGAATATCTTGCAGTTTTCGAAGAACCCTATATGCATCTCATTCCCCTGCTTTCCCTTTTATGTTTTTTAGCCAGCCTCTTGTTTTCTCCCAATTGTTATCTCTGCCTCAGATAGGTAGAATGTTACTTAATTTCTGTCAATTGATTTCAACTAACTCCAGAGTTCTCAGTTAGTTCAAATATATATATACTTTGTGAGTCAAAATTTCCAAATATTGGCCAGATGTGTTACATACAGAATCCTCTAGGATTAGAACTTTTGGGGACTTCCAAACCCATTTCGAAATTTAGTGACTGCTGGGCTTCTGATTTTACTGGCTACTGTAGTTGTAAAACTATTGGTTTTCAGGACTACTGTGGAGTTGAGAGACAGAGGTGGGAATAATATAAGTTAAAATGCGACAAGCTGTGTTTCTGATATTCTTCCTTTTTTTGAATAAATGATCTTCATATGTTTTCAAGCCTTTCATTAATGATCAGAATTATGAAAATATCAATTTTGACAATTTTTCATAGTCTTGTTGCTTTTATAAAGAAATAAGTAGTCAAAGGATAATGAATCCTTTCCTAAAATTTTAAAATGTGACTTTTGGGAATATTGTCAAACTTTGTTTTTAAATATAATTATTTTAGCATTATCTTAATAAGTTTTCAGCAACTGAGTCCATTCACTAAATTCACATTAATTACTTATGAAGAATTTGTTAAAAAAATAATACTTCTAAAAATATTTTTAAATGTGATTTCTTTTATGTGGTTATTGCAAAGACTGGGTATCAATAACAAGTGTGGGAGTCCCCAAGACTACTCCCAGTTTCAACAATTCACTAGAGGAGTCAAAAGACTCACTAGAAGCTCTTATACTTATAGTTTTGGTCTGTTACCATGAAACACATTAAAATCAGACAATGGAAGAGGCGCATGGAGAAGCATCCAGGATATGTCCACATGTAAAATTTCCAGTCGTTCTAGCATAGTGGAATCCTGGATAGCGCTAATTTCTCCCAGCAATGATGTGTGACAACACACATCGAGGTACTGTCAACCAGGGTTGATCATCTGAGTGCTGTGCCCAGAGATTTTATTGCGTCTTGGTCATAGAGATATAGTTGACAATCTGCATGGCTAACCTCTGCCTCCAGCCCTCTGGAGGCTGAGCTGATATTATGTTACATAATGCCTTCACAATAATTTTTTGTTAGCATAGACTACCTAAGGTGGTCCAAGACTTCTCATCAAAATAAAAATACTCTTACCAGCCAGGCCATTCCAGAATTTAGGGATTATCTTTCAAGAGCCAAGGGGAAAAGTCTGATGTAGAGTAAAGTCAATTCTTTGGCACACACATATTTGTAATATCACTTGAACAATGCAGAGACTTCCCTTGCCTATACTACCAATTTCTTCTTGCCCTTTATGCATCTTTGAACAAACATATATAACTTTTATAGCAGTAAGACTCTATGGTACAGTGGTTATAAAGCACCGTTTTCTTATTATTTATGCCAATTTATTTTTTATTTACTAAGGGACTTCAAAGTGAAACAATTATTTTTATAAAGGCCACATTTTTTCCTCTTCTGTATGATATCATTTTCCACTAGTTTTCAGGCAATTTACAAGTTTATATGTTGGCCATTTGTATTTTAAGGATTTAGTTATTGAGTCAAAAATCTTTTTAAAACACTTATTTTCTAATAATTGAGACATAAAAGATTCACAAATTTTAGTTTACTTGCACTTTTTACCCAGCTTTTCCTAATGTTTACCTCTTATATAATCATAATAAAAATTATAAAGATGAGGAAATTAACATTGACATAATATTATTAATTAAACTATTTATATATCATTAATTTCCCACTAATATCTTTTTTTTGTCCAACATCTAATTCGGATTTCCAATTTGCACTTATTTGTCATGCTCTCTTAATTTCACTCAATATGTGTATTTTTGTCAAGGATACAACTTCTATGAGTTGAAATATGCATTCCCACACCCAAATTTTATGTTGAAGTCTTAAACCCTGTACCTGTAAATATAACCTTATTTTGAAATAAGGTCCTTGCAGATGTAACCAAGTTAAGATAAGGTCATTAGAGTGAGCCCTTAATCTAGTACTACCGGTGTCCTTATAAAATGAAAAGAAGGCCATGGGAATACACATATTTATAGGAAGAATGCCATGAGATGAAGAAGCAGAGGTTGGAGTGAAACAGTTGCAAACCAGGAATACCAAGGATTGATAGTCACCATCAGCAGCTAAGAAGAGGCAAGAAAAGATGTTCCCTTTCATGTTTCAGAATAAGAACAGCTCTGTTGACACCTTAATTTCAGACTTCTGGCCTCCATAACTGTGATGCAAACTCTTAGATAATTGTCTGTCAGGTTACTTCACACTAAAGTACTTTTTTTCCTTTGCAATTAATAACTATCTTGTGAGAAGATACTTTTAAATTATGCAGATATCTTATTTTTTATCAAACATTTGCTTACTAAGTTTGTAAATGTTGATGAATCTTGCCTGCATCAATTGTTATTGTGATGTTTGATTAATATTGATTTCTATTTCTATTATTTCTTCTACATTTATTTATTGGAGTTCTACTACAAGAAAGAGCTATCCCTTCTTCCCTATTTGATTGCTCAGTTGTTTGTTTATGTAAGGGCACTATATATTTATTTTACTCCATGCTTATAAACTGTTATTACCTGTGTTTATTTTTTGCTCAAATTATGCCAAATTTGGCCACTAAAAACTCAGTCAAGCTGACTGCTCTCTCTTTCAAATACATAGCCATTATTTAGGTCTTTTCCTTATTTTCTAGAACTAACAGATGTTCTTATTCACCTATATCTTATTCTACATCCTCTGCCTCAGTTCTGAAATCAACCATCCCTTTTTTGTTGGTGAATTAAAATGTATAAAATATAATTTTTCCCAGTAATTTAAAAAAAATTCTACTATGTCCAGTGATGAGATGTTTAAATATAAAAATTTCAATATATGTGTCATTTAATATCTGAAAAACATTTTATTGTGGAAAAACTTTAGGTTATACTTGTAGATAGGCTCTCTATTGTCAAATGCCTGAGTCATAGGGTACCCATCTGCAACAATGTCATTAGTTAACATGCATTCCTGCCTACAATATTTTGGGCAATCTTTGAAGTGCTCAACATAAATTGTCTGTTTAATCTTCATGACAAGCCTCATTGTACTGGTAATGAATCTTAAATTCAGAAAGACTGACAACTTGTTAATTGTCCCATAGCTTGAAATGGTGGGGAATGGATTGACCTCACATGAATTGACTCCAGACACTATGCTCCTGAGAGTTACCTTTAAAAATATTTTTCTAAGTGGCAACTTAGGATGTTTTGGACACCAAACAATAGAAAATATAAAAATACATACATACACATGTATGTGTATTTAAACTAGTTTAAATACTTTTAAAGTATATGGCCCATGAAAATTTAATCTTATATCATGGTAGGTTTCCAAGCAGTGTATGAGTAATATTCTCAAAGACCCTATTTTAACCCCTGTCAGCTTGATCTTCCGAATGGCGTCATGGTGGCTGCATCACTGTTAGCCTTCACATACAAGCATATCACGACAACTAAGAGGATGGATTATTTATTTCTATAGTTATTTAATTAAAAAATCACTACCAAGAAAAAAAATGCAACAAACAAAAACTGGAAAATATTTCCCAGAAAACTTCCATTAAGGCCACCCCATGAATTCACAGCCTGATCCTAAGACAGGCAAAGGTGACGTAATATTTTAGTGAGAAAATTAGCCAAATTATATTTTATGTCATGTGTCCTAGCAATTCTACCATAGATAATTCTAGTCCATATTTTAACAAGTTATTGTATATGTCCAAAATTCTTCTTTTCATTAGGAAGCTGGAGAGCCTTAGCATTTATACTCAAATATCTAAAAGATTCAGCAACCTCAACAACTACCTAATGGCAGTAAAGAATTTGAGTAAACTCTGGTTTATACTTTTTGATACACTTAAGTAATATGAAGCTTTTCTCAATCTTTGTCCAGATATTTTGGCTGTTCCAGAAATCACTAAGTTTCTCTCAACATCCTTTATGTGAGGGACATATAGTTAATGGATTTTATTAAAGCAGAATTTTCTCTTCATTTATATAGCAACAAAATATACATTTTTCTAGTCTTAAGTAAATCACTCTTTGAGTGAACACTGGCTTCCTGGAAATAATGAGTTGGCAAAATCTCCATGAAGTTGAAATAAATTATTAAGTTTATTGTATGTAATTATATGAAGCAAAACTTTTTAAAATTTATAGATGCTTTTAGAAAGAACTATACAATTAAAATACTTAATTAAACTTACACATAATTAACATTGTCTCTCTGCTGGACGCTAAGTCCATTATTGTTTGGAATAAAACTATATTTTCATCCTAGTCTGTTTATTTCTAGTATATTCAAGATACATATTGAGCCCTCAAAAATATTTAGTCAAAAATTATAAAACACATACTTCAAATGCTTTATTTTCATGACCAATGATAGCATTTACCAAGGCAGAAATAAAAACAAATAAATAAAGACCTTCTCAAGAGAAAATTGTAGGCTAAATTAACTTACAGGTATCATCCTCTAACAATGTAGCAAGGATATAAAGCAACATAAAAAAGAGAAAGTGTGCTTTGGAGTAGCTTAAAATATTAATTGCTAAGGATGGGGGGAAAAGGGTGAGGATGGACTAATTTAAGCATCTTAATTTCAATAGAATTTTTATCATTAAATATCACCACCAAAATTTTATGTATATCTATATAAAATGACACAACTTAAAAACCTAGTTCAGGACGTGGTTCCATAGTGTAGTGGTTAGCACTTATGCTTTGCATGCAGAAGGTCCTGGGTTTGCAATCCCATGGAGCCACAGTCCATGGTCTATATCCAGGCCACCCTAAACAAGCCCGCTGTCTGATCTTAGAAGCTAAGCAGGGTCGGGCCTGGTTAGTACTTGGATGGGAGACCAACTAGGAAGACCAAATGCTGTAGGCATAAAAAATAATAAAAAAAATAAGAAATAAAAAACCTAGTTCAATATGTATTAGTTAAGAAATAACTTCATACTAGCAATGTTCTTGGCTCTGGTGATAAAATGGTCAGTAAGATACAATCCTTGATATTAATTTATAATTGTCAAGTCTAGTTAAAGAAAAAATTCTAATATAAATACCTAAAAATTATACTTTTGTGTTTCTTGAAATTATGACATAAAATACTTTTTCTAGCTCAGAACTTTTTTTACTGAAGCATATCCTTTGGAAGTTCCTTTAGGGAGGGTCTGCAGGTGAAAAGCTTTTACAAGTTTGTATGAAAATGTCAATTTTAAAACCTCATATTTGAAAGGTATGGATGTATACAATACCTTATAACCGCTGAATTAAGGAAAATTTTAAGATTCAAATAAAAAATGTGGAATCGCCTTTTTACAATGACTAAAAGCAAAGTGTTTTATTTTACATAGTATCAAATGGTAGTAATTATTTAAATATATGCATATTATTTTATTAAATTTATTGAGGTGACATTGGTTAATAAAATTATGTATGTTTCAAGCATACAATTCAATAATAAATCATCTGTATATTGCATTGTGTGTTCACCACCCAAAGCTGAATTTCCTTCCATCACCATATATTTCATCCCCTTTACCCTTATCTACTTCCCCCCACCCCCTTTCCCTCTGGTAACCACTAAAGTTTTGTCTATGTATATGAATTTTTACTTGTTGCTTTCAATTTTATGTTCCGCATTGAGTGAAATTATATGGTTCTCAATATTTTCTATCTAATCTATTTCTCTTAGCATGATTATCTCAAGATCTATTCATGTTGTTGCAAATAGCAGTTTTTCATCTTTTCTTATGGCTGAGTAATATTCCATTGTATATATGTACTACCTCTTTTTTATCCAAGTATCAGAAGACACTTCAATTATTTTCATGTCTTGGCTGCCAGGAGTAGTTCTGCAATGAACATCAGCTTGTATATATCTTTATGAATAAAAGTTTTTTGATTTTTTAGGTAGATACCCAGAAGAGAGATTGCTTGGTCATGTGGTAATCCTATTCTTTGTTTTCTGAGGAACTTCCATACTGTTTTCATAGTGGCTGTACCAATTTACATTCCCACCAGCAATGTATGAGTGTTCCTTTTTACTCACAACCTCTCTAACACTTATTATTACTTGTCATGCTGACGATAGCCATTGCAACAGGTGTGAGGTTGTATCTCATTGTTGTTTTGATTTGCATTTCTCTAATAGCTCATGAAGTTGAGCAGCTTTTTAAATGTTTGTTGGCTGCTTATATGTCTTCTTGGGAGAAGTGTCTGTTCAGGTCCTCTGCCCATTTTTTAATTGGATCGTTTGTATTGTTGTTGTTGAGTTGTGTGATTTCTTTATATGGTTTGGATATTAGACTCTACTAAAAAACTATTAGAAACAATGAACAAATATATTAAAGTTGCAAGATACAAAATCAGTGTACAAAAATCAATTGTGTTTCTATATACTAACAATGAAATTTCAGGAAAAAAAAGAAAAATGAAGCAATTCCTTTTTTAATTGCAACAAAAAGAGTAAAATAGGTAGGAACAAACTTAACAAAGCATGTGAAGGATGTGAAGGACCTATACACTGAAAACTACATGACATTATTAAAAGAAATTGAAGAAGACACAGAAATGAAAAGTTATTTTGTGTTCATGGATTGGAAGAATCAACATAATTAAAATGGCCATATTTCCCAAAGCAATATACAGTTTTCATACAATCCCCATCAAAATCACAATTGCATTTTTTAAAGTAATAGAATAAAAAAATCATCGAATTTGTACGGAATTACAAAAGACCCTGAATAGCTAAACGAATACTGAGAAAAAAGAACAAGGCTGAAAGTATCACACTGTCTGAGTCAAATTCTACTACAAAGAGACAATAATCAAAACAGCATGGCATTGGCAGAAAAATAGACACATAGACTAATGGAACAGAATTGAGAGCTCAGAAATAATCTCATATACGTATAGGCAAATAATTTTTGACACAACCAAAAACATACAATGGAGAAAAGAAAACCTCTTCAATAAATGGTGCTGGGAAAATTGGAAAGACACATGCAAAATAATGGAACTAGACTGTTATCTGTGTTCATACACCGAAATAAACTCAAAATAGATCAAAGACTTAAGTATAAGACCTGAAACAATAAATTTATAAAAGAAAACGTAGGTACTAAATTCATGAACCTTGGTTTTAGAGAGGATTTTATTAATTTAACCTCAAAGGCAAGGATAGTAAAAGCGAGTATAAATAAATGAGTCCATATCAATCCACGAAGCTTCAGCACAATAAAAGAAACCATCAACAAAATAAAGAGGCAACCAAATGAATAGGAAAAGATATTTGTAAACAATGCCTCGATAAGGGGCTAATATTTAAATTTTAAATAAAAAATGCATAAATATTTAAATATATAAATATTTTGAATGTTAAACCTCTATTGTGTATATGTTGTAAAAATGTTTTCTCATTTTAGGACTTTTTTCACTTCTTCAACGATTGCATATGGTGATGAAAAGTCATGATTAATCAAACAAATTTAATTTTTTTCCTGTGTATTACATATTTTGATCTTTAACAAAATATCTTCCCGCTACAATCTTATCCATCTTTGTCTCTTTCCCCAGCTCTTGCTATCAATCTTATGGTTGGTCTGCCATTTTGTTTTATCAGTAGCAAAGTCAACTTTGTTTTCCAAATGTCTAAATAATCTGTCCATCTCTCAACTAATTCTGTACTTTGGTGAGGAGAAGGATGGTTACTTACTGCATATCTCAACAACATCTTGTTTTTTATTTTTGTTAATATTATTATTTTTCTTAAAATTATATCATGTAATACATACTTTTTTCATCTATTCTTTTTCAGTTAACAATAAAAATAACCATATAACTTGATGTTGGTGTATTATGTTATTCTGTATCAGTACATATTTATCTACTTCATTCTTTTAAAAATTTGTATAAAACTCCTTCTGTGGAGTTTTTGAACCTGCCTCTTCAAAACATGAGACGGTAGTAATCAGGGCTTCCTACCCAAGATATATGTGACAGTTCTAGGTCCTGCAAATCAGTGAAGTCAAAACTGATTTTCCTTCCTACCAGGGTTAGTCAAGGAGACACCTGCTCACTGACTTCTTTCCCAATTCTGTTGACCTTCAAACATGTTAAGAAAAAACAATTTTACTTTTATACGTGGACTACCTAAAAATGAAACCAACCTAGCATTATCCCACAAATGGGATATTCAGCACTAACCCACAAAATTTTAAAACTTCTCGTGTTTACTAGAAGCTACCAACTATTAAGGAATGAGATGCACACATAAATAGCAAGAGAAGAATTTAATAGGCCAGCTTTCACAATTAATCCTTAACTGTAGGTCACTATTGAATTATTTGAAATACATGTATCCAACATATATTAAGAGATTCCTGTACATTGAAACATATATAATACTATAATAGAAAAATCTCTGCTTTCCTAGATTATCTTTGCCGTTAGGAAGAGTGCTTTGCTTTTCTCAATCATTTCACATGGAAAAGAAAAAGAATTATATCCCTTCATATGCTCTTATCTGTCACATCCCTGAATTTTTTCTTGTCTTTCTTCTTAGCTTAGATTACAAATATAAAATCACTATCGCAGCATCCTAAAACTTGCCATTTTCTTCTATATTTAGAACATATATCTGTGCAAGCCAGAAATCTTTATAAAAATTAGTTGCCTTCTCTAACCATTCAGAATTTTGAGCACTATTTATATAAATTGGTTCCATCATAGATTCAGAGACATTGACAATTAATGGTCATTGAACAACGCCCTGAATCACTGCAACACTTCCCTATGCCACTCATCTTTCTAAATAGTTTCTGAAACCAATTCTGGTCTCTGCAAATCTTGGCAACCTTTCTTTCTTCCTTATTCTCAGCAAGAGAAATCACTTTTTATTACACAACTGAATAGAAAACACTAGGTTGACAGACTACGCAGTTTTATCTGCCAAGTGCCTGGCACCCATGTCCAGCATGTCCCTTTTCACTTATTTTATATTGGAGAGGTATTCTACTTTCTATGTATGTATTTATTTCACTCACTCACAATCTTATATTGCATTTTTTTCTTTTGATCTGTATTTTCAACCATTCTCTATACTGTTCTTTCCCATCTAGTTTCTTTCAGTAGATATATATACGAACAAAAACCCTTCTCAACTGCCACTATACTTTCTCAACATTATTATATATTGTTCTTTATTTTCTCTTTCCTTTCACAATGTATCAAAAGACCTGCTTATCTTGCTGTCTTCATTTCCGCATCTTCCACTAACACCTTACTGAACTTATTTATAGCTGCTGAGCATACCACATATTTGAAACTACTTCTATTTATTTTATTAATATTTTGCCATGTCATCAAATTCTAGGTTTCATTTTTTAATCCCGATGTTTTTGGGAGAAACTTTTGGCACTGCTTAGCACACTTGCCCTCCCTGAAATAATCTTACCCCTGGCTTTCGAAAACACCATCTCCTGGATTTCCTTCACACTCATTGGCTGCTTCTCCTCACTCTCTACTCAGTTTCATTCTCTTCTACCAAATCCTTAAGAGGGTAATTATCTCAAGTGCTCATATGTTCATATTCCCTGGTTGATTACATCCATCCTAAGGCTTTTATTTTAGGATGTTTCTCAAATATATATTATATCCATGGTCATTTCTCCAAAGTTTCAGAACAGTACAAGTGTCTCCAAGATACTTTTACTTATATGCCTCTTAAGCATATCAAATCCAGAACAATAAATTGAGATCAGAATCTTTATTACATCCAAAAAATCTCTCCTGTTCCAACCTTTCCTATATTGTAAATAGCATTACTTTTCAAGTTAAAAATCTGAAATCAACAATTTACTGCTCTGTATCTTTACTCCTCATATTCAACTAGTCATTATACCCTGAAGAAAAAACATTTTTAATTATCTCCTCTGTATACTTCTTTACATTTATACTAGCTACTCTCTCCTTGATCCTAGGCACCTTTGCTTCAGCTTAGTCTTCTTTAAGCACTTAGTATATTCTGAGGCTCTTCTGTCTTCAGTCATCTCATCTGATGAACTCTTACTCATTCATTAAAAGTCAAATCAACCATCAGGTCTTCAAGAAGCCCTTCCAGCTTAGATTAGATACCCATATCAGAAACTCTAGAGTACTATATGCTTTTTGTTTTTTTAATTTTGTTATTTTTTTAAAGCATCCACTAAATAGAGTAGACAAGAATTAATGATTTAATAGATAACTACAGCAATATATTTTCTTTTTGGAAAGCATTATAGATATTAAAGAGAGGTCATATTCTTTGAATTCATAAAAAGTTTGATTTAAAGTGAATATTTATTTGATGGTTTCTATAGCTTTCTTTTCTATAACATCAATTCTACTTGATTTTTTTTTTTGCCTGTTATATATCTCAATGTTCCATAGGCATAGAACTGGTATATGCACTATTTAGTTTATTATTTATGTAAATTAGTCAAACAAAAGATTTAATACTTAGATGCTGTTTAATTATTTTGCAATAAATATTTTCAGAATGTTAGTTTCTACAAATAATGTTGCAGTAAGCATCTTGTATATTTATCTTTTCACATACTTTGAAAAAGTATTTATTTATATTAAACTCAAATTATAAGTAGATTTTTTTCACAGATCACACATATTGCAAAACAAATATCTGTACCAATCTATATACTTCCATTAAAGACTCTATGAGAGTGCTTGATTTTCCAAACCATGGCTGACTTTAGGCACTATTATGTAACTCTGATAAAAGGAATCAGCTTTTATCATTATCTTAGTTGGCATGCCTACTTATTACTCAGTGATTTTAGAATATTTTTCTAATTAGATGCATATTTTCTTTGTAAATTAATTTTCTGGACATTTTCTCATTTATTTTTTAAATTGTTTAATTCATGGGATTCATTACTTCAAATATCACTGTAACTATTTGAAAGCAGTGCTGTTGTAGAAAATGCCATGTGTCTCAATTAATTTGAAGAATTGTTTCATAAATAATGGACAGTATATAAATAAAAAGTGAAATAAATGCATTTTAGCTATAATTTTTTCTAAATAGTGCCTGGAAACATATTTAGTAATAAATGCTACCATTACGGATTACGAAGTAATAAATATTGCATATTCCGTTTGCAAATATTAATTGTATTACTGAATAAATGAATGAGGTTTTAATTGCATAATTATGTGAATAGAAACCTATGACATGCCCCACATCAATATAAAAATAAATATTTCATTCATGTTAATAATTCCAAAGTATTTGATTATTACAGACTGTTTCTAGCTTCAGAAGGAAAACAAAATAAAAATCATAATGAAGACAAAACCAGAGCATAATTTATCTCCAAAAACAGAAATTACATGAAGATTGATTTACCCTTTATCATCAATATGTACAACCTTTCAAGTTTGGACAGCTGTCACTGTATGATTAGGACTGAAGATTAGCTTTCCACACAGCATTGAGTAGGTTAGGAAGGAAAATTGGAATTTCTGACAGCCATGACTTAGATATAACCATCCTGTTTATTTTTTCTCCATTTACTCTTTTTATGTTTTTTATTTGATGTTAGAAAAAAACACAAATTTGTAATTTTCTTTGTAGGATAGCCAGCGTTTCTTGCCACAATAGAGTAATTTATCTTCACACTGAGATGAAAACCTGTAAAAACATAGCTAAAGACAACCGTATCAGGCATTATTTCAGTTTATATTAGTATTATATTAGTATAATTTAAGAGATCCAAAAAATGTATTAATTACATAGTATATATTAATTACAAAAAATTTATTAATTACATGAATATAATTTAAAAGGCAATTTTATCATTGTAAATACATTTTAATTTATTACAAATGATTAAGTTTACATATTTGTGTCTCTAACTGTTGAATGTGCCTTTTAAAAATATTTTCCTTGTCCAGTTATAAAAATATTAATATTTGTTATTATATAAATTTGCAAATGAGATATGATTTAGAAGTAATTGACAATTGAAAGTTACACTTTAGGGATTCAACAAATTGTTCCAAACAATATTAATGGAATATACCAGATTCAGTAACTAATAGGTACCAAATTTTTTTTTTTTTACGAGTAGGAACTTATTTATAGCCAGTGAAGAAAAAATATATTGCAATGAATTCAATATATTTGAGTTAAAAACATAAGGGATTTTGACCTATTTACTTCACAGTATTACATGAATATACACTCTCATTTAGTCTTTTCTCTGTGTGTGTGTATGTGTATGTTTGTCCTAGATAAGTACATTTTTTATTCTTGAAAGCAATTAGCACAAGGTATAATATATGGTATGCACCATTTGTATGTATTTTTCTATGAAAATATTATGCAACAGTTATGTCGTATCACAAATTGAGTGTACATTTATAGAGTTCACAATGAATAATAGATATTTGTTTGCTAACATGTAATGTCTGTGTAATCATATGATGAGATAATCTGGACACATAAGAAACCTTATAATAGAAGAATATTTAATAACATTAATAAATGCTCATAATAAAAGTTTGGGGAGAATTTTATATAAAACAAGTAAAAAATATATGAAACTATAACATATAAATATGTGACATATATAAGCATAATGTTTGATTTAAATGTGCCTATTGGACAAGTAAATTTTAAAAGAGAAAAATAAAACTGGAAAATATCTGAATAATTTCAGCAAATATTTATAGTGTGTTCTCCTTTACTTTCATAAGTTTAAATATAATTTAAAAATATCATAATTGACAAATATTAACATATCAACAAAAGCTTAAACATGATTGTGTGATGAACCATATTGCTGTGAAAAAAATATGGAACATTTAGTCATAAATTCATTAATTTTAAGAGAAAAATGAAAAAAATCATAGCAGTACTATTGAATGTACTCCTGATAGCATAACATATACTTAAAATTTACCCTTTTGTTATTTATAGTCAGTTCCTAAAACGAGTTAGATATATTTTATTTTTCACTTATTTTTGGTAAATTATGTTTTAAATTACATTTTATACTTTTATAAATTACATACTTATATTTATATGCTGTAAGTATATTTTATGAGCATTATTAAATTATAAAATGAACATCACATTATTTCAAATGTACTATCTAAAATTTATTTGTTTACTTTAAATCAATAATCATAAATAAGAAAAAATGAGAAAAATATTAAGAACTGTTACAAAAATGTGATATATATCGGCATGAGTTGTAAATATTGGTGTGTGTGCATGTTTAATTCATAAAGAGTGGGAAATGTTTATGTACACAGTATTGCTCTGGTAATTGAAACAAATGTTACTGAGGCACCATTTTTTGCACATTAGCTTACAGCCGGTAAGATACCAGTACTAGCCATATTTACTATCGGAGATGATTAATATCATTCTTTTTAATCTTCCTTGTTACCTGGTATATCCTCAATCGGATCAACACTGGAAAATGTGAACATGTATCTTGCTAAGTCCAAATGCAGAACAATCAATTTTTGTTAACACACAAATTTCAGTAATTACATTACCAAAGCCATATGTCCAATGATGTACATTGAATCACATACTAAGTTTGCTTATAAAGGAAATGTCTTTACACAAATATGTATATACATTTCTCCTATATATCTGGCGCTGCCTCATGCAGTACACATCGTTTGTCAACAAGTTCACACTCTTGATTACCTGCCATTAACCCACTTCCACTATGGCTTTATTTTTAATACTGCCACGTATTGCCAACAGTAAAATATTATTGAGAGTGAGCAAA
Organism: Pteropus medius; assembly: GCF_902729225.1. NCBI lineage: Eukaryota > Metazoa > Chordata > Mammalia > Chiroptera > Pteropodidae > Pteropus > Pteropus medius. The sequence goes on along the minus strand of NW_024349800.1, from coordinate 19,893,738 downwards.
AACTTGAAAATTTCCAGATCTTAAGGAAATGATTTTTAATTTGTATAAATTCTCATTCATATTTAGCTTATCAGGAAATACCACTGGCTATACATTGAATATATATTTAGCATAGGATACTAGTATGAGCTAGTTAGCCACCCAATGAGCCACTATGCTTCCACCTTAGTTCTCCTACTATAGGTTTATAACAAATAAGTCAATGTAATCCTTGAAAGATATGTCAATTCATATCTCTTTTTGGATCAGAACCCTACATATCTGTATTCTTTCCATAGTAAAAACAGAGGTTATAAAAGTGTCATACATTGTTGTAAATAATCTAATTCCCTGTCATCTCTCTGAGTTCACATACTTCCACTTACCACTTTTCATTTTGTTTTCTTGCTCCAATATCATTGGCTTACTGTTGTTGCTAGTTAAACTCTCACATCAGGACCCTTTTACTAACAATTTACTCTGCCTGAAATAGTCGTTCATAAGATAACCAAATAACCACCATCTTCCCATACTTTTGCTTACAAACTATCTAATCAATGAGATTTATCTCAACTACTTACTTAATTTTGCAATGTGGCCCCAGCACCACATGTCAGCTTTACCTTTCTCTAGCTTTTCATTTTTTTTCCCGTAGTACTTAACACCTCTTATTTTTTAATATCATTTAGGACTCCAATATTGAAAAACATGTCACATTATTGAATTATATTATTGGAGAGGGATTGCATACGAATACTATTTATAAAGGTATTTGATATGGAAAGGACTCTAAAGTATGATATAGAAATACATTGTTATGACCGATAGGTCTGGAAGGACAGAGCAAGAGAGCAGTTAAAGAAAATGGCAAGAATCATGTAGAGAAGACAGTGTTGATATAAGTAGTGACCATTGATCAAGAGATATAGCCCAAGCTAAAGAACAGATTTAGAGGAAGAAATTGGCAGAATAAACACCCTGGTCTATTCTCCATCCTTTCTTATTTTCTACAGGAGCTGAATCTGATAAGAAGCCAGAATGTTGAGGGAGAGAGTGGAATTTGTTCATATGGGTCTAATCTCTGGTACAGAGGTTATGGTGGAGAAGCATGGAAAATGAATCCAGAGAGATGTTCAGAAAAAATCTAGTCCACCGCGTAACTAATACATGTAACAGTCAATGTATTGCATCAATGTAATTACACAATAAATATTTTCTATTTTTAAATTTTCAACTGTACTTCTATTCTCATTTTTCATTTCTAATAAATACTCCAAAAGCTTTCACCAAACAGCAACTAAAGTTATTAATTTGAGCTGGCACATTTGTTAAATGTAAATGATAAATGTAAACATATTATTAATATGTTGTCATTCTTAATTTTATTTTTAAAATCTAACTAGTCTTTATTAACCAATATTACCCCAAATAAATTTAATGAAAAAAATCTAACTAGTTTTATAAACGAAGCACGAATAAAATGAGTTGACACTGCTATACATGGCCTAGATGGAGAATTCTTGAGGCAGTTTTCTAAAGGCAAATAATTTATGGTCTTAAGTACGTATTCCACATTCATGAATTTTCTTTCCCAATAGCCTCACTTCATTTTAGGCATAGCACCTAAAGTGATGACAGGCATTAAAATATAATATTGACTGTCTTGAAAGCTTTTCAGTCTTCAGAAAAGACTATTTCCAAGCAAGTGTTCTCAGGACTCCATATGATCATTATCTGCTTATACTTCAGGGCTAATTTTTTTAAGGGCTGGAAGTAAAATAGAGGATTTAGCAACAAATGTGACTCCTAAGAAAGAATTGTGTTGTTTAAGAGTAATTAAATAGTAGTCACACAATCAAAAATCTTTTCTTTCCAAACTTTGCCTAATCATATGGGCAGTCATACAATCAGTATGGGGTGGGGGGCGGGTTAAGAAATATAAATATAGAAGCCAGTGGTTTCATTTATTTTAGAAATGAAAAGCATAGAAACAATTATTTTGCAGTCATATGCTAACCTAGTATATTGTAATCACCATATAGTAAAACTCATTGATTTTCCAAATTGAACAGTGGACATCCTAAATGGGACAGCTGAGACTCCCAAATTACACTGTAACAGGGCCTGTGGAGCATAAATGCAAGTTAAATATAAGAATGTGCTGTGTTCACAAGCCATTTTTATTTGCAACAAGAAATTTTAATGCCCCTGGTCTCATTGCTGCCTTTGATGCTCAACTATTCTACAAATAACTCTTTTGGGAAATAATATATCCAAACATTGGCAACAATATTCCCTCCCTCATCATCAACTGCCTCTGTGATTAGTGATTCTGAAATAGACTCCAGTTTAACATATTGCTTAGGGTTTTGTAGTTTACTTATCCCCCCAAAAGTACTGTTATTATTATTTTTATTATTTGGTTATGTATTGAGCAATGAGTATGTTTTTTAAAAATCCATATAAACTTAAAGTTGAATTCTGACCAGAAAATAATATTGAAATATCAGAAATAAAGTATATTGCTATATGTTTTACAAATAGATGTTCAATAAGATCATAAAATACTTGGCCAAGTTAATAGAAAATATTCTCCTTTCTGCTTTTTTTATGTTTAAACAAATAGACATTCCTTTAGTCATTTAGCAGTTTAAATTTTAAAACTGGAAGTCTAATATATAATTTTATTAGTTCTAGATGAACTAGTACTGTACTATTCAGATTATGATCAATGGGTCAGTAACATTAGTGTCATGTTTGAGCTCGTTAGAAATGCAGAGTCTTAAAAGTCAACCCAGATCTACCGGGTTCAGAGCTCCCGTTTGAACAAAATTCTTTTGTAATTCATGAGTTCTCTGAAGTTTTATAAGCACTCTTCTAGCAAACAAGTGAGAATTGAGGATTACTGCTAACATGCTTGTGATTGGTGAGGCTTAAGTCAAACATCTCAAAAAACAAAACAAAGCAAACCCTCCCACTCCACAAAAAGCAAAAACAAAACAAAACAAAGCAATCTAACAAACAAAAAGCAATCTTGTGTTTTTGAATCTGTGTGTTTTTCTGGCTATATATGACTGGATCTGAACAATACCAGTTTCCTTTAGATGAAGAATCATCTGCTGAATTAATTTATGCTGCCTGCCTTGTTTTATTACCTGTGTTTGAGTGTGAGGCCCTTGATTTATTGGAAAACAAGGCTAATTTTGTGATTCTCTATTACTCATATATTTTAGCATTCTCTTTAAGCCATAACTTAATTGACACAGCTCTGATTCTAGCCCTGGTCAGATATATTTTGCATATACTCCTTTGTCGTTTGTGTGGGATCAGAGATAGGGGTTTCTGACCACTGCCATGCAGAATGAAAGTAAGCATCCCATGAATGTTAGAAGCTCAATTAGGTATTTATATTGGATTAGTGAACATGAAATCAATGCCACTGAAAGCTTGAAGAATTCTCACGCTTATTAACACAGAGACATATATCTTGGCTTTCTCTCCAGTGTGCCAAGGCAGGGATTATAGAAAAGGTAACCTAGAGTTGAAGCATAAGACAGTGGATAAAACATATTCTTATTGATCCTTGGATGTCATAGTTACACTGATCGACTTCTGAGAATGTAGCTTTCATAGGAACTGCTCAGTTACAGATCTGAATATTTCTTCTGACTGCATCATAGTTAAAGAGACACCCAGCTCTCATGCTGGGTGTAGGTCTGAGATGTGCTGCTTTACTGAAACTTAAGTCTTGACTTCTAACTCTTCTCTGAAATTCCAATTCGCACTATTGAACATTTTATTTTTTCTCTGTTATAAAAAAAATACTACTTTATTAAGGTATGATTGACATTTGAAAAAAGCTGTACATATTTAATATATAAAATTTGATGAGTTTGAAGATAAGTATGGGAAACCATCACCGCAATCTAAACAGTAAACATATCCATCACCTCCAAAAGTTTCCTCCTGCCCTCTTTGTTTGTTGTTGTTGTTATTATTATTGATAAGAATACTTAATATTAAATCTGACCTCTTAATAAAGTTTTAAGTATACAAAGCAGTATTATGAAATATAGGCACTATGCTGTATACTAGATCTCTAGGACATTCCTGTTGCATAACTGAAATTTGTACCTTTTGACTAATACCCCCCTGTTTTTCCCTTCACCCAACCACTGACAGTCACCTTCTGTTCTCTGCTTCTATGAGTTTGACTATTTTATACAAAGAAAACATGACATATACATACAATGGACTATTATTCAATCTTTGAAAAGAAGGAAATCCTGTCAAATGCATTAACATAGATGGACCTAGCGGACAATGTGCTGTGTGCAATAAACCAGACAGAGAAGAACAAAACTACTTCATACCACTTATATGAAGAAGCTACAGTATTTCTCCACTGCCGATATCATAGGCAGCCAGGAAATTGATTCTATTTCTGCTTAAGGAGGATCATATTTCTCCTATCCAGTCCTTTAAGCATAACTCTGTTGAGTATGTTTCATTATTCAGCATATTTTCCTTCATTGGTAATGATTTAAAAATATAAAGTTTTATACTTTAAATATAGCTTAAACCAAGGAACATTTAAAAAAATGTAAATGAGGATTGTCAATTAATTTCCATATTTTTCTCAATTAGTCATCAATCATAATTGTCACCAAAATATAGAGTGTTTTATTTAAGATTGTGTTCTTTCAGTTGGCTTTCTAATTTCATATTTATAATGTGCACATTTTCAAGAAATTTTCACATAATCACTATAAATACACTATAACAACGTATACAATAATTTTTTCTTGCTCATTGTTCTCTGGTACCAGTCATATCAGCTTCCTCTTCAGAATTACAAACTATGTAACTGATTGTGTATTCTTCTGGAGAAAATATACCCACCCACTACCCACATTCCTTTTACAAGCAAAGGTTTTGTACTTTGTTTTTCATGTATGTATGTGGTGGGGAAGGGGTCCATGTGTGTATGACTAACTCAGAAATCTACATTATTACTTTTAATGATATTGCTTATTGTTTTAATGTACCACAGTGGACAGTAAAATACAATAAAAGGGAGCAGGAATTCAGGAGCAAGATTGCATGGGTTTTTTCATCATTTTTACTAGATCTTAGCTCAGTTCTTGAGCAAGTTATTTGACACTTAGTGCCTTGGTTTTCTAGTCTGTAATTTATCTGGATTGTTGCAAAGATGAATCAAAATGGTTGTTCTGAAAATAAATGAAATAAAATAACAACAATAATAAAGAGCTTAGAAAAACATCTAGAAGTTGCTAAAAATACTAGTTTATGCATAGTAGCCCCTATTATAAACAATTAATAATTGTTTATAAATCTGTAAATTCCTGGTAATTTCCAAAAGTACCTATCAACTTATAAAATAATTTGTCAAAGGAGAGTTTCAAACTCAAATATGATGTGTGTTTTTATTCTTTGATGGTTCAAAATGTCTCTCCAGAAATTGTACCATTTTTACCCAACACTGTGTATATTTTCCTTATAATGTTAGTAGTTCAATACCCAATTTTTCATTTTTCATCAAATAATGCATTGAATGTATTTTAATATGCCTTGGAAATCTTTAAATTGTAAATTCACAGTCTTTTTAATATACTTTTATTACTTATTATTTGTCATATCTTCAAAAAAGATTATTCTTTTAGCATGCATGCCTAAAAATGCTATCACTGCTTCTAATAATTTCTGATTAAATGATATTTTTTCTATAAAACACAAGGGTTTTTTTCAGCTTGCATGTGTGTGAGGATCTGTGTGTGTGCCACACACATATATTTTTTTCTTCATTTGAATTATAAATTATGTGACTTGCTTAGAAAAGACATTCTTCTTATATTTAAATCTATTATCCAACTGGAATTTATTTTGTGGTAAAGAATTTTATAAAATTGTATTTTTTAGCAATATTTTCTATTAGTCCTAAATATTAACAACCTATGTAATATTAATTAACTTGAAATCTATACTGTATTTATTATCTACAAATATTTCATATAAATTTGCATTTATGTAATATATACCATATATCTACATATTTATTTTTATTAATTTGCCTGTTGAATAATATACTGATTCTAATTTTAAATATTATTGAATATTTCAAATGATTGTATTTTATAAACATACTCACATATCTGGTAAGACTAATCCATAGCCTTACATTGTTTATACGAAAGGTGACATTTCTTAAGTGATTATTATTTTATAAGTCATTAAATTTGTTTTTTCTAGATATAATGTTAAAGAAAGAAAAAAAGTTGCTTTCAAATGAATCTGTAAAAAATTCATAGAATAATTTAGCTGAAATAAGTGTTTATATTTATAATTTGTTATCATTTCAGCTTCCCACAAATCTTCCCACAAATTTTTACATATTCAAATGTATATTTGTTTAAATATACAAATCATGAGAATTAAAGATATTTTTTTTTTTAGGTGAGGCAACCCTTGGTTGACCTCACAGATTGCAAGGACCTTTTCAGTTTACAATCCCTTATTTTATTTGTTTATTTATTTTTATTTTTTATGCCTACAGCATCTGGTCTTCCTAGATGGTCTCCCATACAAGTACTAACCAGGTCTGACTCTGCTTAGCTTTCAAGATCAGACACGATTGGGCTTGCTGAGGGTAGCATGGCCATAGATGAGAAATAAAGGTTCTTTACATTATCTTGGAAGTAGAACACTTACTCCTAGGTAGAAGAAAGAAGAATATACTTTGGAGTAGGACAAAATTTTACTGGAGTTTTCACCATGCATTTTTAAAACCATTACTATGTGCAACCTAATATCTAGTATAAGAAAGTGACACAAATATTAATAATTCAAGACAGGAATAATGTACTTCATAAGAGTAACAATCCTAGAGAAGTTAGAATGCAGAAAAATTATTTCTGACTCAGCCTCTAGGATTATTTATCCCATTGGAGATGAAAGGCTAGTTTGGAGAAAGAATCCTGAGTCAGGTTGTAGAAGCAGGATATTATATTTGTAATGCATGCAGTCCACTTTGGTGATTAAATGGAGGAGAGTAGAGAAAGATGAGCCTACAGAAGTTAAGGTAGGACTCTGAAATGATTTGTTCCCTTAGCTGAGAGGGTAGGTAGTTGTAGTACTTTTAGGCTCTCTCTTGTTCTTGAAATGCAGGAAATGAATTGATGTATCTTATTGTCATTAGAGCACTCAATGAGCTACCAATCTCTTTCATAAGAAACCACTTTCTTTAGAACTAAAACAGCCACAGGATGTACGACTCTTACATGCTCAAAGAACTATATGAACTTTTGTTGTTTCTAAATTCAAGTTTGCTCATATTGACAACTTTTAGTATAAAAGTTAAATTCTTTTCTGTTTTCTCTTCAGAACAGACTTTGCTCTAAATAAAGAGAATCAGGCTAATTGACCCCTAGGATTTTGAAATTATTATATCCTTACTCCTCATTTTAATTTCACTAGATAAAATTGCATTTATTCATTTAGTGATATTGATCACTTAAAAAATTGTTCTAGATGCTCAGAATTCAAAATTAATAAAAGAATAGGCAGCCATTAGTTTTAGGAACAGAGACAAGTGAAGAGTCAATTACAAGATAAGATAATACATGCTATGATAGAAGTATAGAAAATATGCACACTATTGGAAGACAGTTCTCATTGGGTCTCTTGTGTTCTTCATGCAAGCAAGGCACTAGCCACTCTTTTATTCCAGTCTGTCTGTCTTGTTTTTTTCAGAATATGTGAACAGTGGATACTCACAGACTATTTAGATAGTGTTTCCACTGGAGCAAAGGGAAGAATTATTTCCTCTTCAGTATAATGAAGACAATAGCTTACTCTGGTACAAATGTCAAGCAGGTTTGTGGATAGCCCATCATGAATAATTTGAAACTTAGTTTGAGGTTCTTCAACTGTGATGCAAATGAAGTGCATGTATAGCATGGACGTTGGTCATTCTGGGCCCCTTATCGCGCCCCTCTACCCCTGACCCCAGCCCAGGGACTCCAGATCCAGGGAAACTGGTACAATCATAGAGCTTATGCTGTTTACTAAATAATGAATAATAAAGTCCTTTATCTCTGACCCAGGAGTCTTATGACTTTTGTTCTCACTCATGGAACTCACTGGCTAATATGTAGCATAAAATCTCAGACTCTTTACAATTTGCAATATATTCAAAATTGTCTTGGTCTTTATTTAAAGTCAATGTCTGAACATCACTCTAGCTTTGAGCTGTTCTACATAGGGCATTTGAGATTCCCTTCAGAAAGTAGAGTTTTACTGATCTTCAAGGATTGGTTATAGAGGAGCAATGAGTTGTTACTGAGAAGAGCTTGTTATATTGTTTATATATATAAAATAGATGATAAGTTGCAGAGGAAAAATTTTCAGTTATGCAAGATGAATATATTCTAGAGATCTGTAAAGCAACATAGTGCCTGAAGTTAACGATACTCTATTATGCACTTAAAAAATTGTTAAGACGGTAGAACTCATATTAAGTATTCTAATCAATAAAAATGTTTTGGTTTATTGGCTAAATAAAAATACATTTCATGATTGGGTAATATTATAGTAAAGTATGTTTAGAGTAGGACAGTCACTTTGTTAATGAAGAAAAATAAAGTCATTGATTCGATTAGCCAGAGATTTTTATCTTCAGCGAAATACTTTGTATGTGTTATTTTAAAAGAAAGGTTAAAATAAACAGTTTAAGCCAGATCAAATTAATTATCACTAAAGGAAGGCACTGTCTTTGGCTGAAAGTTAAGAGCGACTATAATAAAAAAGAGAAAAATCTCCAGTTTATATAAGAAGACATTTTGAATCTGTTTATAAAATTGTTTTCAATGTGCTTAATTAACAGAAAGCTTATGAAAATCTCATTAGCAATTCTTTCTTAGAGAAACACAATACAATTTTATAAATACATTTCATTATAAAACACCGTAATTATTTTCATACATATGGAACACAATGTACACGTTAGCATGATGTTTTCTATTACTTGAATTTTGGAAAGCAGTAGAATATTTAACAATATAATTTTTTTCACTGCTAGATACCGTTCAACATTTAGAATATGATGTCATAGGCTGAATAAGCAGGGATACATACCAGAATAGGTTTTTTTATAATTTGTAAATCAAAGTATACAAGGGTATATCGGTTATTGGGGAATATGACAAATAATATGACAAAGTAAACCTAGGATAACAGTTATCATTGAGGCATTGGTTAGTAAAAACCTGTCATAAATTCTGCAAGAGGGTAAGATTTTTAAGTAGGCGAAGTTGAAGAGGAGGCAAGAGTTTCAAACACTAGCTAAGGGGCATCCTGATTTGAAAACAATAGAGAATACACATATGATTGGAAGTCCTAGAAGGGAATCCAGGCACTGTGCAAAGTAGGACTGCATGACAGAAGGACTTAGATACTGATAATGAGGCTAGAACTAGTACACGGGCAATATATCAAGTATTCACTTTCCACATATAAAGTACAGTATTAGAACCGATCAAGCAGTAAGACAGCTAAAAATGAGCTGTCAATTTGTTTCATGACAATTAATATAATTCCACTTGGAAATAGATTGTGTTGATTTTGGCTTTAGGTTTGGAATTAAATTACAGGAAGAAGAGGAGACAATATATTATTGAGGTAAATAATTTAATCACACCATAATATGTTATGAAAATAAAGTACGCCTCTAAAAAATGCCTGTGAAACACATGCTACATATAATTTCTTTTAACATACATTTTATTTCATCTTTTTAAACATGTGTATTTGGTATTGGATCAAAGTGATCCATTGGTAACATTTGCCTGCTTCTCTGCCAATGCCTTTGTTTCCAAACCCATAACAAAAATGTATTTTGAATATCATAACTCCATAAAAATCTGTCAAAAGAAAATAAATATTATCAGCATGCTGGAAAATTTCAAGAATTGTCTTAAGGTCAAATCGAGTTTGGTATAAAGAAACTTTAAATATAATAGCTGGAGACAATTTCTGCCCAAAATATACTCAGAGAAAGGATGCTATTCCTTTCTCTGTAGGTAAAAATAGCAGAGGAGTTCTAACTCAGGTCCAACAGACTAAAAGCATAGGTAGGAAACTTACTAGATTCAACAATGTAAGTAATTGTAGAAAGGAGTTGAACTGTTGATCAAATCTCTTTCTTCAACTTGAGTCAAGCCCTAGGCAGCCCAAATGCATATATGTAAAGTAGATTTGTGGATATGGCCACAATCATTAGACGGGCAGGGATGGACTCCAGAATGTTACTGATGCCCCCTAATGAAGGGAGGACTCTCATCCATATTTCATATAGATATAGTCTTTCTCTACATATTTTTTTATTATTTTACTGTATATTTGATATCATCTATTTCCCGTTATCTGAGGAATTAGTTAATTTTTCTGATCATTAATTGATGCTTCTTTTGTAACCTACCATTATTACCGATTTATTTACATTAGATATAAGAATAAAATTTCTGTGATCATTTCACTGTTTTAAATGAAGCCTTTGATGACTATTAAAATGGGTTTAATAAATTTGAAGCAGATAACTTTATAGCTAGTATTTAAAACATGAATATAAGGTCATGCCTTAAGGAATTTTATGTTGCATAAATACTGGAAACAGTGAAATTTATAGTTTGTGGCTTGATTCGGAAAGATGAAATATTACACAAAAACATGTATGTGCGTAAGGAAGACGATTTTATACTATCTTGTGGAGAAATACGATATTTTCATGATATGCAAATCCCCTGCACACTCCCTCCATATTATTTTTTCTCTTGAATCATAACTTCTACTGTGATATAGCTGTAATTCTCCCAAGAACTCAGGAAGTTTTATCAGTTTGACAAAAGTGAAAAAAAAATCAACGACACAGATAGATAGATGATAGATAGATATATTGATTCACTGAAAATTTATGATAAAATTTAACCTATACTTCACATTACATTGTCACCATTTTTATTAGTTGAAAAGCTAAAGCATTGGTTAATAATCCAACAACAAAAATTTTTATTGACTTATGACCTTATATAATTACTCATACCATTAGTTATAACTTTATAAATACTATAAAATAAGATGTATATATAAAAATTTAAATATATAAATATGCTTATATATTATATATAACAGATTATAACATAAAACATGACAGTCTTATTTTAAAAGATTATAATCCTCAACTTCCCCCCTTGAGATATACGTTAAATAAATCATACGCATATTTATTTTATTCCTTAATATAGTTTTACATGCAGTGCTGTGAGAGATGAAAATTTTAATTACAATGTGCTGGCCTATTATGTAAATAGCTGATAAGAATTGGCAACCATAATTTACCTGAGCAAAAACTGATTGGGGAAACAGTTCATAAATATATTTATCTGAAGAATTACATATTCAGCATATAATTACATTATATAAGGACATGAATCACATAAAAAATGTAGGCTTTGAGCAATAGTCTGCTAATATTTTAATAAATAGCACATAGTGTTATACAAACAATAATATACTCAGTAATAATCTGTAAATATTTATTTTAAAAACAGATATAATATCAATGATTGTTCTTTAAAGTAATTATAAAGCTTTCTAGAAATGAGACAATGTAGTAGATAAGATACAGGAGTTCTAGCATTTGCCATTAATATATAAAAATACATATTTATTTATGTATACATATTTGTGTGTGTTTTAAAACTGGATTAACTTTTTTTTCATAGCTACAAAATGTGATTATCATTCAACTGTAATTATTCTTACTTTTTAGGTTTTTAGTATAAAAATTATATTGATAATTTTAGATATATAATACTTGATCATTGATATACCATATACAAAAATATTTGTTAGATATTAATCCTTACTTTTAGTTGCTGTTCTGAGGATTAGAGTATACATCCTTAAATTATCACAATATACATTGAATTAATACTATGTCATTTCATATATAATGTGACAACTTTACAAGAGTTAATTCTATTCACTCCTCATATTCTTCATGCTCTTTTGTTATATATTTACTTCTATAATTATTATATATTATAAAATGTGTATTTACAATTTTCTTAAATACTACTTTAAATAACATTGTTTTTAACACTAAATTAAAATCAAAGAATATATTTTTTAAAAGAAAAGTAGTCTTTATTCATACAAACATATTTACTACATAAGCAAAACAAAGAATACTTACCTTATGGTGTGTTATGCAATTTAAATATATATTAGGTAAGCACTTCAGAAATTCATTTTTTAAAGTAGTCCTCAATCAAAGACAGCTACTTCCAACGTATTTCCTATTTACACTAAAAATTTTAACTTACATTAAATAGTTCCCTAGTTCCTCTCTCTTATTCATGAAAATACATAGTATTGTGGCCACAAATTGATTACTAGCTACTTTCTGAAACTAATCTTTATTTTCCCATCAGAGTATTTTCATTTTCATTTCCTGTTAATTAGCATCCCTTTTCGCTCATCTCTGCCTTTGTAAATTTCTCTCACTTCTCACCTAATATGTATCTACTCTACAGAGGCTTTATTCTTCATGAATCCCATTAGAGTAAATTTTCTCATCAAATGAGCTCCATTTTTATTACTTGAAGTTGTAGTGGAAAATTCAAGAAAGATTTCTGTAGAAGCTGTTCTATGAAGATCCTTTCAGAAAATTCCTGAGTAATTGGTTTGGAATGGCAAGGGTAGGTCTTATTTCTTTGGTTTTTATTTCAGAGATAGGAAATATCTCTTATAAGTCAGTTTATTATTCAAATTTTCTAAAGATATTTATTAATCATAATGGTCATTTTTGTTGTTTCAGTTGTTTGTTTTGAAGTTTTCCTAAATACTGTATATTCAATTTACACGTACCTCTGGACCTGACCTTATATACTAGGAAAACATCAAACATGTTATTCTGAAGAAGGAAATTCTGGAACCTGGTGCTTAATATTAATTAAATTTTTAATGCCACTTGATATTAAATGAAGGATAGTTTAATAATTCAAGTTTATAAAAATTTATCAATCTAAAACACACATGATACAAACAGGGAAACATAGTTGAGAAGACTCTTTTAATTGCCACAGGATTTTTGAATAAATTTAAGCAGGATGAGGATAGGATCACTGTCCAAATATGCTGATATTTAAACAATATAAAGAGACCTACCAATTTTTCTAATTCCTAATACACTTATAGATATTATACAATTTAAGCCTCAAGTCGAGTGTTCATGATAAGTTTTGGCAGCATGAACAAAGTGAGTGATAGGTGGAGGTCAATTTATAGCACATTACAATTCTGAACAAAGCAACTGAGTAAAAACTGACTGGACAAGATAGAAAAGCAAAAACCTCTATTTATAGGAACTGCTGAAACATCTACAGCATCCATCAATAATTTGCACAGAACCCAAAATGAACTGTGAAAGATGGTGAAGATAGGAAGATTAAAAACATCCACTGGCCTCAAGAAGTTTAGAAAATGAATACAAGTAAATCAACAATTACAACTCCTGATGAATGATGGCAGGCTCAGCTTTTGACATCTACAAAGTAGCCAGTAAAAGGTAAGATTTACTACTGCTATCACTGACATAATAAATTTGAGCTCTGGTCCTTGTTGTCTGTGGTCCTTGCTGTCTATAGCTGGAACCCTTTCCTTCTCTCTATCTGCAAGACCCATTCCCTCTGCTCCTTCAAGTCTTGTGCAAATTCTAAGCTTTCAGCGAAGCCTTTTTCTGCCCATGTTGAAAATGTAACATATATATTATCCTTCTCCAGATCTCTCTATTCTCTTTTCCTGGTTTATTTTTCTTAAATGAAACTATAACCATTAGCCTTGGTAGATACTTTGCTTATTAATTTATTGTTGTCTGTCTCTACTCGTTAGTGTCATCAATATAGGGACTTTTTGTTTTCATTTTTTTTTTCTGCAAAGCCCTGGAAAAGTACCTGTTACTGAATAGATGCTCTACAAAATAAAAATTTGCTGCATTTGGTGAATATGCATGATTAGTAATTTATAATACTTAATTCTACACTTCCTAGTGCAGGATGTAGTACATGGTCTTGATGGGATGATAATTATTTTGATTACCTACAAAGCCCAAAGTTATCGAAAAATTAGCTTTTTTTCTTTTATTTTCTCTTTTGTAGACTCATTTGACAGAGTCCGAAAATGTGCACATAAAAGATTTCATTTGTTACTTTTAGCTCAGCATAGCCAATTTCTCCTTGTTGCAGAGTTAGTTCCATCAATTTTTTAGGAATAAGTTCTGCTTTCTTAAACCCTTTGTGGAAATTGACAGGGCCTGTCTTATAATGGAAAGCATTTTAAAGCCTCGGAAAACCCACCAACCATAAAAATTCAGTCATGCTGAATATATACAACGTTTAGAAGACACTAAAGAAATACAAGTAATGTTCTTTAGTAAAGAAATAAGTTCTTAGAAAATCTGACAGTCACACAGAGTAATGATCAATTGTCTATGATCTCTTTCAATATTAGGCTCTCCCATTTCATTTTCTTTGATACAATACCAGTAAAGAAAGTATCCTTGCAAAAATGATTCACTGCCAAGAAAAGATCAGTCTATATCTCATTGTACATTCAAAATTTCAGAATGCTTCTTGTTAAGAAAGTACTCCCAAAGAAAAATTGGCTTTAAAAACAACAACTTGGCTCATCCTAGAGAGCTACAGTTAGTATTATTAAAGTCTTCTCCTAGCCCCAAAGAGCATATTAATATTTATGAGGATGCATTAGGCCTACCAGATAGCATACCATTAAATGTTACTGGAGACTACTCTCTTACACTTTAGAGAATCTCTTCAGGCTCTACATTTCAAATAAAGTTGCTTTTTACCTTTTCTTTCTAATCCACTTGCTTTTTCTACCACCTTTGACATTTTTCTGGGTGCTTTTTACATGTTTTCTGCATAACTGCCTAGCCCATTAATATCAGTATTTGCATGGAAAAGTGTGTTTGATTATTGATCTCAGGTTTGTTTTTGAAAACTATCTTTGAGATCTTCATTGCATTTTTCATATTTATTGAGACACAATCAAAATATACAATAGTATAAGTTCAAGGTGCACCATGTATTGACGTGATATACAGAATAAGCAAAATGATTACTTGTAGAGTTACCTCCATCAACTCACATAATTACCTTTTGTCTGCGTGTGTAGTCAGAACACTCACGATCTACCCATTCGGCAACTTTCAAGTATGTAGTACTTTATCACTAACTGTAATAACCATGTTCCACATTTCATCCCCAGTATTTACTTGTTTTATCGCTGGAAGTTTGTTCTCTTTGACCAACATCTCTCCATGTCCCCTACTTCCCAGCTCCTTGGTAACCGCTATTTATTGTTTTTACAAGTTTAGCTTTTTTAGATTCCACATATAAGTGATACTATGAGATATTTATCTTTCTTTGTCTGATTTCTCTTGGCTTAATGCCCTCAGGGTCCATATATATTGTTGCAAGTGGCAGGATTTCCTTCTTTCTCAAGGCTGATTGAAAATTCATTATATATCACATCTTCTTTATCTATTTATCCGACACAGGTTGTTTCCATATCTCGGCTATTGTGAATAATGTTGCAATGAGCATGGACGTGCAGATATCTTTTTGAGATCCTGATTTCATTTCTTTCTGATATATATTCGAAAGTAGGATTGTTGGGTTATATTGTAGTTCTAGTTCCATTTTGAATTTTTTGAGGTCCTCCATACTGTTTTTCACAGTGGCTGTACATATTACATTCCTTTAACAGTGGACGAAGGTTCTTTTTCTACACATCCTTGTCAATACTTACTATCTCTTGTCTTTTTGATGATAGCTATTTTAATAGATGTGAAGTGATATCTCATCGTGGTTTTGATTTACATTTCTCTGATGATTAGTAATATCAAGCACCTTTTCATGTACCCATTAGCCATTCGGATGTCTCCTTTGGAAAAATGTTTATTCAGTTCTTCTGCCCATTTTTACATAGGTTTGTTTTTTACTATTCAGTTTTATGATTTCCTTATATATTTTGGATGTTAATTCTATCCAAATATGACTTAATAATATATGACTTACAAATATTTTCTCCCATTTTATAGGTTGCTTTTTCATTATGTTGAGTGTTTCATTTGCTGTGAAGATTTTCAGTATAATACATTATGTTTCTAAACATGATCTATAAATCAAGACTATTTTACCTACCTCAATTTTTAGAAATAACAGTTGAAACTAGCACTTGTATTTTTACTTGTCTGAGATGGAAATTCAAATATTAGCTATGCATTTAGTCCATTTTCTCTGAATTGTCTACTAAAAGCCTTAATGTTCTGACACAGTGTATTTACCGTAGTTTTTGAATAAGTTAATTGGATATTTTAAATACATCATTTCCTCCTATTTAACTGACTTTTAAGTCTTGTAGTCATTTTTTATTCCAGTTATTATGTAATATTCATATTTATTGTTTTTATTTATTATATATTTAGATTAGAGAAATTTTATAAAAAAACGTATATTTAATTTCAATCTCATAATAGGTTTTTGAGACAAACATAACTTCCATTTCACAGAACAGTAATATCTTAGATATATTACATAAAAAAAGTTAGTAATTAACAGAATGTAGAGGCCACAAGCCTCTTTTATAACACTAATGATGTCTTTTTATCATTCGTTCTATAATCTCTCTGGGTTTGATTTCAAGGATTTATCGATATTTCCATGAACTAATTAAAGCAAATAAAATATGTTCCTTTTTTTAATTTCCAAGCAATGCTCTGATTTTTTTTTTTGATTTAGACTCTTGATATGGTCCAACATTGTTGGTACTAGAGGAGAACTCCTATTAACTATAAGAATATATTTTTAAATATTTTTACATAATGAGACAATATGATTTCTTATAATGACTTAATTTGTTTTTCTCAGTGGAATTGTGGAGATATTGATCTAAGACCTAAATTTTTGTGCTGTTTTTAATTTTAATTTATTAATATTTTATTTCATTTTGTGTGAGCTTATTGTTTCCTCAGGTCAGACATTAACTCTATCTCAATTTCTTGATAGTTAGAAACCAATAAAGATTTAATAGGAGGAGCCTGAGGGAAAGTATGCATTTAAATCAGGTGGTGGTATTTTAATATTCAAATAACTTTCATCTACGTAATAATAAAATTCAATTTCAAAAGTTTTAATGAAAGGAACACATGATTTATTGTGCTAAATGCTCATGAATCGCATAAGTGTCTTTTTCATAAAATAAACTGCCTAATGTTGCCTTTCTCATTGTGTTTCCAGAACACTGAACACTGTTTCTGGAGAATGTTAACAGAACATAATACAACTTAGACTTAACAAAAAGTTATGTTTTTAACATTACAGGTTTTCTCAGAACTGTAAATCTTGTCATTTGCATTCTATATTTCAAAACAAATATGTGACAATCATTTAATAAAATAGATCTCTTCAAGGAACATCACTGAAGATTTCTGATTCCAGTTTCACTCCTAGGAAAACAATGCTTTCTACTTTAATTTGAAAGAAATGTAATAAAGAGAACTGAATTCTTAAAAACTTACTGTAAATATTGAAGGAGTAGATTCTTGCACCACTTCTGAGAATGATTTTCTGCATAATAGAAAGGTAACATGTTAGGGAACTTTAACTTAAGACACACTCAGAATGCTGAATGGAATACTCCTGAATCAGTAAGTTAGGTCCAGGACACTGGCATCACTTCTATGTTCATCTACATAATTGGTCAATAAACAATAATTCTGGACCTCCACTCCTCCATAATTACTTTTTGTTTTTTCTTTCTCCTCTTTCTCCTCCTCCTCCTCCTTCACCTTCTCCTCCTTCTCTTCCTCCTCTTCATTCTATTTTTTGAAATTCAGGGCATGGATTTTATTATTTATTTATTTATTTACTTACTTATTTATTTGTGGTAACATTGGTTAATTGCATTATATAAGTTTCATGTGTACAATTTTATCCCTAGTCCCAACTACCACTGGTACAAAAGATTTTTATATTTACTCTTCAACTTTGATGTTCTGAAATGTAGAAAACAGAACTTTTTTTTTTTTTTAATCATTCTTGCTACACATTTCATTGACTTTTTAAAATTAACACACATTGGGGTGGAAATGGTAAACTGGTCATATGCATTTAGTTCAATCTTCTTCTTGTGTGCCTTCTAAATAAAAGCTTAAATAACTAACACAATATTTATAGTTCTTTTTGGCAGCCATAATTTTAAATGCAAATTAATTTGTGCAAATTAATCTAAAATTAAATGCAATTGTTCAATGCACTTGGAGGGTGAAAATAAAGAGGTAATTTTCCTATTACAGCAAATAGGCTAATTTGTCAAATCCTTTTTCTCAGATGTTGCATAACAACAATTATTTCCAAGTGGTTCCAAGAAACGAAACCTAAGAACAATGATATTTAATAATTATGTGGGCTTATTTTATTAACCATTCATTAATACAACAAATAGACATAATCAACAATAATAAAATTAAATTTCTCTTTTTTGATCAGCTTTCATTTATTAAATTTTATTTGTGCTTTTCTTTAGATCCTATAAATATTGGGTGAACTCTGAATAACAGTCACCTAGATATTTTCCCTCCCATTATACCATTATCACCTCTATTGCCTGCCCATCCATAGTAAGGTTCTAAATCTTATCCTATATTTTATACTTACATGAATAGAACATTACTTAAAACTAAAGAATACATATATTCATATTATTTTTTCAAAGAGGTACTATAGTGTGCTACAAATAAAGTCTCATCAAGTCTCAAACGGTTGAAATTATAATTATTATGCTATCTGGCCCAAAAAAATTAATTATAAAATTAGAAATTATAGAATTATAAAATTAGAAATGATCACTGATAAGATAATATTAAAATCTACATTTTATAATAAAGCTATTTATTTTAAATAATTCAATCAATGAAAAATTAGAAATATTAGAAAATATTTCAAAATAAATGTTAATGAAGGTATTTTAAGATTAAGTCAGAGATTTGTTACCTTATATATGTAGATTCAAAATGAGAAAAATGAAAAATTAATTATCTAATAATTCATCTCAAGGTATTAAGAAAAGAACAGCAAATTACATGCAAAGGTAAGGAAGATAAGAAAGAAAATAACAATGAGATATAAAAATAGCAATGAGATATAAAAATGGCACATAATGGCTATTAAAGTTGATAAACTCTTAGCGAGACTAATTATAAGACACAAGAGAGAAGGTATAGATAATCAAACCAGAAACAGATCTTTTAGATAGTAAGTCACAATAAATGTGTACTATGAAAATCTTTACAAAATACCTGTAAAAATGTCAGCAAATTAGAAAAATTCCTAGAAAACAATGTATAAAACGGAAATGAAAATAAAAATAAATTATTAATTGCTCGATAAAATTCAAAAAACTCAATCATAATTTTAAATACTATCTACAAAGTAAAATACATGACCAGATAGGATCACTAGTAAGGTTTACCAAAATTTTGAGGAAGAAATAAAAATCTTATTTTTGCCAATATAACCAGAAGATAGAAGAAAATGGGCCATTTTCTACACATTTTATGAGATCATCATATCCTTCATATCAGAAACTGACAAAGACATGACAAGATCAGAAAATTAGAGGTTATTCATATTCGTATTGATACAAAACCCTGAAAGTCCAACAAACAAGTGAACAAGCAAAACATGAAAAAAACTATAGTATATATAAAATTATACACATTCATTTGTATGCCTCATTATGAAATTTGAATTTCAGTCAAAACAAAATTTTTAAGCAATAAATTAAAATGTCGTTGTTATAGTATTTCAAGGATACCAACATTATATTATTTACTGTGGACATGGAAATCTGATCTTTCATGTAATATTTAGCCACTTTTTGTAAAGAATATCTTATTAGTAAATATATTTTACAAAATAATATGTAAAATATAAAATATTTTAAAATAAATTATTTAATACATGCAATATGATAGACATGGATATTTAATTTTGGAGCATAAAATCAAAAGTATCACATCTAAAATTTTAGACTCATGAATTATTTCATCAGCATATTCAATTCTAATGTGCTAGCATTGATAATGAGTTAAGATTGTTATATAAGATTGTGATATACTTTATAATTTCAACTAGCAATTTTATGTTTTTGTGTTGCATTTTAAAAAGTTTGAGTTTTGCTTTTTAACTAATGTCTAAATCAAATATATATGAAGGTTATTTTAGTTATTTAATTATTATTGACTTTTATTTTTTATTATATTATGTTCTATTTTTTGATACTTAATAATTATTGGCATAGATGTAATAGTAAGTTTACTTGTTCTACCTTTGGTGTGTAAATTTGACTATTATTCTTCCTTGTTATGGTTACATGTCAATATCATTAAATGATTAGTAACTGCACCTGAAAATAAATTTAGATGTTTTCATAAAACATGTTGAGTTCAACCATTGATTCAAACATAGTATATATTTTATGATTTATGAAATATAATATATAATATGCAATTTATGATATAACAAAGTCTGATTCAGGAATTTGGTTAGGCAAATTAATTGCTTTTAAAGAACATGAATTATAAGAAAAAAATTTCATTTTTACTTTCACATTAGAAGGGTTATCATATTTTATTAATTTCTAAACATCTGCTAACTGCCTTAGAACCCTTTATAATGCCTTTGATACAGACAGGCTTTGTACATATATGTGGAATAAATCTATAGGTTACAATGTTTGCAGCATTAAAAGTATTAGCAGGAACAAATTGTGGGATTAGTATGGAATTTATACTATTGCAATGGAAGCACAACCTAGCCCACAGTGATTAGTTATCAAAAGTTTTCCAGATGAACTAATAATACCCTCTAATGAAGAGATTAATGGTAGATAGAGTGAAAACATTATAAAATAATCACTTGGGAAGTAATGCCTGGGCAGGCATTTGTCATATTGGCATATTGCATACAACTTGCCAAAGGTTTTCTTGCAAATGCTTGAGTATAAGAGTATAGGTAAAGAATTGAGATGAAAGAAATTTGACTCTGTTTGCCCAGCGAAATGAAGAAAGCCACAAGAATCCTTGAAGCTGTCCCAAATTTAGATGGCTAAAAGACTGTTGCTCTGAGAATACCCATTCCTTAAATTGACTTTCTCATCTAAGTTGGTTTATTAGCTACTGAATTTATTTAGAGTCCTAGTTTGACATTTAATAAGTCCCAACTTGTTATTTTCACCCTGGCAATTATTCATATGATACTATTAGGATTCACTTCACTTTGAAAAAGAAAATAGACTTTGACTACTTCAGAGAAGTTGACTAGAAATTTTGGAAAACTTTTGAATGATGTAGAAAAATACAAAATTTATAATGCATAGTGCTAAATTGACACACTTATACATCATCTGTTTATCACTTTAAAATTCATTATTTTTTTGTCATACTCTTCAAAAAATCAAATTGAAGAACTAAGCTGTTTACCACGGTGGCTGACACTTGTCTATTATTCTAAATTTTTTACTTGAATGAATTTACAAATAAATAAAAAGAATTATATATATATTGTCTCTCTTTACATATTTCGATTAAACCAAATCCATTTCTAATAAATAACTGAAGGAAGCAAATTGATCACTTATTTCATTATACAGAGTAGCACAACCTGCATCATTTTCATTTGTAAAAAAAAAATCAATACTTTGTCTAATTTGCCTAATATTAGAAAAGAAAGGTTTTTTTTAAAAGAGAAATATAAATTTTTAGACTTTGTAGAATTAGTTATTTGTGAAGTAATTTACATGCTTATATATTATGAAAAAAATTCACATATAGTATACAATGCTAATATTCTTATGAAACCATTTGAACAAGCATTAATATCACATGATTAAAACATAATTTATATAGTAAAGATAAGTGAGATAAATTTTATAATATCATAATTGACATTTTCTTTATTATGAAATATTTTCTCTACTGTCAAATTACTGAAAAACCCATTATTAAAATTTCGAAAAAATATTTTGATATTCAATAAATTGTATTTTTATTTATCAATGGTCTTTTACTGAATTATCTTGGCTATGTTAACCTCATTTCTCTTCCACAAACTTGTAAAGAAGACTAATGTTAACTTCATGGTTCAATTCACAGCTGAGTGAGTTCTAAAGCCTAAACAGTGTAGGTTACCTTTTTAAGACAAAGAATATAGGGATTTTAAAAGGATCCGTATAAATTTGGGGTCCTAAAACTTAAGCTTTATTACCCTTACAGTACATTTACTTCTGCTATAGGTCTTTGCTACGTAATTAGCTCTGCATGAAGGTATATCAATTGTTAAGTACCTTACATCTTTTAGGTCTCTGTTCCATCATCACTGTTTCAACAATCTTTATATTATCTATCCTATCCTATCTTATCCTATCCTATCCTATCCTATCCTATCCTATCCTATCCTATCCTATCCTATCCTATCCTATCCTATCCTATCCATCTTGTCCTATCCTGTCCTATCCTGTCCTATCCTGTCCTGTCCTATCCTACCTTATCCAGCATCTTTTTTTTTCTTTTTTCCATGTTGCATATCTCCTAACATATTGCACAATCAAATTAGACATTATGTTTATTATTTATTTACCCCATACTAGTTAAGGTCCATAAGGGCAGGGAATTTTCTTTATTTGTTCCTTGATGATTTTTAAATGCTTCTACATTATCTGGTAGGTGATAGGTGAACAATAAAAATTAGTTTAATTAAATGAATAAAGGAACAGTCTTATTTTTCGCCAATGATTTCTCAATACTGTGTCCATCATTACTTCTCTAAAAACATAAACGAATTTTTAAAAATTGTTTCCCATTATTGGTTTTCCACTGAAGTTAAACATCAAATTCTTAATATGACCTACAAACCCTTTATAATCTGATTCAATGCTCTCTCTCCAACTTTCTTCTGTCATCTTTTAAAAAATTTCAACACAATAATCTACTCAAACTGCACGTCTGCTTTATTCAAAGTCTCAAACACTTTGTTTTTGCCTTTACATTTCCCTCCCTATAAGCCACATTTTCTGTCTAGTTCTTCCTTTAAACACACACACACACACACACACACACACACACACACACACACACACAAACACACGCACACACAGACAAAGTCTCCATTACTATATTATAAGCTTCTTGAGGGAAAATAAAATTATGTTTATAATGATAAATTTAGCATTTAGCATATTAACTGGCACCTGGTAAATATTAAACTAGTATTTAGTGAATACGTGAAATTAACCTATTGTATAACTAAAAATTCATAAATAAAGTTCTTTCGATAGTATAAAAAACATTTTTAAAAAAGGTTTCATCATAAATATCTGAAATCACAATTTTCACTAAGGAAGTATAAACTATATTATAAATAGATAATACTAAAAATTATAATAGGATTTTAAATCTTATCTGCTTCATTAAGTATATAGTGATAACTCTCAGTCTTTCTATTGAAGTAATTTTCTGTTTGTGTGTACTAAAATTTCAGCTATTTATTCAGAGTGTTGGGAGACAGCACTTAAGAAATCTAGACTTTCTTGCACCTACATAATCTTGGTGACCCTCACTGCTCACACATTCTGTCTATTAAATTGAATGGAATAAATCCACAAGAGTGCCTGTACTTGAACATGAACTCACATTGTGTGTCCCATAAATCGTCCTAACTTTAACCTTGGGATGTTTCTATGTGAGAAGAATAGATAAAGGTCCAATCCTTATATTCTCTTGTTAGCCATGGTTTTGTATATACTTTCCTTTCAAAATAAATCCACCTTACTATATGACATTGATAAATTTCTCCCAAGTCCTAGTGCATATGGGTCTAGTCTTGCATGGCATTGGAACAATGGGAACTCATATACATTGCTGGTGGGAATGTAAATGAGGAAAGTAGTTTGTGGCGGAATTTTTCTGTATCTAGCAAAACTGAGCTATGCATACACTGTGAGCAGCATGGCCCTTAGCTCTGTTCGCTAGAGAAATGATGTCAGATTCATAACATGAAAATCTATTGCAGCATTGTGTGTAATGACAAAATATTAATGACATTCAAAATATCACTGAGATGTTAAATCAATAAATATTCTGAAGTATAATTATACAGATTTAAAATAGACAATAAATTATTAATATAAAGATTTATAAATTACATAGGAAGGTAGAGTGGAAAAGTTGCAGCATTTGCCTTTAAATCAATGACATCTTAAGTATAAAGAAATACAAAATAAAATTCAAAAATAATATTTTTCGCTAAGCTAAACAGTGAAAATTGACTATAATCTGAAATTCTGTGTCCTTGATGAAGTATCAGTGAGGATTCCTTTTATGCTCAGGAAACAAAGCCTTAAAAAATCCATACACACTTGCAGAGTGGGGTGCAGGTATAATATGTCATCCAAACTTGGCTGTTTATAGTCACCAGGAAATTTCTGCTAGAGTTATAAGTGCAGCTGCTAATCAAATGAGTTTGATAAGCTGGGAACACACAATTCTTAAGACTACTTCTGATAGTTATGCCTGTCACCTGAAGGGAGTTTGCCAGACAGAAGGATTAATTTTGATTTCAACATTTTATTTACTCAGAAAATATGAAACATATGCCCTTTTTTTTGGTACGTTTATTTTTTCATGAATGATTGGGAATGGTTAAGCAATAGTTAAAATCATTAAATTAATATTGGGATCAGAGTATTTGCATTAGAGATATCAAAATCCTTAAAATCGAAATTTTTAAACCAGTGTGATATCAATGAATAATGGAGAGAAAAATCAAGAAAAGTGATTATAGAACCACAGTGGTATGCTGGAAAAGTTGCTTACCATTTATTGTCAAAACAATTTGGACATCTACTCAATCAAGTCATTTAAAAATAAATACCAGATGAATTAACAAGTTTAATATAAAAATGAGAGTGTACAGAAGCAGAAGTAAACATAAGTATTCACTTTCCAAAATGAGAAGGATTTATAAATGGACAAAAATAAATTTCAACATTTTTTCATATCATTAATTCAATAAATGCAGAACTTAATGCTATTTTCACTATGTGTTTATAAAAAATTGTTAAGCTAAATATTGCAAAGATCGTGATAAGTAAACATTCTAATGCATTCTTGAGAATAATATACTTAATTTTAAAGCTTCTTGAGAAAGATTTGCTATGGATGTTTTGTAATTTACAATTTTGTATGCAGTGCAACTTAGTAATTCCACTTACAAAAATTTTCAAGAATTATCATTGAAACATAGGTATCATTGTATACAGTTATGTTATAGAATAACATTTAGAATCCAAATTCTAAAATAATACAAAAAAATGATTTGAATGCTTGCAGTTAGGTTAATATAAGAGGATAACTAGATGTTCAGAGCTCACATTTTTATATCATAGGTAAGAGTCTTGCAAAGGTTTTTTTTTTTTTTTTTAAATAGTCTCAAGAAAGTGCATGATATAACATGGATGTCTACTGGAAAATGAAAAAGCTAGTCAAATGTCTAGAATAATAGGATTTCTATGCAGTTTATGAAGGTAACTAGAGGATACAATTCTTTATTTTATACTTATACTGCATAATCTATAGTCGAAGCAAAATCATAAATGATATTTTAGCAAAGAAAATATTTTATGCTCTGATTTGTTCCTGTTGCTGCTATAAAATATTCTCACACATTTGGTAGCTTAAAAACAACACAAATTTTTATCGTAGAGTTTTAGAAGCCCCAAATGGGTTTCACTGGGCTAAAATTAATTTTTCCTAAGGCCTGTGTTCCTTCTAGAAGCTCTAAGGTCTATTTCTTTGCTTTTTTAAACTTCTAAAAGCTGTCCGAATTCCTCGAATCATGGTCCCGTGTTATTCTGATCTGTTTCTGTCGCCACATCTTGTCTCTGTTTGCTTCTGGTATCACATTGCTTTTCCTCTTTGCCTCCATTTTGACATTCTCTCACTCTGACTTTACTGCTTCCCTTTTATAAGGACCCTTGTGATTACTTAGGCTCACAACAATAATCCAAGATTATTTCCCCATATCAAAAATCCTCAGTATACTCGCAAGGCCTTTTTTGTCTTATAAGGTAACATATTCACAGGATTCAGGGGTTAGAGTATGGTCATGTTTTGGGGCCTTATTTCATCCAACAACATGCCCATTGATAATTAATATTAATTTGGATAATCATTAAAAATAAAAATAATCAATAAAATAAAATAACCTTTTTGTAGGTAAGCTGATAGTCTAACATCAAATTTTTCTCCATGAATGTTGTACATGGTTAATTTCTGATTAAATTTGTGAAAATTTTAGGTAATGATTAAACAAGTACATTGGCTTTAGTGAATAGACTAGTGAGGGATTAAATAGCTTTTAGATAGCTGCCGAATTCAATGATATCAATAAAATGTATACACATGTTATCATCATAAATCAGAAAAATCAATAAGATATATCAAAATTTAAGTATCAGTCTTAAACATTATTTCAATGTTCTGTTAGTTATAGTATTCTAAACATAAGATAGCACCATTCAAATTTTATAGTTAGTTAGAAAATACATTTACATAAAAATTCTT
The DNA here is from genome assembly GCF_902729225.1 of Pteropus medius. Classification (NCBI taxonomy): domain Eukaryota; kingdom Metazoa; phylum Chordata; class Mammalia; order Chiroptera; family Pteropodidae; genus Pteropus; species Pteropus medius. The sequence continues at coordinate 19,866,980 of NW_024349800.1, read as the reverse complement.
AGAGTTAAGCGAAAAATGTATTCTTGGAGCCAAAAAAAAAATATGTAAGCAATTAATCAATTTTAGTGATTTCCCCTTCTCTCAATAAGAAAAGAATTAAGTTATATAATTTAGCATACCTTCCGTCTTCAAATTTTGAAGCCCAAGGCATAGTTAATTATTTTTAAAAGTTTTTTGTATATCAGTGAAAATAAGGAGGAAAATCATTCTAAATGCCCATACCTGTCATGAATAGCCTTAATTTATTGAAATTGCCATTATTTTCCTTATGTGTGTACATGTTTCCTTTTACTCTGGTCTAGTTAAGAATCCAGTAATGTTAATTTATGGGGTGATGGATGGACAATCTCATCATTTTCTTATAAGAGACTATCTCTAGGAAAATGAACTTTGAAACAAAGTTAAAGAAACAAAACCCATCATATTCTCATTTTTATATTAGAATGTATAGATAAGTGGTTGGCATTTATGCTGAAAAGTGAGATATATATGATATTTTATATATTTAAAATTATTTTTTAGTTTAAATTCATAAAATAATGACACATTTTAACTGATCGAAGATGTTTTAGTTGACACATTGAATTCAATTACTAGTTTAAAAATCATACTTTTTACAATTATGTAATTTAAAATATAAATAAATTTATGATTAAAAATCTCATTTAACTAATTATCGGAATATGGAAAACAACTATTCAGTTGATGTACTCATTTCTTTGATTTTCTAAAGTAAGTCATTTACTTCAAAAGAACTAAACCTCAGATTAAATATATTTGTGGAGCTAAACCCTTTGCCTCAAATTTCGTAGCAAGGAACAATGCTCTTGGTGACTTATTATTATAATATTCCCATAATAGAAAATGTGAAGTCACATTAGATAAGTAGTGAGTATTATTTAAAATATGTTCAACTTACTTAGTTCTTGGATACTGTAAATAAAAAATTATCAGATAATGTAAAACATATAATCATAAAACCCACTCATAGACAGAGAATGACTTTTAGCATTTTAAGTATGTTTATGCTTTTATTATTGAGTATATACATTTATTGAGCTGAATTCTTTTAAGTTTGCTATAACGTATGTTGTTTGAAAGAATAGGAAATCAGGTAATGAGCTACTAGTATAGTACTATATTTCTCTATGTATTTTGAAGAAGATAGAACATTAGTATTTTCTTAAATGGAGAGTCTTTAATAATAGTATAACTATTTATTGTAGATATTTAAGATTAAAAATAATAATATTGATTGTCATAATAATATAAAAGAGTAAGCTACAAAAAAAACATTTTCGAGATAATTCCAATCTTATTATCTATGTGAACAAACAGCATAATTAACTATAAAGTTTCTGCTAAAAAATGGCTTACATTAGTTTTGCTCATATTTCATTTGCCCTAGCAAGTCCAAAGTCAATAAAGTGGAAAGGGAAGTTTTAACTTTTCTTTACAGATCTTAAAAAAATCATCACTATTTCTGCAAGCACTTTTGTTTAATTTTATTATAATTTGATTGTACTGATTTTATTAATTCATCACATATATAATAAATGTCTACTATGTTCCAGGTACTATTTTCAGTGCTAGATATTCCTGTTTGAACAAATCTGGTACAGTCCATCCTAGAGATAACGTTCAAGTGAGAGTAATTAACTGGGTGATTATTTTTAACTGGGCTACAGAAGATGCCATATTTGAAGAGTTCACAGATGTTTAAATGATCAGGAGGTTGCCATGAGATATCTGGATCAAGACTGATCTAAGGACAAAGAGCATCTAGCACAATGAATGTAATACAGGAAGGATCTTTATGAAGGTAAGAAAACAGGAAAAATCCAAAAAGTGAGAGCATAGTGAGTCAAAAAGTAGTAACATATGTGGCAATGACATAGGCCAATGTGAGAAAAATGGATTTCCTTGAAGGTATAATTGGAAGTCACTAGCCTATTTTAAGTAAAGAAGGGATGTTAACTATCAATTTTCACTGTTTTGTCTGGATTTGTTAAAGGGATGGAGAACCGAAGGGGAATTCAGGATAATGTCTATATTTTTGGTTTGACCAAACTTGTGGTATTGGTGCTATTTGCTGGAATGGAAATAAGTAAGCAAGAATCACTGGTGTGAAAAAGAATTATCCTGCTCATTTTAGTTTGAGATGACATCCAGAGGAGATATTAAGAAGGCAAATATATATGCAAGTCTGATGTTTCAGGGTACAAAACCCTCAAATCTTAGTAGCTAACTGGAACAAATATTAAATTCCTCATCACAATACATGAAAATTACAGGTTATCTTGGTCTTTGCTGTGCTAAGTTGAGCTCAGCAGATCTCAGCAGAGCTCCGCTAGACAATATCTGCCTTCTAATTCCGAGTCCCCAATCAAAGAAGCATTCACTATTTGGGGATTTTCTTTTTTTTCTGGCAAATAGCGAAGTATCAAAGGGAGTATGGACAAACAACATAATTAACTATAAAGTTTCTGCTAAAAAATGGCTTACATTAGTTTTGCTCATATTTCATTTGCCCTAGCAAGTCCAAAGTCAATAAAGTGGAGAACTATAATCTTACTACTCAAATTGATGGCAAGGCTGAAGAGAGAACAATTGATTGTTAATGGTCATAAAATTTAACATATAAAAAGGTATTCTGTTTTCCTTTTATCTTTGAATTATATGATATTTATTTATTGAGTATAATAAAATTCACCCATTTTAGGAGGACTTCTTTTCTCTAATGTTAGAAATATGGTTACAATGCTATAGCAGAAAGGACAAGTGGCTATCTGCCAAGATTTTAAAAATCAATAGCCATTTATCTTATTAATTTATCATTGCCATGTTCATGACCCTCGCTTTCACTGGCTCAGAAACTGAATCATTAAGGCATACCTGATATAACTGGTAGGTGCTACTTACATAAAAATTCACATTCATTGAGTATAATGGTTAGATCTTTTGTTAAACTTGAGAAGCATAAACACAGAACATAATAAATTTGTTGTATGAGTTTTAAAGTTTTTAGCAATCAGTATGCTGGAAGACACAAATCTATACCTTATAATACACTTTTTGTGAATATTGTTCCCTTTGTGACTCAGTGTACCCTTCTACTGGGGATTAACCTTCTTTCTGACACATACTATCTATTTTTATGTTTATAATATCATGAAGACACAGGCTCTGGGGCCATTCAGACTCTTCAGATATACCTCTCCATTTGATGTTCATCTAATTTTTACTTTTAAAATTTGTTAGGTGTAATCTTTGTTGCTGAAGGTACAATGGCAAGTGATGAAGATGTGATTCAAAATTGTCCTGATATATCAGTTAAAGTTTACAATTTAACACTACAAATACGCCAAAGCCCTAACTAAGATCTACTGGAGAGGAAAAGACTGTAATGTTAAAAAAAGATTTATTGTTGATTACTAAAATAGGGTTCAAATAATGAAATAAATTGAGTTTTAAAAACGTATACTCAGCACTAACATCAGGCTTGAGTTATGCATTCTAATCTATTTTACTCTTTTTAGAGTACCTCTTTCTCTCTCTCTCTCTCTTTCTCTCTCTCTCTCTCCTCTCCATAGATAGGTAGACAGGTTGATGAACAAGCAGACAAATCTCCCTAGGATTAAGTCATTTGTACTAAGTAATAGGAAACTTTATATTCAATTTGAAGTTCTATCTCTGAATTTTTGGTATTCTCTCCATACCCTCTTCTTGATTAAAAAGAAATTAATAAATAAAAATTTTAAACTGGCAAATTAAAAAAAAAACCAAAAACCTCATGTTAGATCCTGAAGTCATACAAAGAGTTCTCAGTATAATTTGTTGCATTAGTTTCCTATGTTGCTATAACAGATTACCACAAAATTAGTGCTTTCAAATAATACAAATGTGGTCTCTTATAGTTCTAGACTTCAGAAATTCGAAATGGATATCAATGAACTAAAATAAAAAATGATGACTCTGCTACATTCCTCCAATGGCTCCAAGGGAAGAATTTATTCCCTTGCCTTTTTTTAGATTCTAGAAGCCACCTGAATTCCTTGGTTTGTTGTTTCTCCTTGTTTCAGGACAACAATGGCCATCATGTAGTTCTCACATGACCCACTCTGACACTGGTTTTCTGTTTCCTGTGATTACATTAAAGGAGTGTCATACTCCAGGATAATTCACTTTATCATAATCTTTAATTGAATTAAGTATGCAAATTCCTCTTGTCCTATATAGTAATATATTTGTAGATTCCAAGGATCAACATTTAGATATCTTGGACAGGGCATTATTCTGCCTATCACAACTGTCTTCTAAAAGAAGGAATAGATATTTCAAATTATTTTTCTTGAAATGTAGCTGAAAATAGAATTAGAAACACAATACCAAAGGCATAATCTGAGAAAGAAAGACTTGATAAACTGGACTTCATTAAAATTAAAAATATCTGCTTTGTGAAAACTGTCAAAAAATGAAAACACTAGTCAAAGACTAGGGAAAATATTTGCAAAAGATCACTGGTAAAAAACTGTTACGCAAAACATACAAATAACTCAAAATTCATTAGTAAGAAAATAAACAATCCAGTTAAAAATGGACCAAAAGCCTTAAGAGATACCTCACCAAAGAAGATATGCATATGGCAGATAAGCATGTGAAAAGATACTCCACATCATATATCATTAAGGAAAATTTGGATTAAAATAATGAGATGCCACTATCTACCTGTTGTAATGGCCAAAATTCAGAACACTGACACCAAATGCTGGTGAGAATGTGGAGTAATAGGAACTCTCATTCATCGCTGGTAAAAATGCATAACCACTTTAGAAAACAAATTGGCATTTTCTCACAAACTTAAACGTATTCTTATCATATGATTCAGCAATATCCTTTGGTTTTTATCCAAAGGAGCTGAAAATTTATGTCCATACGAAAACTTGTACACAGACATCTATAGCAGCTTTATTCATAATTGTCTAAACTTGGGAACAACCAAGATATCCTTTAATAGATGAATAGATAAATAAGCTGAGATACATCCAGACAATGGAAAAATATTGAGCACTAAAATAAACTATCAAGCTAAAAAAGACATGGAGGAAACTTAAATGCATATTACTAAGTGAAAGAAGTCCATCTGAAAAGTCTACAGCCTATGTCATGCCAACTATATGACATTCTGAAAAAGGCAAAACTATGGAAACAGGAAAAAAAAAATCAGTGGTTGCCAGGCATCAGGGAGGAGAGAGGAATGAACAGGCAGAGCACAGAGTACTTTTCAGGCAGTGAACCTATTCTGTATGATTTTATAATGGTGGGTACATGTCATTACACACAGAATGTACAAGACCAAGACGGACCCTAAGGTAGAGAATGGACTCCGGGTGACTATGACGTGTCAATGTTGGTTAATCCTTGTTTAAAAAAATAATAATAAAATAAATACAAACATTAGGATGAGTTATGCTAATATTAAGAAGGCTTTCATGTGTGTGGGCAGAGGTAGATAGGGAAATCTCAGTACTTTCCACAAATTTTGTTTTGAACCTAAAACTGTTCTAAAAAATAAAGCTTATTACAAATGCATTCAGAGCAGCAAAGTAAATTCAATTTGATTTAGTAGGGTTGGATTCAGATCAAATATCTTGAGTATTGCATGTTATCAGACATTATTATAGGTATTGATAATTATAAATATTAATATTAGGAATGACACAATTCTTTCTGACATACTGTTTGCAAAAAGTATTTTTAGATTTCTGTTAACTCTAAAGTAGTTTCTAATTTCTACTCATAATATTAAGCCAGTTATATTGAAATTATATGTTGTTTCCTTTTTTCTGAGCCCGAGTATGTTTTTACTGATTCTACACAGCAAATTTTATTATTCTTTTATTCAAGACCCAAATTAAACACTTCCTCCTCTGTGACATCTTACTGAGTCATTCTAGTTATACCGTTTTTTTTGTGTGTGTGTGATTTCACAGGTCACTTGTCTTTTATATCTGTCACTATGTCATATGTATTTATTAATCTTAATAGTCATGTCTCCCACTGATTGAGGACTATTAGAAACAGAAAGAATATCATATTTATCTTTGTAATGCTTATAACTTGCACAGAGAGTAGCAGCAAATGAAATGTGCTCAATAAACATTTATTGTTTATTTAGAAAGTAATTAAATAGAGATGACTGAATCATTGAATTAATAATTAAGAAAAAGGACATATATTACAAAGATGATTTAAAAAGATACACCAAGTATTTAACATGGCCTTCACTCTTCTGCCTATTTTTCCGTTTCTCTGGCTTTTAATATTAAGGCCAGTCACAGTAGGAATTTTACATTTGATTCTTTAGTCTCTGCAGGTGATCATAAATGTAGTAGCTTTACGGAAAAGCAGTTGACTTTAAATTTCTGAGAGTCACTCTGAGAGTTTTCACCCAGGGGATTATTATACTGAAAGTCTTGAAGAGTCATTTTCATGTCAACTATTATACTCTATAGTACTTTGAAATAAGTGACTCTGGGCTGATTCCCTTTGTTCTCTAGGTATCATCTATTCTAAAGGAATCTATTATAACTAGATGACATTCATGTTATTTAAATATCTGCTGACAGCCAAAGAACTATTTCTGTTCTATCATGCCATTTATGTTCATTCAATGCTTGCTAAAATTTCTCTGATATTCCTGGAGAAAAATGATTTAAAATTTTCATCTTAGCCTTTGCTATTCAGTAAAGGAATAAAAGTAAAAAAAAAAAAAAAAAGTACAAGTGATATAAATTAAACATAGCAGTCAAATTGTAATTTCAGAAAAAAGCCTACAATATTAAAACATGCAACTTCAAGCTTAATATAAATTCCTATTTGGATATAAGTAAATAATAGGATTTTCTTGCTGCCAGTTTCCTTGCTGACATAATTCTCTCCTTATTTAGTTGGCCTCTGATATCAAGGGTCATATAGCCATTAAATAGGAAAGTAAGTTTCCTGAATCTTTTCATAACTTGATAGTGAAGTCTTACTTCTCAAAAACCAGAGACAGAGATGTAAAAGAAAGAATTTATAGTCACATCATTAGTTTAGATTTTATAGCCACATCATTAGTTTTTTCCACCTTAGGGTGTACATATATTCAAGCAATAGGGAAGGAATTCTTATAGTAGTTCAGTCAGGTTATTTACACAGAAATTACTCACATAGTATGAATATATAAAATTATATAGTTGCCAGGGCATTATACCATCACTAAGTTCTCCTACAAAACAACTTCTTGTATTACTAGCAATTCATCACTCTTTGACTTACGTTGTGCAAATCCTGAGTATCCAAAATGTTGAATTGCAAGACAAACCAACACATCACTCAAGATTTTCCTTCTTAATTTACATAAATCCAGTATGTTATTCTTTGCTTTAGCTGCAAAACTGTGCAAAATAACTGCCTCACAGGCCATGTCACTATGCAATTTCAGTGAGCACATTCTCTTTGATGCCAAGTTAGCATAAAAATAAGCCGAGCTCTTTGCTTCTGACACACTACCCATATGAAGATTAAAGGAATTCTTCAGGGAAATCCTGGCTTAGCTAAAAGTTGGATTCATTCAAACTATAACTTTTAAGTGACTCCAGAGAATTTTACAGCCCTCACAGTTTTTCTGTATATTAATTCTCCAAATTCTAGGAGCATAATGAGTATAATTCTTAACCTTTGATTTCCTTAATGTTCTACTGAATTTTAATAATCAGAAAACTGACATATGCCTGTGAATTATTACCACAGACATTGGTTTTGTTTAGATTTATCACATTTCTCAGTAAAGATAAGAGGATATTTTGATATATCCTATAAGGAGCCACTGGGATCCTTATATGATGCTTCTTTTATTACATAAATTTGGAGGAAATCTCTGAATATTTTTATCTTCTACATAGTTATATTACTTTTATTCTTTTCCTGAATCTTCTTAGTTACATTTCCAGAAAACCTGCATTTTATTTTTATTTAATTTTTTTTAAACTTGCATTTTAAAATGCTGTTTAAAAGTAAAGATTGGTCAGCATAACCCACACTCTGAATTCTTATTTTGATTGAGATCACATTTAATTTATGAGATGATTTAGGAATAATTCGCATTATGAAGTCATCCTATACATTGCCATGGTGTGAATTTTATAAATTCAAATATTCCCTTCCATAACTTATAGTCTTAAGGTTAATGTGTTTATTTTTATCTCTTTGCTTATTTTCTACAGTTTTGTACAAATTACCTATTAGGTATATGAATACATTTTGTTGTTATTGAAAATGTGATCTTTGTTTCAATTAATATAATTTATATGTAGATATGTTCTTAATTTTTATGATTAGCTTACAAAAAATTGCATTTTATAAAAATAGATGCATGTATTTTGCATTTGTTTCCCTTTAGTATTCTGAGGATATAATCATATCCACAAATTATTCAAGTTCCATCTTTAAATTTCAGTTTTTCAGAAACTTCAAAAACATTTTTCTAATATATGTAATTATATGATTCTGTGAAATAAACTAGGTTTGTACCTATTTTATTACTACCAATTTCCTTTTATTTATTATTTTTATTCCATAATTATTTCTCCTATTTTATAAGTGTGTATTTAGTCTATTGCTTTAGGAGACTTTGATTCTTTTGTAATACCAAGTGAACACTCGAGTTTTCTTTGTTTTTGCTTCTCAGTATTTTCAGGTTGAACTGTAAAATAGGTACTTAAGTATTTCCAAAAATTTAAGGAAGAGATTGTCCACTTTAACTTTCCCTGTACTCCTGCCTCTCGGTCCCCACCACTAATCAAACCGAGTAATATTATCTGATAACAGAGATTAAAATGTACATATGCATAGGTCAGAACTTCTCAATCTCTCTCTCTTCCTTTTTTTTGGGGAAATATTTAACTAATCTTCTGGACACAGGATAAAGAAGAATAAAGGAAATTCTCTTATATTGGGGGCAACAATTTCCCTTGTAGCATGCTGGGTATGAGTCATTATTTCTATAAAATGAAAGATTCCAAAATATAGACATGAAGGAAATTGTTGAAAGCCTCATTTCATCTACACATTTAAGTTCTACTCCAGATATACTATCAGAACCAGAATTTGATTCTTATCTAAACCTTTATTTATTTCTCACATGGATTGGAAAGCCTTAGAAAAAGTTTGTGATAGCAGTTTCATAGAGAGCTATACTACAATGTGACTAGGCTAGGATTGCTGGAGAAAATAAATTTTAGAGACAACTGTACCTTGGAAGCCTAAAGCTTTTATTACAACCAAGGTGGAAAGATTTACTTTTTATGTAAACAATGGACCATTGTGATTCCAATTTTTACCAGTCATTAATATTAGAAATCAGTTAGTAGATGAATAGCTGTTTCTAAAGAGCATAGATAGAATCTCTACCTAGGGTTTTCCAGGAGATCCTCCTACAGCTGATCTTGACCCTCTCAAGCATAATTCTAATAAGATCAATTCTTTTGCTAGATTATCATCAGTAAAACAAAACTTATGAGTCTCAGCGAAGGTCAGACTCAAAATGGACAAGCTTACAGATTAGCAGTGGGTCAAGCTTCAGTGAGAGAAAAGAGATTCTGTTAATTACTCTAGGTTTCCAGATTGCGGTTCCATGAAACAGCTAACTTTCAATTTATTACAAAAGATTACATTTTAAAATTAAGTCCTGGCATTTATAGTACTAACCCACTCTGACTTTCTTTTTATGTTATTTTATACCTAATCAAAGCCAGGAAAAGAGCTATAGACAGACAAACTTCTTAAATTTATGTGAATCTTCCAGGTGTTTCTGGATTTATTCCCTAATACATAGTTGTATTATGACTCTATGTTTGTTACTCATATAAACACTGATCGTGGCTTCGGTATTCACATACAAATAACTATTACAAATAACTATTTTCCATTACAAATAACTATTTTCCATTTAAAGATTATAGCTAATGCACAGCATATAAATACAAAGGATGTCAATGTTAAAATGCAATATCCTTTTTTTTTTAAGTTTTCAAATTTCCTGTCTGATCAATTGCATTGTATTGCAATATTAAGAATCTTCATGTTTTATTTTCTTATTTATATATTTGATATCACTTAATTCCATTAATATATATTTGTTTTTATTATTTTATTAAAATAAAGATATATATTTGTTTTTATTATTTCATTAAAATAAAGATTATATCTATAGACTAAGAACTTCAAAAGCTAATTTCTTTCTTATTAATATGCATCTAGAAAAAAGTAAAACACTTAGGTGATAATAGCATAAGAATTAATTTTTAAACTTTTAAAATTCTGTTTTATTATTAAGAAACACTGTAGTTTAAAAGATATGAATAATTATCCCAATTGACAATGAACTATTTTCATCATTTATTCACTCAAGACTTTTCAAGCTGGCTAACATAGGAATGCGATTTATAAATTTAGTATAAACAATGTGTCACTTGCTTTTTCTGTTAGGAAATGATAACTATGTGATTGCTGCATTATGCCTTTTCAACTTCTGAAAAAATGTTAGATTAAATGTTGTTCTGGAAGACAGAACAGAGTGAAAATTAAGCATTTATAAACCAGAAATCAAGACAAGCAAATATTTATTATACTAAAGCTTAATGTTCAACTATATTACTATTAAAAATGCTATCGTAGAACAAGCAGCGAAAAGATAAAAATGTAGGAAATATATTTTAAAATAACTACGGTTCAACTATGTAATAAATGGTACTTTCAGGCCAATATACAGGATAGTTTCAGGAGGGTAATTTCAGTGTCTGTTGTACAGATATAAAGGAAATTTATATCTCTCTCTTACTTGATTCAAATAAACACTACTAAATGTATGTTAAAAATTTATATAGTGGGAGTCATGATTTATAACTGTTTTCTTATGTTATCTATGTGGCATATTGTCATTTAGCCTAAAATAATATTTAAGTTACACATTGTCACATGGCAAAACAATAAATGAAGCACTATCTTTTGATATAAGTTGCATTTTTAAAAAATGTGTTTGTGACTTTTTACATGGGTGAACAATATTAATTTATCAAGGCAATTGAGCTTTTTCAGACAAAAGAACACAGCAGCAAACATGGAATAAACCATGGATGGTTTCATCTATCTTCAAAGATATACAGAGAATGTTTTAGCAACTGCTTCGTCAGCTGTTATCTTTCCTGGCAGTTGAAACAGAGGGAAAAATGCTCTTGGGTTTTACTTTCTTGATTTCTAGCAGAGTAGTTAGAGGCTTCTAAAAGATTATCAACATAAAGTCATAGATGTGATTGTGTGATAGATCGGGAGTTTGATAAAAAGGAGATTCTAACACCTTTCCTTCAACTGAGATGGCGACATAATGAATAATTGAATCAGAACATGACTAAGACAGCAACAGTCAACAAGTTCCCTATCTTACCCTTAAATGTGACAAATCCATGACACTAAATACTTCAAAATGCTTTCCATAAACTCATTTTGCTATCAGTATAAAGGTTTGAAATGTTGCCTGTATATATTTTGGTAGACTTTAATTATAGTAATTAATGTTGTTGCTGTAATAGTCACATGCACAGCCAAGGAAATATACATGTAACCATTCAAAACAGACTAGATTCTTTTTGTCATTTTTAGGGTACCCTCCTTACTTCTACAATTAATATTGCACCCTTTACTCATCCTGACAGAGACATCTTTTCTACGTCAAAGGATAAAAACATGTTCATGCCTATAGCATAATCATAAAAAAAAAAAAAATTTTTTCTATAGAGTAATTATAAAGAGGGAGAGACAGAGTTAAGTGTATTATATTAGCTTCTGAGGGCTGTCATAACGAAGTAGCCACAAACTGGATGGTTTAAAAAACAAAAACTTTTTGCCTTCACAGTTCTGGAGTCTAGAAGTGAAATCAAGGTGTTATCAGGACCAAACACTCTCTAAAACCTCTAAGGAGGATCTTTCCTTGCCTATTCTAGCTTCTAGTAGCCCCAAGCATTTCTTGGCTTCAGCAGTGTAAATCCCATCTCAACCTCTGTGTTCACAGGCCTGTTCCCTTCATCTGAATCTGTGTCTAAGAGCCAGTCATATTGGATTAAGGGCCCACCTTACCCCAGTATCACACTTTAACTAATTACATCTGCAAAGACCTTATTCCCAAATAAAATCACATTCTGAGGTTCTAGGGATTTGGGCTTCAATATACCTTTTGGGAGGAATATGATTCGAGCTAAACAGATGTGTCGGAGGGAAAAAGAGAGAAAATGAAAAGGAAATGCATTTTTGCCAAAGATAATTTCTTGAATTTTAAATGAAAGTCTGAATTATAGCAATTTTCTTATTATAAGGTTTTAAAATGTTAATTTTAAAAGGTCAAACTGTTTCCACATTTCTTTTTTACAAAAACTGACATATTTCTATGTAAAAGATGTTAGTCATCTCTAAGAGCTATTTAGTCATGCCAATATCAGACAATGTGTTGTTTTGGGGAAAATTTGTGACTATTTCTAATACAGAAATGTAAAGAAGCATTTCATACCTAACGTCTTGGTTTAGGACTTCCTTTCCTTTCTTTAATATGGTAAATTATCTAAGGTTTTGTACATCGTATTAAACAAAATTGACCTTTGCTATGTTTAGAGAATAGCAGGAAGGATTCCGTCTAATATTTCAGACGAAGCAGACCTGAGATATCTGCAGCAGCTTTGAAAAGCAGGGACTACATGAGGCAATGGAATGGGGTAGTTATGTTGTCTGTACAACTAGTTGCTATGACACTTTTTCCAGTAATAGTAATAGCAACCTCTTCTAGTCAGTGGAGTGAATGAATGATGAAAGCCAGAGAAAGCGTACTCCATCCTACTTCCTTGGCAATACAGAGAAGTTAAATCAGTGAACTGCTATGGCTAGATCTTGAATGAGTGCTGTCCTGATATTAGAATCAAAATTGTGGACAGTATTAATGTGAAAATAAGTGTTAGTAGATATGAAGGTGTTAATATGGAAAGATATATATTTTAACTTGCTCTCATTTATAACTCAAAATATTTTTAAAACTCCTCTTTAAATTGCCTTTAGATCTTTTAATACATTGTTTAAAACATAATCAAAAAGTTATGATATTTTCTCAAATTTAGTTATTTAGATCTCTGGAATTAATCTAATATCATGAATGAGATAATTCTAATGCCTGAGCTGAATAACCAAGCTGAGCAATAGATACATGATGATAAAATAAAACATTTTATGACTTAAAACATTTTTATTGGTAACTACTCTAAAGTATGAAGTTTGAGATTAATGCCACACAAAAGGGCATTGCATACCTTTTATGAACAAGCATTTTCAAGACATAGGCATACACGAATAATAAAAATAACACTGTCCTTATATTAGTGTTTCAAATAAAGCTTCCATATATCACATTATGTGAACTTATAAGCATAAATATAAATGCACACATCCACACACAGGCAGAACAAGTTTTGAAGTGAAGGGAATTGTTCACCAATGTAAATTATTTTGCTTCTTTCTAATCATATGTATTACCACAGACTAAGGAATAATAATTTCAATATTAAGAGTCTGTATATTCTTAATATAATAAGAACTAATTAAATTCAGAAGTGCTATAAGACATAGCCCAAGTTTAAAATTTGAGTATCATTAGATATGTTTCAGATATTAGTAATAAAATGCACATTTTATTAACTCCCCTCATTTCCTCATTTTATTCCATTCAAATAAATCTTATTTTATTTATGAACTTAATAAATATAATATCCATATTTATTCTAAATATACTTTGGTGCTGTATTAACACAATATTTAATATTTATAGATCACCTGTATGTTTCTATTGGAGAAATAACTTCTAAAAGTTCACCAGTGAATATAAACACAATACATTTCTATATGTAAATGCTTTGAGAGTCTAAACCTATCTCCCTAATCATCTACCTTATGGAGAAGGAAAATAGCAGTTAATTTTACTCCTTTGGCTATTTGATTATTTTATTTAATTTCTATACTATTTTATAGAATAAAAAAATGAATAATAAATGTAAAAAACCTTATATCAGAGATCATTTCAACTAATTAAATCCCAAATATATATAGAATTTTATCTATCTATATCTATCTATCTATCTATCTATCTATCATCTATCTCTCTAAAATGTATATATATTTATATATGTGTGCATATGAATAAATACTAAGACTAATCACCAACTGATTTTGCAGTGGATTTTAGAAATTCTCTACACTTACATATCTTCTTCATCCTTGATTATTTCGTTTGCTTCTTCTTGCCATCATCTGAATCTGTCTTATAAATTTTGTTTGAAATGCATATCAGGAGTAGATCATCTTAGCGAAAGCTGCACTCATTCCTATATATGGATGACTTGAAGTATAAATACACATGTGGGTATTATCCAGATATAAATATGGAAAAATAAAGTGTTATTTTCATAAAGTAATTTGCAAGTTACTTTTTAATGTTAAATTCTGAGGAGAAAATAGTAGAAACATAGCAATAAAATTTTCCTCTTCTTTATAGTTTACCTACGAAGAGAAGATTACTTGCAAGGTCAACTTAAAAAAATAATATATAGGTAATTACAATGCCTCTTTTACAAGAAGTTCATGTCATATGTTGAAATATTACTTTTTTATTTGCATAATATTTGTATTTATTCCTACTTATAAGTAAATCAGATCACATTATGATAAAGAATGACTTCTGATTCATTTCTAAATTCAGCATTTAAACTTAAAATTTTGTAAATTAATGAATAACAGGAAACAAATTTTAAAAACTTCCAAACTGAGGACTATATTTGTCATGCATGCTATGACCAAAGGATTGTTCTCAAGAATATGTATCAAACTATTACATAGCAACAAGAAAAAAATTCAATGCCTGAATAAAAAAAGTGGTCAAAGGACATGAACAGGTAATTAAAAGATAATAAAACTGAAATAGGCAATGAATATAAGGAAAAGCGATTAATCTTATAGGGAAAAATTGAGAAAATGTAGATTAAAAACATAGTAAAATACACTTGCACATCCATTCAATTTGCAAAAATTACTGACAGTCTGCAGAACGGGATGCAGAAGCACACAATTACTTCATACTATTTCCAAATTAAAAAACAACAACAACATTTTGGAAAGGAAGTTGAGAAAAATCTGGTATAACTTACTTCTAGTTTCATTCTTTGGAGGAAAATAGAGCTTGAGAATATTTATAGCAGCATTGCTTTGGAAAGTAAAAAATCCAGAAAACATAAATTTCTATCAAGTGGGGGATACATAAATAATTTCAGATATGTTCATGCATATAGATTGTGTATAAGAGGAAGAATGCATTAATTAAAATGAATCTCAGGGAGAATGCTGAATGACAGATACGAGTAGGAAAAAAAATATAGAGAGAGGCTGATAAATTTGCATAAAGTATATATTATAAATATTATTAAATATTCAAAGTTGATCAGGAATACATATATATTTGGTAAAAGTCGATGAGTTATATGCAAATCATAAACACCAAATTCTGTATCTTAAAAGTTGTATGGATTCACAGAAGATGACAAATAGCCAAGCAATCTTGAGAAAGAACAAAGCTATAGGCTTTATACTTCCTGATTTCAA
The DNA here is from genome assembly GCF_902729225.1 of Pteropus medius. Taxonomy (NCBI): domain Eukaryota; kingdom Metazoa; phylum Chordata; class Mammalia; order Chiroptera; family Pteropodidae; genus Pteropus; species Pteropus medius. Next base: position 19,851,254 of record NW_024349800.1, on the reverse strand, counting down.
ACTATATTGCAAAGATATAGTAATCAAAACAGTATGGTACTGGCATAAAAATAGACATAGACCAATGGAACAGAATTGAGAACCCAGAAATAACCCCACATATGCAGTCAACTAATATTTGATGAGACAGCCAAGAATATTCATGGGGAAAAATGGTTTCTTCAATAAACAATGTGGAGAAAACTGCCTAACCACATGCAGAAAAATGAAATTGGACACCTATCTTATACCACTCACAAAATTAACTTAAAATGGGCTATAGACTTAAAACATAAGACTTGAAACCCCCAAATATCTAAATATACATAGAAAAAAAGCTCCTGACAGTCTTGACAAATATTTTTTGGATATGACACAAAAGCACAAGCACCAATAGCAAAAAATTAACAAGTGGGGCTACATCAAACTAAAAAATATTCTGCAAAGCAAAGTAAAAAATTAACAAAATGAAAAAGCAACATATAGAATGGGATAAAATATTTTCAAATCATATCTCTGATAATATCCAAAATATATAAAAGGGCAAATATCTAAAATATAAAATTAACTCATACAATTCAATAGCAAAAACAACCCAATTAAAAATTGAGCAGAAGAATCTAATATTTTTCCAAAGAAGACATACAAATGACCAACAGGTACATGAAAAGGAGCTCAACATCACTAATCGGGGAAAGGCAAATGAAACCCACAGTGAAATATCACCTCACAGAATGGCTGTCATCAAAAAGACAAGAGGTAACAACTGTTGGTGAGGACATGAAGGAAGGGAAGCAAATAGCTTCACCCTATTAGGCATCTGTAAATACAGCAAAATGATAACATCAAGTCTCTTGTTTTTGGTCTTTCGCAAGGCACCAAAATAAAATTAGCTTTTGTTTTTTGCATTATCCATTTACTGGCTTCCTTTCCATCAGCAATTCCTCCACTTATTTCTAATTGTCATTAATTTTTTAGCACACCTACTCCTCTTTCCAAGAGTAAGATCATCAGTTTCAGCCAGAGGATGGATGCATCAAGGTAACAGCAATATATAAACCTGGCCAATGCTTTTCCCTTTGTCCATTCCCTGTCACACTGAGGAAATGGAGAAAAGTTGGATAAATACTAGCATAGGACTGTCTCATCCACTGAGTAGGAAAGCAGCAGCAACTAATATTACTAGCATAGACGGTTGAGAAGAAGAAATAACTCATCCCATTAGTCCCATATGAATTCAGTGAGTAAAATTTAGAGATACTGTCATGATATCATATTCAGAAATTGATCCTTCTACCAGAACTCCCAAATGCAATCCAGGTCGTGGCACTACATTAACAGGCGGTGGAGGCCGGGGGTGGAGACGGGGTGGAGATGGGGGGCGGGGGGGGGCGGGACGAGAACAAGAAATAAAATGCCCTATTTCCCCAAAATAACTCAAAAATACACATATTAAATTTTAGTGTATATTCATTCAATTCTTTTGCTTTTTTTATCATAAAGTTTTATAAACAGATATTTCAATGGTGCATTCTAATTTTCAAACTATTTTTATAGATGATAAGATACATGAATATTTCATTATATGATACTTAGTTCATTATTGCACTGCATCAGGACATAGGTTCCTTAATTAGATGATATAAATGAGGTCCAAACTGAAATATTTTCAGCTCTATACTTCTTAGATTGGACAACTTTGCTTCAGTTAATGAATATGCAAATCAAAATCCAGAATGAGTATCTATCCTTGAGAAGACTTATCAACATCCACCTGAAACTATGAGTAATAGATCAGAGTGATCTGACTGCCAGCTATGGGCTGGTCCAGGTTCTGTCAATAGGCAGTGAATGTCAGCTTTTAGTTTCTTTTCTTGTTCACGAAGTGGGGTATGCAAATGATGGGTACATTGAACAACCTGTTAAATTTCTTCCCCATACCCAGGGCATTTTACTCATCTGATAGAAATGGCCTTGGGTCTCCTTGAGGGTTGAGCCTAGAAATCTGACCCTCTAGTTACCTATATGTAAAGGATCTATATACATAAAAGAAATAATATTTGCATAATACATATATAGATCATATACATAAGCATTTCAAAAAAATTTGTTGTTTGAGGAGTTGACAAGATATTAAAAATGACATTAAAATCAAGAAAATAAATGGGGTAGCCATCAAATTTTTGATGGATCAATCTTAAAAGCTTGGTTATTGGAGTAATTCCGGTTGGTTGATTTCAAAAAGTAAAAGCCTGACTGATTGGTTGATTTTCACACTATGTTTACTGATTTAGTAGTTATACCATTTATTTCCTTGATGTTTATCATTTTAATGGAATAGCTCAATGCTTGCGATCAATTTAATTTTTCCAAAGTTTTTCCACCACTTTTATGATTATTATTTTATTTTGAAGAATACTATTTCTTTGTTATTATTTAGCCCCACTTTGGGGAAGCTGAGAGAGGAGGACCATGACAGATTATCTCACATTATCCTGTTCCTCCAACATTAGTCACATAGGGAGTCTCAACAATCGGAGGCTTTTTTATTATGTCATTAATCATAACTTGAGTTAAAGAAATTAGAAAAAACTAGTATCATTACATGACCAATCCAAAGTTTTTTGCATTCTAAATGTTTAGCAACCTCAAAAGTGGAATTTTATTTAAAAATTATAGAGTTGTATGACAATTCCCCTTTTCAGGATGAGTTACACACCTCTGCTTTTATTCTGATCGGCATATCGAGAGTTTATATATCTGTCCAAGTTTCTTTCAAAACTTCAGCTAAGTGTCCTGGGTAAACTGAACATGCCTTTCTATCCATGGTGTCTAATGCAAAAAAGGAGTCCCTTAATGTCCCATGCATAAAATCCATTTCAATAGCTGCTCCACAAGTGGTCACCAATATGATGTTTAAAGTAAGTTCTGATTCTCTCCCACTGAAATTGTGCAATTATTTTTGGTGATTATCTGAAGGAAGGAGTTATTCTAATCAAAGCATACCCCAACCACCTATGTTCCTCCCTTTGACTCCATTCCTTCACTGGGTATAACTTGGTACTTTGGCAGTCTCAGATTAGTCCTTAGTTACATTCGGTTTGGGCTAACTTTCTCACTGGTTAGATTTTGCTTTTTGATTAAATTCCCACTGACACTTGATCTATTATCTCTAAATCATTTATTTCATTTTTGTCTTATAAGTGGCTACCTTGCTTGACTGACCTCTCATCAGTCATGGCTTAGAAACCATTCCTTCAAAAAAGGTTTCCTTCTCCACTTTTCTCATCCCTCTACTGTAAAGACAAAGGAATGAATGAATAAATGGATTACAACCATCACTTAAATTATAATTTCAAGGTTTGGTTTAATTATCCTGTTCACAAATATATACATGAAAAGCTTAAATAAAGAAAAAGAGCAGAAAAGTAGAAAAAAGAACAATCATAAACAGATCCAAAAACTGTCTGGACTTCTCCCAGATTGTGTAAGAAGATAAAACAAGCACATATCATCAATATTTTCATCCATAAATAATGAAGGCAGTCTTTCTTTGTGTGCTTACAGGGGTAGGGGGGTTAAAACTGTAAATACTTTTAACTATTTTCTATTTCTAAACAAGTAGTTTATACCAGTATCTCTTCTTCTGGCAGACTCTGGACTCCAACAACTGTTCCATGTCAGTGAGACAGGGGGTAAGGGAGCGAGAGTGATTTTTGCTCTGAACTCACAAGCCTCTGGAACATTTGGCAATGTCTGGAGACAATTTAGTTGCCACAACTGGGAAAGTGCTGCTAGCATAACGTGGGTAGAAGCCGGGAGTGCTGCTGAACATCCTATAAGTTATGAGCCATGCCCCGACAAAAAAAAGAATTATCTGGTCCACGAAGTAAATAGTGCTGAGGTTTAGGAACCCACTAGCTTCCAGAGGCTGACATAAGTGATGCTCAGCCTTCCAGCCTCATATTATAAAACTAGATAAAGTCTAGAAGGTATAAATCACTCCAAAAATACCCTTGTCAGCCTAGATTCCATCATCACTTAGCTATGGGTCAGGTACACTTTTGCTATCTTGTTAACTCTTTCATGCCCTCAAGCAGACGAAATTGGTCCATTTTTTTTTCTTTTTGGTACACAGTTTCTAGTTTTTCTCTATATTAATTACAAATTATCTGATGTGTCACTGTGAAAAATTGAAATCCATAAATACATTTTTAATTTTAGAAAGTCTATTTGAATCTTTATCAAGTCTGCACATTCTTCATGTTAGAAAATCTATTTGATAGTTTATCAAGTCTGTTCATTCTGTATATTCACTGTTATACAATTCTTTTTTCTCAAAATAATTTAGAGCTTGCCTTTTGTTTTTTCAAATACATCTGTTTGATATGCTTTTTTTATTATGTCTAATATCTAGAAGTCCTTGCTGATCTAGCATAATTTTACATTTCTTCTGCTGATTCTTGCCTATTGTTACTTTTTAATTGTTTGAGTACTTTTTTGATAGAAAACTTATAACTTAATTTACAAATTATATGTAAATTCCCTGAAGTTTAGAACAAAACAAATTTTTCCAAGGGAAATTACTGCGAAGATTTATCCAAGGCTGTAGATATTACTGTTATGCAGCATTGTAAGTAAATATAAATAGGAAACTCAGCAATATGCTACACAGATTTTAGTCTGGAAACATAGTGGTCTTTATCATTACTATAACACAGAATATTTGCAATAAAGGACCTGACATATACAAATACATTTATTTTGCATATGATTATATTTTACATCTGATTACATTATTTTCTAAATTTTGAGATATTTTATTCACATAATTTAAGTGGAGATAATATTATGACTATACATTTTTTGAAAAAAAGTTATTTGATTAGAAACTGCAAAAAATAAAAAAATGAGAATGGTGATTAAATTATGGGTAAGAGGATATATTTTGTTAAATGTAGCACTTCTGTCTTTTTTTAAAAAGCTACTGAATGCATATACATCACATAATGTGACTGTAAAAATTGAAAAACGCTGTAGCAAAAATTGATCACAGCATTTCCTTTTGTTCCTGGACACAACTCGAAAATCATTCATAACAAAAAAACGTCATTACCAACAAATCATAATTCACATATGAAATGAAACCTATTTCTATTGCTTAAAATATTTTAATTTTTCTATTCAAACTGTATGATAGAAATGTGATCATTTAGAAAAGAATAAAACCAAAAAACAAAAATGTTGTAACAATATTTCTTGAAAATTAAATTAGTATGAGATATCATCTTGAATCTATAAGTAATTTGGAAACATATCATCCCAGAGTTGTTTGATTTTACATACAAAAAATTCGATTAATGACATTTTATATATATAATGAAAACCACTGCTATTTTGCAGTTATCAAAAGTCAGCTGATTTAGACAAAAATAGTATGATTTTTGGATAAATAAAATCTACATTTGGAACTATTTTCTGACTATAAAAGGTTCTATTTTCTTTACCACATATATAACTATAAATTTCACTTGTAAATTTCAAAATTCATAAGTAAATATGATATATCTAAAAAATAGTAAAAATTATTTTGTCCGATCATCAAATGTAATGTCCAGAAGAAATGTCAGGGTTGACAAATTAAACATATTGTCATACAGGTCCAACATTTTGTAATTATTTTGTAATTTTGTAATTACATTTTGTAATTCACAATTTCAAAGATATTTTTGCAAAATATATTTTTGTATATTAAAATGAACAAGGGTCTACGGCCATGCCACCCTGAACAAGCCCGATCATGTCTAATCTTGGAAGCGAGTAGGGTCGAGCCTGGTTAGTATTTGGAAGGGAGACCACCTAGGAAGACCAGGTGCTGTAAGACTAAAAAATAAAAAAATAAAAATAAGGAATCGTAAATTGACAAGGTCCTTGCAATCTGTGAGGTCAATCAAGGGTTGCCTTGCCTAAAACATAAAAAATAAAATAAAAATAAAAAAATAAAATAAAATGTACAAGGAAATCCTAAATGAACCTTGAAGGCATTATGCTAAGTGAAATAAGTCAGAGAAAGATAAATACTATACAATCTCACTTATATGTGGAATCTAAAAAAACAAAAATAAAACAAGCAAACAAAAAACTCATAGGTAAAGAGATCAGGCTTAGGGTTACCAGTGACAAAGGATGGTGGATTAGGGGAGATTGGAAGAAGGTGGTCAAAATATACAACCTTCCAGTTATATGTCGAATGTAGCACTGGGGATATAATATGCAGCATGACTACAGTTAACGCTCCCATATGACATATAAAAAAGTTGTTAAGAGAGTAGATCCTAAAACTTTTTATCACAAGAAATTCTTTTTCCTATTCTTTTAATCTCTATATGAGATGATGAATATTAACCAGACTTGTTGTGGTAATCATTTCACAATGTATATAAATAAAAAATCAAACCATCATGCTGTACACCTAAAAATTATACAGTGATGCATGTCAATTATTTCTTAATAAAAATGAAAAAAAATATAAATATAGAATTTCTCTCTTCCTCTCTTTTCTTTCTCTCTCTCTCTGTATGTCTGTATCATAGAACAGAAATTACAAAATTATTACCTCAATGATTGTTTCAAGTCTCAAAAATATAATGTCCTGCTTGGGAAAGAGATATGACTTTCCTAGGATTTTTCAATACATCGACCATCACTATAAGCTCTATTACCCTTGACAAGCAGTTTAATATTATAACTTTGATTAATTACATTGTTATATATTTAAAAATCCCTTATTTGTAGTGACATTATTTTAGTGGGTGATGCAGTCCATATACTTACAGAGATAAATAATTAGCTAAAGTAGCATAGGATTAAATAAATGGTATAAACTACAAGTGCTAACAAACAAGGAGTTTTGAGGATTAAAGTGATCACTAGAGCACATTGAAAAAGTTTTTTCTGGAAGCAAGTCCTTAAAAAGGTCTCGACAGGCAGGATTTTGGTGAGTGAAAACATAATTAAAAAAAAAGAAGAATATTGTGTAAAATGTTGGAGAGGAATAAAAATCTATGGCTTTGTGTAGAAAAAATGAGAAAAGCAATTTGGTTAGAATTAAGGGATTTATGGAAGACATACTGTGAAATATATTAAGAAATGTATAATGTAGCAGATTGTAATGGCTTGTCACCTAAGTGTTTTTGATTTTACTCTACAGACTATATAAACAGCCATTGTTCAGGAGATAAGAGAGAAAAATAACACCAAGACTTGACGACTATAATCATTGAGAGCGTAATGAAAACTTCAACCTATTTTAGCATCTGAAGCTGCTGATAAAATTCAAATTAAAAAAAAAAAAAGTAGAAATTATAGGAGACCTCATTCCAATATACTATTGGTTTTGTTTAAATGAGTCATTCTTCTATATCATAAATATTGACTTAATAGCTATTTGGCAAGCCTGTGTGTGCACTTCATATGCCATGATGGGAAGAAGAAGCATTGCATCTACTCTTATGGATTCTAGAGAAACAGACAAATTCAAAGACTATCATGCTGAAAATTTCCCTGTTTGACTCCAAAAAGATGTTTGATCCTTCTTGATATTATAATATAATAGATCACTCAACATACTTTTGCTAATGCATTTATCTCAAGGGTTTTTTTTTAATTTATTTTAATTTCTGCCTTTCAAGAAAATGTGACCCCTTCATGGACAGTGATCTTATCACTGTGAACACAGTAGAATCTAATTTAATGTTTAACATTTGAAAGAGGTTGGTGAATGTGGGTGTATGTACACACATTTACATTTGCATACATTAGTAGATTTTTTTTTTTTACTTTTGTGTCTATCTTTATTCCCATGAATAAGAAAGTAGAAGTCAAACTAGTCAAGGATTTGATCTAAATTGTCCAATAAAATTCCCACTGTTAATGGGCATACATTTGGATCATGTTCCAAGAAGGGTTGGCTACATTTCTTAGAGATTCTTTTTTGCTGGTTCAATTAGAATCATCTATTTAAAGGATTCTACTATGCCTATAATTATTTTTCCCTATAACAAAACAAAAGAAAAACAAACAAAGCAAAAAATAAAGCAAACATATTTCCAAAGACAGCTAAATCCTTATATTTAAAAGTATATGAACAAATCAACCTCTTAATCTTTGTACATTTCCAACTTCCACGTGAATAAAATCTTTTTACAGTGTTCATGCATTTTGATTTTATGCATGTGTTTTTTAGAGCACTGCTCCCTACCCATTATCACTGATACCATTTCTTTTCTTTTCTTTTTTTTAATTCACCTTAATCAATCTCATCTAATGATTGTTTTTTTGTATAAAACCAAGAAATGTTGGGTAACTTGACATTATCTCTAGTAACATCCCTTTCAACTTACTGAATTAACTAAATTCAAACCGTTTTAAACTTCTACCTTACAGTATAAATTGTCTTTGATTGTCAAACTAAACAGTTCTTGTCTCTTCTAATCCTTTTTTACAGCTTCATAATGTAATACTACTCTTTATTTTTGAAATCAAAGGAAAGGTAGCTGCAAAAATAACGCCACTTCAGAAGGTCCTGCTGAGTAGCTGCAGCCTTGTGCAGCCTGGCTTGCTGTCATATTCTTGCCCAAGCTTCATACTATCTACAGCTTAGGGGTATCAGTCATCACCATGGGGATGCAAAGGGAATCCCAAGCACTGAGAAGAAATTCTGACATCTCCAAGGTGTCTTCCTTTCTCAATGTTGGGAGTTGTGAATGTATTCTCCTAGGTCAAAGGCTTGATCTGGAATGCCACAGCCAATGTATGGGGATTTCTAAATTCTTCCAGAATGCTGAACATTTTAAAGAATTGTCTTCTTTGCATCTCTGCTGGGGGCATGACCCAGGGGCTTCCTCTTCAGTACAGTTTTAGAAAAATCCACACACCAGCTGAGGATGGAGTCAAGCAAGGCCGCAGTTCCCTATACTGCAAGGGTATATTCTGTCTTTTTCTTGGCTTCTGGTGATTGCTGGCATCCTTGGCATTCTTTGGCTTGTAGCTGCATCACATCAATTTCTGCTTCTTTTTTCACATAATCATCTTCCCTCTGTGTATGTGTGTGTTGTTCTATGTCCAAATCTCCCTCTCCTTGTAAGAACACCAGTCATTGGATTTAACTCCACAAAATACGACCTAATATTAATGTGATTTTTGTCATTGTCATGTAAGAGAAAAGTTGCCTCAATGTTCCAGCACTATCTGTTTCTCTTTTACATTTTACTCATTTTCCCTGCGTCTGCTCCATACTCACCTGCTTAAACACGTGCAACAATGTGATAAAGCCTCATGATGATGTGTCCATTTTTCCCCAAGTCAGCCCATTCCTGCTGACCTAGGCACATTACATTCGAATTAAACTAAACGGTGAGTATGCTTCCCACATGCTATAAAGCCCCTTTACCTTTGACCCCTAAAGAAGGCTGCTGCCTTCCACTTCCCTGGTTCTCTCTCTCTCTCTCTCTCTCTCTCTCTCTCTCTTTCTCTGTGCATATGTGTGTGTGCATGTATGCATTTAGCTTGAGAAACCCCACTTTGAGATTTCAGGTACCTTCTGTTTGGCCTTCTGGGGATTCAGTACCTCCCTCTGTTAGGACATGTGAGTATAATAAATCTCTTTCATTTTATACATTTCTCTGTGCTATTCTTCTGTTTCTGCACCAGATTGGTAATCAGAAAAAAAAAAAAAACATATTAAGAAATATAATTATTTCTTATAAAAGAGTCATCATCAAATAGTTGTTTGACATTATTAACCTGAAAATAAAAAGCTAAAGTGAGAGGCAACAAGCATTTATTTATAATCAGAAAAGAGGTGCAATCCCGGGACATAGGTTCAGGGAAAAACCCAAATTAAGTCCTGATTATGGGGTGAAGGCAAAGGGATTTTATGAAAAAGGGATGGGAAATAATTGCATAAATAAAAAAAAGGAATTTCTATTGGTTAACAAATTAAGTCACTCTTTAGCTATACATAGCAGGTTACAGATTCTAAAGAATATGCAAAACTATTAATCATTTTGGTTAGGAATTTTGCTTTCCCGTTAACTCTACAAACAGTTGTTTGTAAGATGTTGGTTAGGCCCAGAGTTTATTTTACCCATTTCAAACATTCCAAAGTTTCAAGGCACAAGACATGCAAGGCAGTTCCTCTGAAATGCTGCCCTTACTCAATTTTAAAATGGCTCCAGTCATACCATCTCTGATGACCTGCCTTACACATCTTACTCCTTGAATCTTTGCAGTGTTTGAACTGGACAACCACGTGATTTCACTCATATGTGGGATATAAAACTGAAAGCGACAAATGAACAAGACATTGTCCTCATGGACATGGACAACATTTTAGTGGTTACCAGAGGGAAAGAGCAAAGAGTAGAAAGTAGATAAGGGTAAAGGGGCTCAAATATATGGTGTTGGAAGGAAATTCAACTTTGGGTGGTGAACACAAAATACAATATACAGATAATGTATTATTGAATTATACACTTGAAACCTGTATAATTTTATTAACCAATGTGACCCCAGTAAAGTTAACAAATAAATCGATAAATAGATAAAGAAAGAAAGAAAGAAAATAAAAGCAGAAAGTAATTCAGAACTTATTGGACAAGAGTTTCTCTTTTGTTATGGACGATATGGAGAAACATACTTAAAGTGTACTGTTCAGAGAGCTAACAAAATTTGAAACAGAGAGAGGACTTGGATTTGGGTTTTGTGGATCAGAATTCTAGAAATACAAACACAGTCTTAAGTAAGTTCAAGGAAAAAAACCCAAAAATATAAGAACAAAATAATAGAAAACAAGCAAGCAAGTCCAGAGGTCTGATAATGTTACTAATATTAACAAATTTGATGTAAAAGTTTTATGCCCTCTTCAAAGGCATGTAGAGGCAGAAGTGTTTTGAAGCATCTGGCCATTTAATAAAAAATCTTAATAAAGTAGACAATTTTAGTGTTGCAACAAATTAGTACATACTTGACATAAAATAATGTTAAAAACAATCATATTAATAGATGATGAAAATATATTTTATAAATTTACTATTCTTTGGTGATAAAAACATTGAGCAAACAAGAAATGAAAAGAAACTTAATGAATTTAATTAGGGATATTTACAAATAATCTGTAGCGAACATCATACGTAATAGTGAAAAAAATGATTTTCTCTACTAGGCAAGGCTCTTTACTCTTATTACCCTTATTTATTATCATATTGTAAATTCTAGTATTTGCAATGTCAGGAGGAAGAATTCAAAACCATTTAGAATTTTAAAATATAAAAAAAAGATTCCTATTATCAGACAACATGATTATCATGTAGAAAATCTCAAGGCACCTATTAAACAACAACAACAACAATAAAACCACTTGGAATGAGTATATAAATTGAACTATGTCACAGGACATAAGACCAATATACAAAAATCTATCATATTTCTGTTCACTCGAGATAAAGTTTTAAAACAAAAATAAAACTCATCATTTACATGAGTTCCCCTCTTCAAGGAATTTTAAATTAAATAAAATATATGCAGAATCTGTATGCTAAAATTTTCAAATTACAGACATAATATCTCAAAGAAATGGAAATCAATGTAAAGACATATATTAATAAATTTGAAAAACTCAGTTAAGATGCTAAATACCCCTATTTGATCTAAAGACTTAATGTAATCCCAAAGTCAGAGTGTAATGATTTGTAGAAATAGATAAGCTGATCTTAAAATTTATATATGTAAGTAAATGGAGCTAGATTACACAAAACTATTTTGTAAAAGAACAGAGTTGGTATACTCAAAATGTTATGGGTTGAAATGCATTGCCCCTTCTTAAAAAAGGTTAAAGCGCTGACCAGTACTTCAGAATGTGACCTTATTTGGAAATACTTTCTTTACAAAGGTAATTGATTTAAAATGAGGTCATTAGGCTGGGACCTAAACCAATAAGTCTGGTGTCCTTACGTAAAGAGGAAATGTGGCCCACAGACAGAACACATAAAGGAAAGATGAGGTAAAGGGACACCAGGACAAGATGGCTATTTATAAGCCAAGCAGAAAGATTTGGAATACATCCTTTCCTTAGCCCTCATAAGGAACCACCATGCTGACAATTTGATTGCACATTTCTAACCTCCAGAACAATTAGAAAATAAATTTCTGTTTTTTTAGCTACCCAGTTTGTGATCCATTGCCAGGCAGCCCTAGCAGACTACTACACGCTGTAACTAAGCTATATTAGCCAAGCCAGGATAGTAGTGCAAAAAAGATAAACAGGAAGACCAATGAAACTGAATAGAAAATTCAGAAATAGACCCACATAAACAGGGTTAATTGATTTTTTTACAAAATGTGAAGACAACTTAATGGAGAAAAGATAGTCTTTTATAATAGTGTTGGAACAACACGACCATCATATTTTAAAAATAGATGAAGACTAAGACAGAGAGAAGAAGAATAAGAAACAGCTTGACCTACACTTCATATTGCATAAACAATTAACTCAAAATGTATCATCAACCTAAATATAAAACATGAAACTACAAAACACATTAAAGAAAATACAGAACATCTCCACGACCTTGGATTAGACAAAGTGTTCTTAGAATAAATATCAAAAATATTTTCCATAAAAGAGAAAACATAATAAATTTGACTTCATCAAAATTAAAAGTATTTTTTCTATGAAGGACACAGTTAAGAGATTAAAAAGACAGTCCAGGAACTGGAAGAAAATACTTGTAAATCATATAGCAGAAAAAAGACATGCATTGCTAGTATAAAGAATTATTGAAACTCAAAAGTAAACAAACGACCTTATAAAAATTTATAAATGTGAATAGATACTCCACTAGAGAAGATATATAAATTACAAATGTGTACATGAAAAGATGCTAGACATCACTAGCCATTAGGGGAATACAAATCAAAACTATGGTGAGAGACCAGTAAATACCTATTAGAAAAGCTAAAATAAAAAATACTGAGCAAACCAAGTGCTGGCTAGCCCAGAGAACAGTGGGATCACTCAGATATCGTTGTTGAGAGTGAAAGTTGTACAGCTGCACTGGAAAAGTGTGGCAATATCTTACAAAACTAAATATATCCTATATTATGCCCAAACATTTCCACTTCTAGATGTTTATCCTAGACAAAAACCTGTCTATTTAAACAAAAACCTGTATACAAATATATGTAATAGGATTAGTTTTAATTTCCTCAAAACAATCTTAATGACTTTTTAGTGGGTAAATAAACTGTGATACAGTCACACAATGGAATACTCTTCAGCAATAAAGAGAAATAAAATAATATTTTATGCGACGACCTGCATAGATAACAAATGAATCATGCTAAGTGGAAGAACCCAGTCTCAAAAGATTGAAGACTGATTCTAACAACAGACTCATGTTGTTGCCATGAATTAGAAAGAGAAGATTTTGAATACAAAGGAATAACATGAAGAAATTCTATGTAATTTTGGAATTATTCTGTATCCTATTTATGTAGTATTTATATTTATCTATTTAATACATTTATTATTATATTTAATATATGTATGTATTCAAATTCAAAGGACTGTATCCCCAAATATGTGAATTTACTTTAAGAAAAGTGAATGTTTTGACATTTTTACTAATGAAAAAGTTAATTTTGGAAGTCAAAAGTTTGAACATAAAGGAAAAAAATGGCATCCCTCTGGCAACCAAACCATAGTTGTGATGGAAACAAGAAGCAGCAAGGAAATATCGCCTGGGATCTAGAGGAACAAGACATACAACTACGGAGAAATCCAAGAAATCATCCTGCAATGGCAGATGATAGGTTGGGGGCGAGGATGCGGGGCTGCCCAGTTCTGACTGAGCAGCTGAGTGAGACGGAGGCTGTGGCAGCAGCAGCAGCAGAAGCTTCTTAAAGGGGCCGTGCCCATGAGCAGATTTTCGCAATGATGGACCTGCTGGCTCTGAGAACCAGTGCCAATTTGGCTCCCCGCAGGCGGCACTAGGGACTTACAGGGAGATATTGTCGGAATGAGGGCCAAGGTGAGACTCAGTATGTACAGAAGTGTGGGTGGTATCCATTGTTCCCTGTTGAGCCCTCCTCTCTACCAGTGTGTCAGACACAGTGCCACCATAGCTGTGACCTCATTAAACTGGATAACAGAGATTGCTCAGCCCAGAGGATTCCCTGAAACCCCGCCTCCCCCAACCTGCAGTTCCACCCAAGCCATATCCAGGTGTATCCTCAACAAGTATAGTGCTCCTTGCTGAGACTCACACTGGTGGAGGCAGCTGGCCTTGGTTTCTGGTGTGGCCTTTTGAGGCAACTATAAGCACAGCATCTGTGGATTGCTTGCTGAATCTTAACAGGTGGCGCCAGAGGGGTAGGGGCTAAATTTGGCCTGCATTGGAATCCCTCTCAGGACTGTGCCACTGGACACCTACTTCACAATTCCACTCTAATAAGACTGGGAGACTTAGGAGCTTTGACAAGTACATAGAAACAGACATGGAAAGGCAGCCAAAATGAGAACACAAAGAAGCAGAAACCATATGAGAGAAGAGAACAGAGATCTAGATATAATGGAGTCAAGTAATCTAACAGATGCAGAGCTCAAAACACTGGTTATAAAGATGCCCAATGAACTTTTGGGAAACGTAGATACATTCAGTGAGAACTTCAACAAAGATATAAAAAACATAAAAATGGAAATGGAAATTATAAAAGAGAACCAGTCTGAAATGAAGAATAAATTATCTGAAATGAGAAGTATATTAAGTGGGATAAACAAAGGAATAAACAAAGTGAATAAAGAAGAGGATCAAATGCCCTTTCTAGAAGACAGGAAAGCCAATCAGGACACTCAATCAGAATGGCAAGAAAAAAGATGCCAAGACTATAAAAATAATTTAAGGAGGCTATGGGACACTATTAAGGTTCCAAATATTCATCCGATTGGCATAACTGAAGAAAATCAAGATGTTGAACAGCTATTTGAAGAAATAATGATGGAAAACTTCCCTAACTTGGTGAAGGAAATGGACATAAAACCCCAGGAAGCTCAGAGAATTCCAAAAATCAGGGATCCAAAGAGGTCCAAACCAAGACACATCATAATTAAAATGCCAAAGGTTAAATACAAAGAGAGACTATGAAAAGCGGCAAGAGAAAAACAAATAATTACCTACTGGCAGCTGATTTCTCAAAAGAAACTATGTAGGACAGAAGGACTTGGCAAAAAATATTCGACAGGATGAATATCCAGGATATACAACCAAGAATAATTTATCCAGCAAAGCTATTATTTAGAGTTGAAGGACAGATAAAGAACTTCCCAGACAAAAATAAGCTAAAGGAATTTATCACCACTAAGCCAGTACTACAGGAAATGTTGGAGGGACTTCTTTAAGAAGAAAAATCATGAATCAAAAATGGGAATAAAGAATGGTAACAATTACATTCCTATTAATAAGTACCTTAAATGGAAAAGAATTAAGTACTCCAACCAAAAGACAGTGTGGCTGAAAGGATAAGAAAACAGGACTCCTACATATGAAAAGAAAGGGGATGGAAAAAGATATTGCTTTGATGGACATAGCAGGTGTTTAAGTCAGACATAGAAAGATAAACACTCTATGATTTCACTTATATGCAAAATCTAAGGAATAAAAAGAACAAACTAATAAAAAAATTTGAACAAAACATTTCAAATGTTCAAAATCAACTTTATATAAGAAATAATTAACATTCTTTAAAAATTTGATATTTTATTCAGTGTTTATGCTGCTTTCAGGCCAATGTGTGTTAAAAATTAAGAAATCTTTTAAACTATGTGTGGATAACTACTCATTTTTTGAAAAAAAATTGCAGTATCACTGCATTTAATGTGCTGAAAGGAATTCTCTGTTGACTCTTGTAAATATAGTATTGTCCTAATATATAATGTACTTTTATTATTTTTCTACAAAGAGCCCAGACAATATTTTTAAATGATTAAGATGGCCAGAGCGTAGCGGGGTTGGGGGCTGGGAGAATGCAGTGAAGTGTTAAAGAAGTACAAATTAGTAGCTAATAGATGGTTACGGGGTGGGGAGCACAGAATCAGGAATGCAGTAAGCATTAATGTAATGGCTAGGTGTACAGCCAGAGGAGAGAAAGAGCAATTAAGGAGATTGTTTTATAAACTATATAAATGTCTAACCAATGGACTGTATACTTGAAACCAATAATAAAGTTAAAAAAAAGAATTTACTTAATAAAATTAAATATAAATAATTACAACTGTACAAGCACCAATGTAGCATTTATCCCTAATGTACCTGTTATGAGGTCAAATAACATTATTTTCTTTCACAAGAACTGCAGCCTAATCTCAAACCTTAGAATTGAGTAAATTATACTTATTTCCTCAGCATATGTTCTGGGTAAACTATGAAATCATTTTCATCTAGAGTGAAGCCCTGTAGAGCCATTTTTGCATTGTAAATTTAAAACAGGAAACTACAGTCATGTATTTATTTGTTACTGTGGTATAGTTTGCATGTTGAAATAAATAATACCAGATTGTTGAACAAAAAGCAAATGCATTATGTTGTTCACCTTCTAAATACTAATGAATATCAACTTGTGTTCTAATGATCCGTCTAAGAGAAAGCCTATTGATCAAGAAAAGACTGTATACAAGAAAAAAATCCCAAGGCAATTCTACTCTAGTCATAAAGCAAATTATAATCAAACAGAGGATAATTTGTTCTTTATACAGAACACAAGTTTTAATATATTGTATCTTATAATAATGGATTTGTTTTTAAAAAAAGTTTTGTTAATAGAGCTGTTTAATTTGAGGGAAACACACAGAGTAAGAAATAACAAGTTTGGGGCATATGTCTACCTGATGACATATTTCTGCTTTAATGGGGTTAATTTTTGATGCTGTTTTAATATTTATTATATTATCCTCAAAAGAGGAATAAAGTTAGCTATTGTCTGAAATAAAGATAATAAAAATTCAGGAAAAGCCTTGATGATTTTATTCATTTATTTAAACAATATTTCTTTATTACTTACCATAGGCCAGACCCTGTCCAAAGAGGTTAGCATATATCAGGAAACAAAACCAATACAAGTATCTACTATCCCAGGGCTTACATTCTATCAGAGGTCAATGGACAAAAATAAATCTAATAACTAAAAAAAATCATATAAATGTTAAGAAATAAAAACTTCTAACATTAAAAAAAATGCACCAAGCTAAGGGAGATTGAAAGAATTAAGTTACATGTTTAAAAAGAGGAGTAGTGATCAACATTGATAGAAAGATGATATCCGAGCAAACATTTGAAGAATGTGATATAGTCAAAACTGTAGAGAATACAAAATTGAAATTTCTTTGAAAATATTAATAAACTAATCCCTAAGTCACAAATCTCTTTATAAATCTTGGACCCCTAATTGATTTGACACATAGAGGACACTAAAAACAAAGCAAAACAGAAAAACAAAATTGAGTTCTAGTAAATTATTTAGACAAATTAATATTTTGAGAAACCATGAAATTAAAGATGAAGTTCACTTTACAGATTTTAAGAGAGTCTCATTCCTATGAATTTTTCCACATGTAAGAGAGTATCACGGGTGTTCAATCACACTATAAGTGAAATTCTCAGCTGTCAAATTTGTGCAGCATTCAAAAGAAGTCACACCAAGAAGTCCTGTGAATTGGGAGTGTACCAAGCAGGATGTTGGTAATAGTGTTGAAGTTCTTCTGTGACATGCCTTCTTCTGACAAAGAACTTCACCAAGAAAAAGCCCAGAGAACATACCAGGCAGGAATGTAGAGGAAAATTGGGACAATCAAAACAAACAAAAAAAGATAACCAGAAGTGACAAACATGATTCTTTTCCCAAAGTAGCAAAATCCTTTATTTACTCATAAGAAAGAAGCTACTAGAATAACTTGTTTCTACACGGCATCTTTTAGGTGGCATAAGCATTTTGTCAAAAAGAGAAACAACAACAACAAAAAATTAATAACACCATTTTTCCTCTTCATTCTTCAGAAGACCCCGAATCGTAGGCATTCAAGTTTTCAGTTACTATATGAAGAGAGAGTTTTTACATTATCAGGTAGAAATTGAGATTAGGGCAGAATAAATATGTTGATTGGAAACAAAAACAAGAGTGCTATTAATTTAAATATAAATAAATATTATCCAATAAAAAGTTTAAAAATATAATGAAGTATAACAAAACACATAATATCCAGGTGGTAGATAAGAAGAACATTTTTAAGGAAATTTATTTAAATTTTTCCATGATTCAACTTGTAATTTAGAATATTCCTGAACTCTCTTTCATCTTTCTTATTCCCACTTCTCTTTCGAAGGTATCCACACTGCTTAAGGTATGTGTGTTATCAGAAGTGCTTCTCACTTCTACATGCACATGCAAAACATCCTTCCAGGTTTGTGTGTCCTTCGCCTGCCTCTGGAATCCCTTGGGGAAAGGTTTGGATAGGTCCTCGTTGACACTGCCACACTCTCCCTTTTGCCTTGAAAACATAAGCATAGCAAGAAGGATAAACACATACAGTTCTTCCTGAATTATTATTTGTAAGTAATCTAAGTATAAAATGACAACATAAAAAATCAAACTTTAGACTTCTAAGCTAATTTAAGTTTATCTTTAATTTCATGCTAGAGGGACTTAAACTCTGAGGCTTCCACAATTCTCTCTGTCTCTATAAACTGGCTGAGCTACTTTAAATTCATGTATTGCAGGCAGTTCTATATTAGAAAATAGGTACATTACTCACATGTTCAGGGCACCTGAAGGAGAGAACTTTTAAAAATCAGAAAGCAAGTATATTTTGGAAAAAGTTTCATGTGTAATATGATGTATTCACAATATGTATCCCAGAAAAGAGTGAAGTTTCTTTTGTGCAAAATCAGAAATCCATAGAATTTTCTTAGATATATTTTATTATATATTTAATGCATGTGGGAATGTGATCCTAAATAGTTCAGTACTTATAGGCTAGATAAGGCCTAAAACATTCTTGATGAAAGAAAAGCCTAGTTCAAATGCTGAAAAGAAACTGAGCATTTTCTTTCACATTTTCTCTTTGATTTTAAGTTAAACAGTAGAGCTGTGGTTTCTCTTCTTTTTGACATATGTAGTGAGAACATTGCACAAGATACATATAAATAAGTTTGTGTTCAAGGAGAGCACAGTTATAAAACATATAGAATAAAATATATACATATATGTATACTTATATATATGTATTTTTTACCCAATATTAGTTTTCTTATGGACAAATGATTCATTTTATTTTTATTTCCACAATCCCTGGTATGTATAAGGAAACTTGGTGAGAGGTGGTATACTTTAGATTTTACTAGATTATCACTGATTTAGAAATTAGAGATTTATTTAAGACTTTAGCATATATAACTTTGGAACCAGGAATCCATTATGTGCTTAATAAATATTTTAGTAAAGTATTTTGGGCATATTACTTAATATCACAGACTCTCATGCTTATGACTGCAAAAATAAAAATAATAATAACTGTTGTAAAGTTATGGTGAGAATTAAAGATATTCTATATAAACTTCTTGCAGTATTGAATTAGAAGTTTAATGAATATTGATTTAAACTCAATAGCAATGATATTTTTCTTGTTTCAGCAAAAATTATCCACTTAACCAAATAGAATCACAAATTAGAATAAGCTTATTCAGTTTCTTAATACTAGATATTCTGAAAAAACAACAAAAGTATATAATTACTTTGAATTATAGCTGATGTAATATATGTGTGTATGCATTGAGGGTGTGCCTGTTGTGTATGTGTGTGTGTGTGTGTGTGTGTCACTTAAGAGCTGGGAGAGTTCAACCATTGCAATGGGAGCAGAGAAAGTAGATTTATAGATGCTGAGATGGTGGTTACTCCATAGGCATCTACTTGAATTCTAGGTGATTTTAATATAAAACCTCACTTTTAACTGAAACTCATCTAGAAAAACCTGGCCAGAGAAATTAACAGAGGGAAACTGAGAAACTGAATTTAAGATGGTTCCATTCATTTTCAATGATCGCTTTCATGCAAAGTGTCAGGTTCAATGACCGCAATGATTAAATCTCAGCCATATTTGAGAACTGATAGTTTGGATATGGTTAAAACTATTCTAAAGTCTAGAAAATGGAGAATTTTAAAACTTTTTCTTACAACCATCATACAAATAAAAAAGTTGCCTAACAAAAAATAAAAAATATTGAAATATTAATATACATATATACTTTAATTAGATAAAAGTATTTTTAAAAACCTGTTGACAAAGTGAAGATACCTGTTGGATTCAATTACATACATACATAAGCATATATAATATTATATAAATATAGTTATAACTATATAATGATTTTTAAGTAATGAATTTTAAAACAAACCAATATTTGCCAAAAATAGAATCTGATAAACAATATTTCTGATTAAAAGAGAAGTTAAGTCATAAAGCTACTATTATATGACAATGAAAAATGTTAGCACAACACAAGGTGTTGTTTCTGTAAGTCATAGTTCTAATCCATGCCATTATTTCTTTAACAAATACTTATTTTATTCACATCTTAATATATTGAAAAGTGAATTATATACTAAATGTATTTTTCTAAAACAACATTCTTAAATTTCTTAGGAATCCCCTGTTGATTTTATTAGGTTTTACCACTCTTACCTAGCTAACATACTTTTTTCCTTTCTTGCTGACTGAAATCAGCCTTATTAACCCCTCTGTAAGAATTCATAAGGACCCTTGATAAATACTCACTTTCTTTCTATCAGCTATAAAATAATAATTTAAAAAAATCATGTTTTAAATCCTCAACACCGAAATCCACATGAATTGCTGAGTTTTTAACTTAAATTGTGTGAATCTGTCTTCAACTGCTTATATAACAGATAGACTATTATTATTTCAGACTGTCCAAAGGTGAATAATATGTCTTAATTCTAATCCTTACTTTTATTGGAATTCTGACCCTTATTCTTGTTGGATAGCATCAAGATTTTTTAAACAGCTTGCAGAGGCAATTATTTTTAAGGGCCGACAATGTTTGTGTAAAGTTAGAATAACTTTATGGGGCTGATTTAATGTTATAAGGCTTTTAACAACAAAATATGTTTATTTTCAATAATATATTCTAACACTGTAGAACTGGTAGTGAACATTTATGGTTAGTATTTCTAACAACATGAAACTAACAATTATTAACTACTTGACTGTAGCACTTTAGGCTTAGATGGCTCTAAAGTAATCATGCCTGACATATATAATTCTGCTTATGAAAAACAGCCATTAAAGTTTTAAGAGGCATATTTTATGATTGATTATAGGATATGGCCATATTATTTTTTTAATGTTATGGTACAGAGAGGAAATGATTAAAATACTCAAATATCTTTAGCTGTAGCTCTCAAACATTAATATGTCTTGAAAATTAAACTTCTATTTGTTTTCAATGTTATTTAAAGTCCCTAAAATGAATAAATTTTATTATAATTCTATAAAAATTAATTAACAAGAGAATAAGAGTACTAACACATGGCCCAGCTCTCTACGAAAATTATTATTATTATATGTTATTTGACCATCAACCAGTGGTAAATCTTGAAGACTTTTCTGATAAATCTCCCCTCTTTATCACAAATAATACCTTTTTCCACCATTCTCTTACACTGTAGAACATCTATTCATATTGGGGGGAAAAGATGACACAAATGATGGATGATTCCTCAC
Organism: Pteropus medius; assembly: GCF_902729225.1. Lineage (NCBI taxonomy): Eukaryota > Metazoa > Chordata > Mammalia > Chiroptera > Pteropodidae > Pteropus > Pteropus medius. Next base: position 19,829,425 of record NW_024349800.1, on the reverse strand, counting down.
AAGTTTCTTCCCCACGCCCCCAGGCAGTCTGTCTTCCTCTTTACTATACCCCTTACATTATTCTAATTACTACTAACAACTCAGTATTAATATAATTCCATATCAACCATATGTGAATTAAAATGTCTTCTCATAAAACATTTATGTAACTCTGATTAAATATTTGAAGAATTTTGTTATTTTGAATTGTAGAGCACTTTATTGATCATTCAATTCAATTTTAAGACCAGAAAAAAAGGTAAAGGGGAAGTTCTGAGACAAAAAAATAGATGGTAATATATGAAGAATATTTCTCCTCATTCTCAAGCCTTTAAACTAAAACCAAAGCTCTTTGCAGCCATCTTTTTTTTTCATTACCTTCTAAAAGTGTTTCTCTCTCTCATTTTCTCTCCCTTTCTTAGATATTATTTTCTTCCACTATAAACTGTAAATAGACTGTTTGACTGAGTTCATTAAACTGCATATTAAAATTCATCAAAACAATTAATGTTTTTGTTCATTTTCATACTTCATCTATACAAATCTCTCCTAGCCTACAGATACCTAGTTTATACAAACTTTTAGTGACAATGAAATTACATAACAACACATTTTAGCTTCCCACAGTTTCAAATAGTTTGTCACCATAAGCTTCAAACTTCATGTCAAAAGATTTATAAAGTTTTGACATGATGTTTATAAAGTTTTAACCATGATTATTTCATGTGAAATATAAAAAATGTCTACAGTTAGTTTGGTGGATTCCTGAAAAGCTTTCACAGATACTATAGCAAGCTTTCAAAGTTTTATCTTACATATATGCACATATATATTGATAAGTATGTCAAGCTGGTTGAAATTAGAGCTGAGTGGCTCATGTCACCCAATGTAAATAAAAACAAAACACAGTGAGGTTGAGTTATATTTTGGTTTATAAAATCTAATCAGTACCACAGAATTATAATTACTGAAAAAATCTAAGATTTTTCTGCCTGAACATTTAAGAAAGCGATAGGTCTACACAGGCCTGCTGGCCAACCAAGTAAATAATAAATGATTGTGAAGATTTGATATAAAGTGGTAATTCAATTACTGCCCATTTTGTAATGTTGATTTTACTATTTTAACCCTCTTGCACTAGCCTCTTCAAATTCTAATTTTTGAATATATATTTCAAAAGCAAAACAAACCAAAAGCATTGCAAATAAACTGGATCAAGCCAGCTTTTTGGAAATGTAATATAATAGTGTAATCTAATATTAGCTAAGACTGAAATGAAATATTTTCAGATCAACTCAAATTTATTTAAAGATGAATACTTAAGGAAATATGAAATGTAATCAACCATAACAAAGTGAAATTGTTCAAGCGTCATGTATGTTCAGAACAAACAGAACATAAACTAGAAATTCAAGGAAAGGCAAAAAGCCAGAGAGATATTTTACTAAAAATGGAGAAATGTCCATGAAAGACCTAATGATATCGACTTGTGTGGCTATGCCAAGAAATGACTTGTTCCCCACTTACTCACTCAACTTCATCTATGTCAGCCAATCAGTTGGCAAGCTCTTCCTGTGCACAGAAATGTCTATCAAATTTTAGACATCTCACTCTTATATTTGAACAGCCAGCCAAGGATTATGAAATATTTGACAAAAAATTCTGAGTGTAAAAATTTGGATTAAAAAAATAGGGTAAGGGATTATGAGACACGGAGAATGGTTAAATTCAGCAGAAATAAGATTGGAAAAAAATCTCACTTATTAGAAGCAAAGAATAAGAGTGATCATATTGACAACATATTTTAAGCAAGAATCCACAAAAGAGATTAATACATCAGGAAAGAACATTTGGGAATTCTTTTATCATGAGTTCTTTTTCTTTTTTTCCAATTTTGATAGCATACAAATCATTATTTTGATTTTTATACTGCCAGAGTGATTTTTGCACAATTGAAGTGTTAGGAAATCATGTTAACTATATCTCCCTAAAAGTAGACTAAAAAGTAAATAAGTGGTAAAATGAGAATATACATATAAACAAGAGGGTGAGACTATATCTAATATCCAATTATAGAATGAGAAAAATAGTGTTAAGGGGAAAATTTTTTAAAAAACTAAAATAAATTTTAGTTAAAGGATTATTGTAAAGGATTATTGATTTATTATATTATTTCATCTAATAGTATTATTTAATATTTTATACTATGTTCATTGACTATTATACTAGAAATATAAAAATAGGTGTTTTAAATTTAAGTTTATGTATTTGAAAAATTATTATAATCTAAACATGTAATGAATAGATTTAATTTGTGCCAGTGTGTGTATGTGTAAATCCAGTGTAGCATTTCTTTTCCTCTCCTGAAGTCTGAATTAATAGAGAAATAAGGCCAAAGAATCATCTGACAGACAACATAGTATCACATTACTGACATGCAGCTTATGTTTGAATGGAAGTGGGGTGCTGAGAGCTAAATATCAGCATATGGTAGACAAATCCACCCAAATGCAACCAGTACAACACAATGGCAAAACCTTTTTCCTCATGGGGACCTGTCCTTGTGAAACATTCCACGGAAGACTGAAACTGAACATGTACTTGCTCTGTTTCTATGCAAGAGCTTGTTGCCAACAACAAAAAAATAACCAATCTCGCCTAGTTCATCCCTCCCCATTTTTTTTCAATAAATAAGGCATTATTTATTATCTAGGGAGAGAAATTGAAAGAGGTAGATCAATGCCAGGAGTATTAAATGACTGGGGCTTTTTTCACATGAAAAGTTGTAGTAGGAGTGGAAAAGCTACCAGGAGTATGATTATACATTCTAGAAAAAAAAATCTGCAGTTTTACGGTTCTCCACACTCACTTACCTTCTATTGCTTTTATGTTTTGTCTTGGGATCCCTGATATGCAGTGTAGATTTTTATATCAGAGACCAAAGAATAGTCATGAATTAATTAGATAATTTCACTAAGGCCACTTGACTCTCAAGGCTGACAATTCATTCACTATTCAATTGCCCATCGCAAACCATGTTCATCTGCAGTCCAGTATGTATCAGAGATTCAACAATGACATCAAATAATATAGAGTTATTACAATAATGAAAGTTAAATACAAAGGAGTCCCAAATTTCAGCATAAAACCTTTGACACTATCAAAGTATATGTATATGGAATATATTCAGGGAGAAAGTAAAACTTTTTATTATTTTTTATTTTCATTAAATTTATTGAGGTGACATTGATTAATAAAATTATATAGGTTTCAAGTGTACAATTTAGTAATGCACCACCCAAAGTCAAATCCCCTTCCATCACTATATATTTGATTCCTTTTACCCTTATCTACCTTCCCTCTCCCCATTTTCCCTCTGATAACCACTAAACTGTTGTCTGTGTCCATGAGTCTCTGTCTTGATTGCTTATTGCTTTCAGTTTTATATCCCACATATGAGTGAAATCATATGGTACCAATCCATTCCTGTAGAAGATACATCAGCTACTTTTACTGAAGGGATCTAAATTCCAAATCAAAATCTCCATAGACTGAGATGAGCAGAATAAAACAAATGAGGATAATTTTAAATTTATTGTTCTTTCATTCACCAAAAAAGACAATGACTGCAGAATTTACTCTTTATGGAAACTGACTTTTTGGTTTTGAGCCTTTAAGGAAATTTAAAATAAAGCTGACACCAATGAAAGCTGTAGGAAACAGTCACTGCTAGAATAATGGCAGTGCAGGCAGCAAGCAGGCGGATACATCTCTAATGTATTTCTTCATCTATTTCTATTAGCCTGTGGAGGTCTTTTTTTTTTCCCATTTCAGACTAACAGATCGGGTTTTTTTAATCCGCAATTATTCTCACCTTTAAAACACTAGCTGGCTAATGCAGTAAACAAATTATAGCAAGGACCTATTTAGATCTGTTTAAATCGACCTTTGTGTGAGTTATAGTTACAATGATTCTGTTATTTTTAGCAGGAGTGAGAGATGAATGCTTTCTTACAGATCAGGGTCACATTTTCTTGCCTTCATCAGCAAGCTGAGTAAAGAACATTTAGTTGGTTCCCTAGGCAGGAAATATCAGGCCTCTGAGAATCAGATTTTCAGCACACAGCCACCATTTCTGTCCCCATTACTAACCGGAGCCCCATCAGGGGCTGTGATGAGCTATTTCTTATAAATTCAATTTATTTAAACTAATTAAAAACACACATAAGAGAGATCATATGCTACTTGTCTTTCCTTGTCTGACTTAATTCACTTAGCATAATGTCTTCAGGGTCTATCCATGTTGTCACGAATGACAAGATTTCATTCTTTTTTACGGTTGGAGAATATTCCATTATTCTCCACCTAGGTTGCTCCCATGTATGTATTGACTATTATAAATAATGATAAATAAGGCTACAATGAACATAAGGGAGTGTATATATCTTTTCTAGTTAGTGTTTTCATTTCTTCGGATACATACTTAGAAATAAAATTACTGGATCATATGGTTGTTCTATTTTTAATTTTTTAAAGAAACTTAATACTGTTTTTCACATTGGCTGCACCAATTTACATTCCCACCAACAGTGCACAAAGTTTCCCTTTTTTTTCACATCTTCACTAAGATGTTATTTTTAGTATTTTGATAATAGCCATTTTAATAGGTGTGAGGTAATACTTCATTGTGGTTTTGATTTGCATTTCTCTGATCAATGATGTAGAGCATCTTTTTATGTACCTGTCGGCCATCTGTACATTTGGAAAAATGCCCATTCGGATGTTTTGCCCATTTTTTAGTTGGATTGTTTGTTTGTTATTAAGTTGTCTGAGTTCTTTATATATTTTGATTATTAGCCCCTTATCAGGTATATAATTTGCAAATATCTTTCCCATTCAGTAAGTTCTCTTTTCATTTTGTTGATGGTTTCTTTTGCTATGCAGGAGATTTTTAATTTGATGTAGTATTACTTGTTTATTTTTACTTTAGTTGCTTCTGTTTTTGTTGTCAGAATTTAAAAATTATCACCAAGATCTATGTCAAGGAGCTTACCACCTATGTTTTCTTCTAGAAGTTTTATGGTTTCAGATCTTACATGCAATTCTTTAATCCATTTTGGGTTAATTTTTACATATAGTGTATGATAGGTCCAGTTTCATTATTTTGCATGTGGCTGTCCAATTTTCTCAACACCATTTATTGAAGAGACTGCCTTTGCCTCATTGTATGACTTTGGCTCTTTTGTTATAAATTAATTGACCATATACACATGAGTTTATTTCTGGACTCTCTATTCTATTCCAATAATCTATGTGTCTGTTTTTCTGTTAATATCAACACTGTTTTATTACAATGTCTCTGTAATATAGTTTAAAATCAGGAGGTGTAAAGCTTCCAGTTTTTTGGTTTTTTTTTTCCTAAAAATTTCTTGGCTATTTAATATCTTGTATATTTCCAAGCAAATTTTAGCATTGTTTGTTCTATTTTTTTGTGAAAAATGCCATGGGAATTTTGATAGGGATTGCATTCAATCTTTATATTTCTTTGGGTAGTATGGAAATTTTAATAATACTAATTCTTCCAATTCACGAATATTGAATATCTTTCTATTTATTTGTGTGTTCTTCTATTCCTTTTATTAATTTCTTATAGTTATCAATATACATATTTTTATCTCCTTGGTTAAACTTATTCCTAAGTATTTATTTCTTTTTGATGCAATTGTAAATGGGATTGCTTTCTTAATTTTTTGTTTCTTATATTTGATTATTAGTGTATAGAAATGCAAGAGAATTTAGGTATTGATTTTGTATCCTGTAACTTTCTTGAACTTGCTTATTCTAACAGTTTTCTTATGGAGTCTTTAGGGTTTTCTATATACAATATCATGTCATCTGCAAATTTTGGTGAGAGGGTAGATCTTATGCTAAAAGTTATTACTAAAATAAAATTTTAAAATTTAACTAAAGCCTATAAAAATGTACTTCTGTGTTTTGTGGTGTATTTAAGCAAGAATTCTAACCCTTCCCGGCATACATCTATAAGTCAATTTGCTTAGTCATAGTATAAGGATAACAAAAGCTTAGTTTATTAAATATGAAACCAAAAATTTATAAAATTAAAACCAAACATAAAATAGGATAATGGTAATTACTAAGCTTTATAAATTGACTTGCTTATAATAATAAAGAAGACTAGAGCCAAGAGTAAATATTATTTTAAATAAAAATCTTAATAATTTTACTCATTATATCTTAAATAAATAAATATATAGGAATATCCTTCACAAACACATATTTTTTTCAAAACTACAAATTTAGTTTAATATTTGAAAGTGAATCTAATTAACAATAACAGAAAGAAAACATCATCTTTAGATATGTGGAAAAATAACTTAAAGTCAACAATGATTCATAAAAAAATACTTAAAAATTCTGGAATTGAAAGTGGAGAAAGGAGATTTAAAGTAACTAGCCTCAAATGTATTATTTTATTAGTATTTTTTTAATGAGGTGATATGCTAGAGAAAGAACAAAAGCCAGGCAATTGGGTCTAATCATTTTGTCAACTGGACCTCTTCTGAGTAAATCGATTAATGACATTTACTAAAAATCAATCAATCAATCAATCAATCAATAATAAATAAAAAACTCAGGTCTCTGAACCACCCATAGCAGTGTTTCTAAGGATTTTCTAGAGTAAATAGAACATAATATCTTTGAGATATAGCTTCTGGAGAAAGTCAAGTAGACAATACAAGTCTTGAAATTATTAAATAGTCACATATCTTAAATCTCTCAAGATAATCTTAAATTATAAGAAAAACAATAGAAATTGCTTACTGTTTTAGTTTCCTATGGTAACTATAGCAAATTATCACTACCTTGGTGGCTTAACTAAAACAGAAATCTATTCTCTTCCAGTTCCTAAGGCAAAAAAATCTAAAATCTGTATCACTGTGCTGAAATGAATGTGTTTCAGCAGGACCACAGTCCCTCCTGCGGCTCTAGGATAGAATCTTCTGCTCTTGTGGCTGCTGGCATTCCTTTGCTTATGGTCACATTGTTTCAGTCTTTGTAGTCACATTGTCTCTTCCTAGTCTTCTGATCCTGTCAAATCTTCTACCTTTCTCTTATGAAGAAACACGTCTATATTTAGACCTATCTGGATCATCCAGGATAATCACTCACTTTCAAGGCCCTAAATTAAAGTCCTTAGTTTTTTCTTACATAAATTAATATTCATGTTTCCAGAGATTAGGTCATGGATAGTAGATATTGTTTGGGAGTCCATTATTCAATCTACCACTGAATTTATTTCAAGTTATTATAAAGGCTCTGATATAAACAGAACCTCTCCAGAGATTCATGTGTATGTATATGTGCATGTGTATGTATAGATACAGATGTAGATATAGATATATAGATACACATATAGATATATAGTTATATAATTTATTATAAGGTAGCACTTTCCAGCAGGGGAAAAATATAGCCTTCTCAATAAAAAAAAACACCGACTTAATTGAATGAAATAACCTGTACCTAATACCAATCAGAAATATTAACTCCAGTTAGATTGTGATATTAAATATAAAATAATAAATATAATAAATTTTCTTGATGATAATAAATAATTACATCTACTTTTCTTTACCTAGGATAGGAAAAGCTTTTATATAAGGCCACCAAACCTAATCCTAAAAAGAAAAGAATGACCTGTTAGATTTCATTCACTGTGCAAAATTCCACTTATAAGAATCCTTTGAGTTAGAAAACAAGCCACAGAATGGAAAAAGATATTTAAAACAGAAAACCAACAGGATTATGTTATTCATACCCAGGATATATAAAGAACTCACAAATGACTAAGAAATTCATCCAACCCAATATATATATCACCAAAGATTTAAATGAGCAACTCAAAATAGAAAATATTAAAATAAACCTATTGACAGAAATCTATTGACAGAAACCTATTGTTACTCAACCATATCATTTATCATGAAATGCCAAGTAAAGCAAAGGTAAAACACCCACAAACATACCTTAACATGGCTAACATATATGTAAAAGTCGCAGAATTCCAAACATCGTCAAAGAAACTAAACAATTGGAACTGTCATACACTCATCTTTTGGCATGAAAAACGTTAAAAAGTCATCAGAAAACTGTATTTTTAAAACCTACTAAAGCTCAACATACATAAGCACTGTGACAAGCATTTTCCACCCCTGTCTACACACCTAACAGAGTTACGTGCACACACATACCAAATTTATGTAATTGTTCCAAACTGGAACAAATCAAAATGCCCACCATATAGGAAACAGGAAAATTATTATAGTTTATTTGTTCAAAAGAATACTATGAAACAATGTAAATGAAAGCAACGGTAATGAATGGATCTCAAAAAAATATATTGAATGGAAGAAACAACACACAAAATCACATATACTGTATGGTCCCTTTATATAAATTTCAAAATCAGGCAGAGCTAGCATATACATTAAAAAGTGAAGATAGTGCTTATCTCTGGAAGTGATACTTTGGGATAGTGACTAGTTGCTTATGAGGGGAGATAGGAGTTATTAATAATATTCTGTTTATTGATTTAAATGATGAAAGCAAGTTTGATTCCACATATGATCTATAAAATTTTCTGTGTGTATGTTGTACTTCCATACATTTTAAAGAAGAATTCCATTTGATCTCAACCAACATTTCTAATGTTTTTTATAGAAGGGATTTTCAGTGTATTATTCTGGCATTTACCCATTTAATAAGATAATATAGACATAAAAGCAACACATTCCTATCATAGGGTGGAAGGTAAAATGACTTCATGTATGCATCCCCAATTCTCTTTCTATCTTTCTGTCTGCCTCTTTCCCCCCCTCTTTTCTCTGTATCTATTTTATACACACACACACACACACACACACACACACACACTGTTTCTTGTTTATTTTCCTCCAGTAATGGATAATTTTTCCTCATGTTTGCTTATTGTAAAATGTAAATTTCCTTTTAAGATAAGAGTGAAAAGAAACCTTGAGGGAGTTTTATAGTAAAAAAAAATCTCAATTTTGCAGTGAGGTAATTTATAATCTTAATTAACTTACGTTCTCATAATGTTTCTATTGATTTCAGCCTGGACTCTCAGAAGTATAACACAGCAATATTTCCAGTATTTCTAATTTACTTGCACATTTACATTTAATAAAAACATAATATACCTCTCCTTATACTACTAGGTAAATAGTCATGTTTGAAATTTACTTTTATGCATAGTACTCTTCCAGGTAAAAATTGATTAAATGGGCTTGTTTATTTCAATTATCCTGATATGCACTGAATTGAAGTAATGTTTTATTTTTTTCTTACTTTTCATTACTTTTAAACCACAAAACATGAAGTAGTGAAATGTATTCTTGAAGTGCTATTCAGAATAATTTAGTAAATGCAGAAGATTATTTTATACTTGTAATGCACTAAAAGCAAATGTAAATTCATTTTGAACATAGCATAATGCAATTTAATTACTGTAGTTAGGACTAAAAAGAGGAGCGAAAAGAGAAACAGCAAACAATTTAAAGTGTTAAGTGACACAAAATTACAGAGGCTTTTAAAAAACAGAATCTTCTCAATGCTTAAATCTCTGGAATTAAGTTAACCTACCCCAGGAAAACAAAGTTTTCAGAAACATAAAAATGCTAGTTTTTAGTTTAGAATTTTTTATGGGCCAGAATTTTTTTATTATTTTTTTATTTCTTCACTAAAATGTTTGAAGTAAATATATATTATCCTCTTTCATGGAAAGGCATCCAAGACATTGAACTATAAGTTTTAAGTGTGGTAGCACTAAGTTTTTAAGCCGGAATTCCAACCTTGGTTTATTTTATCCTGAACCCTTTATAATGTTTACAACGTATGATACTTTCTTTAGTGAGCTTCAAATTCCTAATTTGTTCAGATTTCTGTCTTTGTCTAAAATTTGTCTGACAGGGGTTAATGATAAAGGCCGCCTACCTCAACATCCTGGAGAGCTCAAAGACTCTGCGTAGTGTCCTGAAGAAGGAGCTAGAAACTTGACCCAGGCCACACGTATCCTCAGACCTGAAGAGCAGTATAGCAAGGACAGCTGGCTAGGCCACAGGTGAGGGAACACTCAGTAAATTTGTGCTTAAAGCTTCTTTGTTCTTCAGAGCAGCACTGCCTTCTCTCACTGTCTTGGGTGCTGACAGAGGCAACTGCAAACGTCTATCGGGCCTGGGTAACAAGAAAAAGCCTGGATGCAGCTCACCAGGTTAGGGTCCTAGCACTGTACTCAGATAGGGTAATGGGAGGGTAGGATCCCATATCCCCTTGTGCTGCCCAGAAGGCCTGCTTTAGTCTCAGCACCATGGGAGTCTTTTGGAAGAGGACTTGACCTGAGAGCTGGATGCAGGATCTGCACCCTGGCTGTCGGGGACTCCTGACCCTACCCTTGTCCTTAAAACATATGTTTCATTCACTATTTCCACAGTCAGAGCCATCTTTAAGGACATAGCCTTGAGAGAGCAATGTGTTGTTGAGACCATCTGGACTGTGAACATGACTGAATCCCATTAAAACCTGTACAGAAACATTAATGATTCCGGCAGGTAGGCACAGAGATCTCTTTTGCAGCCCTAGAAGACAAGCCTCATAAGTAAGTTCCCTTGCTTATTAACCTACCACAGACCTAACTAGATTGATCTGACCTTATTCTTTCTCTCTTTGCCCTTCTTACATGGAGGTCAGTTTTCGAATTGACAGAGCTCCTCCATGCTGTTCCTAAGCCAGCAGGGGTCCTGGTCAAGCGAGAGGGAGAAGTGAAGGCACAGGAGCCCTCCCTCACCTCAGAGCTCATCCTAGTGACCTACGACTGTCAGTAAAAGTCAGCTTTATAAAGGTTAAAAAAAAAACCTTTCATACTTAATTTTTTTAACAGAAAAATAGGGCAAATATACAATCTTTTCACTCAGAAGTTTGAGGAGGCATGACAAAATAGGGTTTACAGTGAAATATAAATGTTAAATTTATAGGTCTTAAAAAAATTAAAAATTACTTACAGTAAACCTGGTGAGTAAGAATGTGGACTCAGGAGTCCTGTTTATTTCTGGATTCCACCGTTTACGAAGACTGTGACTTTGGGTGAGATATTTAACTTCTCGGGGAAATGTATTTAATGATAGGGTTTTTAAGAGTATAAGATTAGTTAATATTTGCAACTTAAATTAGTACCTGCAACAAAATAAGTGCTATATATTGCAGCTATTATTATAATTAGTTTGTTTTCCAAATACATTACAAAATAGGAGGAAAATAAAGCTTATTTTATTTAGAGGGAGAAAAATCATTAAAAAGTCTGGAATCAGAGGTCATTTATCTATTTGTGCTGTTCTATGACCTTGATAAAGCCATAAATTCTCTGAGGCCTAATTTCTGTATCTAATTACATTCTGAGAAAACTCTAATTTCAGAGGGCCTAAAATTATTTACAGTTAATAATATAATATAAATATTTTAAAAATAAAATAATTAAAAAGTTATTGAATTTTGTTTGGAGTATTAATTTGCTACTTTTCTACAGGTAAAAAGAAGTCAAAAAAAGATAAAATCAATATTTAGCTATCTTGTCAGGATGTTAATTACTTGCTCAGTTTTCAATTTATTTCCTAATAAAACCCTAATCTGACAGAGATTTAATCTAAATATTAGGGGAGGAATATTTCTCATTATTTTATAAAACTGGGAAAACAGCTTTAAAGTGATAATCAGTAAACTCATTATACTGGCTGTAACAAAAAAAGATAGCGAATTGTATCAAAATCACAGATCAAATAATTAAAATTTGTTTATAGAAAAAATTGAAATGTTTGTAGGTAACTCTAGCAAGAATGACATAAGTTGTTGTGGGTAAGGCAACTACAGTCAATTCTCATTTTTGGCAGTCATTATCTTCTACAAAGTTGCCATGACACTGAGATAGTGAATATTGAATCATTATTCCTATGGAAAATACAGGATTAGGTTCCTGTGAGCCTCTGGTCCACTAATCAATATATAACCTTGTTTTATGTGTATTTCTGTTTAAGCTACTTTATCTAATACATATTTTTATTCATTAACATTGAATTCACTTCCAACAGCTCTATAACTCATTCCCACGCAAAGTGTATTTTAGACATGTATTTTCTCTGTAAGGTACATCGCGTCTTTCTTACAAACACTAGACACCACTTCAGCACTAAGCCTGGGGACAATTTTAAACAGTGAAATCACCAACAAAACAAAAATTCACACAAATATGAAATTAAATAGACCGTGGGAGGGTTACTTGTGTATAATATGAAAGCTGAGAAAAGGCAGTTTCACCTTGTTCCACCTCAGCTAGGAACATTGCATCAGGTCGCTCAAAATTTTAGCTTCTGGGTATGTCCGAGAATAACTGTGAAACTGTGGCAAAAATTAATTTGGAGGTTACAAAGAAATTTTAACAAGTGAATAGATTTGTAAGTATGGCATCTGCTAATAATGAAATTGAACTATATTTTACGTCATGCCTCTGGTTCTGATGTCAAAGATGTTTTACTCTTACTTATATATGGCTACTCTTTTGTTTTGATTTCTTTTGTTTTTGCAGACACATAAACATAAAGCTAAGCCATAGACATAATACATAAATGCAATATATGAACATAACTATAATGCATAAACATAAAGCTAAGCCAAAAATACTCATTATCTTTATAAGCCATTTCTGCCCAGTACTTCATACTTGTTATTTTGCCATTTTACTAAGATGAACATTGACTTTCATTCGGGTATTTATTTTGGTTCACCTCTCTGATTTTCAGGATCTCAAGCTGCTTTTGGTAGGATAACGCACCTGAGCTTTGACCACTAGACCTTCAGCTGAAGCTATCTGATGACTTCCTAGAATGCATAGCCTCATTGTAGCTGTTTTATTCAGTATATAAATGGGAGTATTTATATGATAGTAAGGCATCTATACTATAGACTCTCCAGTCAATTATGACTTAAATTATTTCTTGCATAAAGCATTTGACCTCTCAGCTTTACCATATGAATCCGGAAAATAAATCAGTTTGGTTATGGTACTCTGTTCATCTTCTGCCCACTCCTCTTACCTTGATAATTCTTGTATATTGTTACCAAGAAGATATAAATACACAAAGAACCTGAATACACTCTAAGAATTTCATGAGGCAATTTGTTATTTTTTATTACCTTAGTTGTAATTACTGACTGACATAGTTAAGTAACAGCATCTAGTTGTCTATATCATTGGAAGTGAGAATATGATCTTGTTGTTAGTTTTATCATAAACAACAAAAAAATCCCTTAAGTTTTTTCATTGTAAAGGCCTGAAAATAATTACAAATTCTATAAAAATGATATTTTTAGTGTCAATCTTGTGATTTCTAAAATAACATTTTAAAAAGAGATTTATTTACCTCTAGTTATTAAGACTTTCCTAACTTAGAGAATCTGTTATTGCTTTAATGTTTCATATTTAGACTTACAATCCTACTGAAGTTGATTTTTTTTTTGATATGGTGTCAAGTAGGGGTAATGATATATTTCCCATGTAAAAAATCTGTGTTTTACAGTTTTTAATGGTTGAGAAAAGTAAAAAGCAAGATAATATTTTATGACATGAAATTTGTATTACTCAAATGCAGTGTTCATTAATACAATTTTATTGAAGCACAGCCATATTCATTTGTTGACATCTAGTCTTTTAATGTTAATCGAGTAGTTGCTATAGGGAATGCATGGTCTGCAAAGCCTAGTATATTTATTATTTGGCATACTCACAGAAAAATTTGCTGGTTACTCAGAAAGATTTATTTTTATACTGTACTGCAATGTCACCTTTGATAAAAATCAAGTAGCCAAATATGGTCAGGTATATTCCTGAACTCTCTAAGAGACCTATTATTCTATGTGCCTATCTTTGCACCAAAAATATACTCAACTAATTACTGTAACTTATTATTTTGATACTTCAAAGTATAAATTCTTCAGTTGTGTTGAATGTAGCTATTGGCTCATGTTGTTTTGTATTTTTTATATCAATTTTAGTATAACTGTGTTAATTTTCTTACAATATATCTCCTTTATTTTGATTAGGATTGTATTGATATCTAGATCAATTTGGGGAGAATATATTTTTGATAATGAGAATTCCAACACATGAATATGAAATATCCTTTTATTAATTTAGATTGCTTTTCAATTTCTCTCAATAATGTTTAGAAATTTTGGTGTAAATATCTTGCATATCTTTCATTATATCAGTCTATGTATTTGCTGTTTTCTTTAAATCTTATTGTGAAACTATATTAAATAATTTTTTTTCTCTTTTGCTGCTGGATTAATTTATCTGGAAATTCTTTTGACTTCCATATGTACACAATATCATTGTGTGCAAATATTGACCTTTTTATTTCCTAATTCCAACATTAATTATTATTTCATTTCTTTGCCTTTTCCGAAATACCTTTCTAGGCCCAAGGTGGAGCTGTTCTTGCCCTGCGTGCTACATAAGCAAACTGAAGCTTAGATAACTTTCGTGTTTCTATAAATTCTCTCTTTGACCAGAAACGAAGTATATCCAGTCAGCCAATCTCCAAATCTCAAGTCATCTCCGAACCTTTTCACCCAAAACAAGTTCGAGTATGTGGCACTAACCAATTAGATATTTTGTATTTTTATCTTCTTGTTCTTTGTTCTTTATCCTACAAAATCTTATTGCCTTCTTTCCCATTTTGCAGTTCTCTAAAATGAGACTATCCACTTCATGAAGTGTTAGATGAAGTTTGTTTGTATCACCTGAATTGTTTTCTTTAATCATTTTTAACAGTTTTTGGCAACAAGGAATGATATCTGAAACTGTATGTTAACAGCTTACAAGATGAGATGCACAGATCAGGTGTCTGTTGAATACTTTTAGTTCACTTTTCCTCTCATCTTAATGAAACTGGATAAGTTATGGATATGAGCTCTACTCTCTTGTATGCAGATCTCCAATCCAAACGTTATCAAAAAATATATAAATAAACTTTATATAGTAAAATATACATCTGTATGCACACACTCAACTAATTGTGATAACAATATATATATATGAAGGTTCTGGGGTCATGGAAATGTTTCTGGGTAATCATATTGGGAATTCGCAATGGGTGGACTCACAAAGCCTTGAGGTAAGTCCACAGCATAAACAGCTGGGGAACTTGGGAAAATAAATTAAGACAAGAGATTCAGACTGTTTTGACCATCAAAATCAAAATTTAAGTAAGCACAAGTTAGACTATTAAAATATATTAAGGCATCTGTCACTATAAAGAAATCTTCAAGTAAAGAGAGTGATAGATCTATTGCTAATGAGAATCTTAGAAGCCAAAGTCATAGAATTGGTGGGCATGAGTCAAAGACTTAAAAGTTCTAGGAGCACTCTCCACCTAACTGTAAGACCTGCATGCTAGGATAAGCTGGTCACAGAATGGATTAGATTGACACTAGGTCACCTGCCAACCTCAAGAAAATTTCCATGCAAGAAGGTGTACTATAAAACACACCAGAATCTCCAACACAGTGGCACATCCATCTTAGGCATTAATTTGTCTCTGAAGGACCTAAGGTTTAGCTAAATAAATGATGTCCTCATGTTTCAAAGAATTGAGAGTTCCACCTGCTTATTTCATGTCTAAGTACTATGGTCCTGGAAGCTGTGAATATCTATAAAAATGTTAAAACTTTACTAAGCAAACCTAGAATAAAATCTCTATTTTGGGGAATGTTCCATTATAAAGATCACTTATTTGAGAAGTTCACTTGAAAGCACGGTTCCTCGGTCAAACAAACAGAATGGGATACCTGTTTTAATTGGCATGCAGAAGGCTTTAAAAGGCTTCAAGATTCCAAAATAGCTTCATTGATTTATTGTAAAGATTAATCAAAAATTAAAGACATAAAAGATACTTTAAAAAGACTGTAAAACTGACATCACTCCTGCTACTTCCCTCTATCCTCTTTTACTTGAGTACTTATTCTACTAATCCTCTATCTGAATGATCTCTCCACTCTAAAGAGACCACAAGACCATAAACAAAAGTCCACCAAGTTAGTGGCCTTACAACTGTAACAGCTCCGAGGCCAGAAACCAAAAGAACATGTGGCCTCCTCTTGTTGCACCCATCATCAAAATAGCAGCATAGAAACTGGTGTCTCATTTGAAATCAACTGAGGGATTAGAAAAAAGATTGTCCTCAAAGGTTTTCTATAAATCTTTCCACGCCAACTTGAATGTCTCTATATCTGCATTGGAAGCAGGACCCCGTATGGCCTTCTCCAAAAGTTGATGAGATCCCAAAGGATTCTTTGGTAAACTGCTACCAGTTACTCCTTTAAACAGCCAAAAGGAAAATAAAATTAAAATTAATGGAAAATCTTGCCAAGTTCCTGTTGATATCAGAGCTACACTTTCTACAATGCCCCTTGTTGCAGAGTCTAAAGATGAGGTCCTAAGAAAACTGACAGACGCTTGAGAAGGGTGAGAATTCATAAATTTATAACAGAGTTAGCTTTTCCAGTGCCTGGTTGAGAATGGCAGGTAAAATTTCACATTGTTCATTCTCTTCTAAATTTAGACACGTAAATTTGGTTTTGAGGTTTTCATTGGTTATTAATCCTTACTCTTCCAGGGATAGCTATTATCCTCTTGTCTGTCTTGTTTTGTGTCTTGAGGACTTGTCTTTCTGCCAGCCTGGTACATGTAGATTATCTATTTTTGCATATGCTGACAGCTCAATCATCTGGTTGGCAAGGCCCAAAATATGGCCAGATGACAATATAGGTTTCATTCCATTTGTGGCTAAAGTTCTACTGAGTGTTGCTGACTCTCAGAGTAATTGTCTAAGTCTTCCTTTCTTTTGAGTTTCTTTGAGAGTGGCTCTGGATCTTAGAGGGATAGTAAATGTGTACCCTCTTAGGGACACACCTCTTTCATTCATTGTCCATGGGGTCATTCAGAATTGCCAGGAGTATTTATTATTTGTACCAGCTGATACCTTATAAGAAATTTGAAAGCGTTTTTTTTTTTGTTTTTGTTTTTGTTTTTGTTTTTTTAACTAGCTCTACAGTCAGAAGTTTGGCCAAATTGGAAACTGGTATTCAGAGGCTAATAAAAACTTTTATTTTAGCCTTTTCTCCTAAGATAAATGAATCTATGTACCTAAAGAGAAAAAAAATATTCCAAAGACACACAGCCCTAAATCTAGAACACAGGAATCTTGTGATTTCTATCTTTGTCAGCAAACTGAAATCTAGATAACTTTCATATCCCTGTAATACTCCTTTTGACTAGAAACACAGTATATTCAGTCAACCAATCCTAAACACCAAGCCAACTCTGGGCCTTCTTACCTCAAACAAGGTTAAGTATGTGGCCCCAGACAAGCAGATATTTTCTATTTTTCTCTTCCTTGTTCTTAATCTTATAAAGGCTTCTTGCTTTATGTCGCAATATGCAGTTCTCTAAGAGGACTGTCTACTTCAAAAAGGGTTAGATAGTTTGTTTGTATTGCCTAAATTGTTTTCTTTATTTATATTTTAACACTTTATTATTCTAGCTGCAGAACATCATGATTATCATGAGTATCCCCATCTCATTATTAATGTCAGGGATAAAGTATTCAGTATTTTGGTATTTGTTTTGTTGTAGAGACTATTTATGAAATGGAGATCTATTCCTTCCATTCCTATTTTTCTAAGATCTTTAATCGTAAATTTATGTTGATTTTAATATTATTTTCTACCTTTTTCTATGCTCATATGAATTTTCTCCCTTTTTGCATTAGTATTACAAATTATGTTTTTAAATATCACATATAATTATGCTAACTTAACTCCATACACAAAACAAAGCTTATAAGATAAATAATCAAGTAAACGAGTGCAGATAAACATCCTTGACACTTTTAATCATTGGTATCTAACTATTTTACACTTTAGAAATAGTTTCCTTAGAAGATAGGAAAATATCTAAGTTTCAATACACACTGATTTCAGGTCTTTCAAAGGGCATATCAAACCTATTTGTGTAGATCTCTTTCTCTTGTGTACCAAAGATCACTTTTGCCACATTATCTGATTATTTCCTTACATTTCTTTGTGAATAGACTGCAATTAGTTAAATAAAATACATAAAAGCTGGGAGAGTCACAACTAATTCCTTAATGTGGGAAAGAGCACAAGTCAAATTTCATGTACCACAGATATTAACTGAGTAATTGCATGAAATATTAACTTTGCTGTAAACTCTTCAATTCGCAAATCACTCTATGAATAATACATGAGTATCCAACTCTATGATTAGTCTTACCACTTTTTTCAAAGTCTGTTGGTGATTATTGACTGTGCACCTGTTATTCAGTTTATGCACAGAAGCAAAACAAGTAATTTTGTTGGCCCTGTCTTCCAGTGATAAAACCATGTCCAATTTTATAAAAATGAACAAATGAAATAGAAAATAGTGTGGCAAAGAAACAAAATATGAAAATGATGGAAGTAAAACTAGAATCTACTATGAATGGAGATGCTGAAGAAATAGTTGGTGATGGGAATATGGACATGACATCCTTTGAGAGACTCCTGATATGCAGCCAGAGAAGTTTAATTAAGGTAACCTTATTGACAACAATGAGGAAAGCGATTGTGACAAAATAGATGAAAATATCTTATAAGTGATGCTTGCAGAAAAATTAATATTAACAGAATTCTATAGATATTTTACAAAATTTGAAAGTACAAAGGATAAAATCTAGGAAGCTGATCCAAATTTAGAAAAAGTATAACAGTATGCTAATTTATAAAAAAGATGCTCACTTTGTATGTTAAGATATATGTCAACAAAAAGGCAAGCAGTGTTCAAAACTTACATATAAAGTTTTACACAAAGATAGAATATCAAATTATCAATATTACTAACGTCGTACATTACAGTAACTTAAAGATGGCTTTAGATTTTTTGCAACTCTTCTCATCTAGAGGTAAATTCTATTTCTCACCTCCTGGAATATGAATTGGCATTATGACCTGTATTTAAAAAAATACAGTATATTTATGATATAATTTAAAAAAAATACATATTTGGTATTTGTCCCCTCTTCCTGGCACAGAGTGCTAAAACTCTTGGAATTTCCTGAGTAATAGTAGCATCTTTTGTTATTTGTGATAAGCGACTTTTGATAATACTTGAGTTTTTTTTTTTTTTCATGAGGTAACTTAAGATGAGGCCTCCAGATAGACTCAAGTGGAGGCTGGCAATCAGAAATGTCAAGTGATTAAAAGGTTGGAACTATTAGCCCCACCCACTGACTTCCAAGAAAGTAGGTGGGAGTTAGAGATTGACAAAATCTCTGTACTAACCTATATTGAAAGGACTTCTGGACTGAAGAACACATTGAAATGCTGCCTCCATACCTTGCTCTATGCATCTCTTCAATGAGCTCTTTCTGAGTTTTATCCTTTTATAATAAACTGGTAAACATAAGTAAAAATGTTTTCCTGAGTTCTGTGAGTGATTCTAGCAAACTGTGGAATCTGAGGCATAGTGTGGGAAGTGCTGATTTTATAGCCAGTCAGTTAGAAGTATGGGTGATCCTGGGACTTGTGACTAGAGTCTGAAGTGGAGCAGTCTCATGAGACTGAATCCTTACCCTGCATAGTCTGTGCTAACTTCAGATAGTGTCAGAATTGAATTCAATTGTTGGACATTCAGTTGGTGTATGAAAAGTCCACACAATTTGGTGTCAAAAATGGTGTAAAGAAAAAGACACCTCAGTATTAAATAATTATTAGATTCTTTTTTTTTCATTTCACTATAAATGTATAACTGACAATAAGAGAGTTTTTAATATTTTAACAAAAATTTTAAATGTGTGATGTTGACAGTTGCAATTTTTCCCCATTGATTATGTGAACGAATATGGCATGCTGTCATAATCTAACTGAAAGTAACCTCAGAGGATGCCCTTATCATAAATTTCTAACTGCAAGAACATGGTGGGTAGTAAAGCCCCAGGCATATAACTTCTTTAATAATGTTTACATTTGCCTTAAGCCAGCCCTGTTCATTGTTTCTGTGCATCTTGATCAACACACCTTGGAAAAGCCTCCCCCTTTAGGAGACCACATCATCTTGGGAACTATACTGTAACCCAGACCTACCTTTCTTTCTTCTACCTTCCTGAAATCATCCTTATATTCCCTCCTTAATTCCAAATGCATGAAAGAAACTGCAAATTCTTTCTGGGAAGCATTTTTCTCATCTGTAGAGATTTTGCTTCTAGGCAAATCCTCTATTTGGCTGAAATACAATTTTTCTAAGGGTTTGGACATTCTTATATCAACAGTTATTAACATAGCTTTCCATGGTCTCAGCATACACAGTCACGTTTATGTTTTCACACTACCATGCCAAGTGAGCGCAGCCTGCATAATGGTTGCTTAGTTTACCTGGTTGCCTTTGCCTTTTCATAGCAAGTCAATAAGTCTTAGACCATGTCATTTGGACTAAAAGGGAGTATCTAAATAAGAAGCAAAAGTAAAACTTGAAGCTTCTTAGGCATTCCTTAGATCTTTATTATCCTAGCTATAATGAAGAAAAAGGAAGAAAAACATCTTTCTCATCCTTTTGCTGAAAAGTTTAAAGCTTCTGGAGCCCTGGACTCTGGTTTTACTCTGTTTCCTTTTTGGTCTTGAGGGGACTTGCTAACTTACTAACAAGTATTTCATTTTATTAAGTGAGTAGCTGAACAATACAAAATGTTCCTTATAAAACTGTGTTAATTACCAAACAAAAAACTAATTGCATATAATCAGTGGAGCAAACCCAATGTGTGCTATCAGATAATTGTTATGTTAGGCTTGGCTCTCCCATTGTGTTAAAACAGTGTGAGATCTAGTAAAAATATTTCAGCGTTTTAGTCAAATCTATTACTATCAACAAACAATTTGAGATATCTTTATTAGATACATTCATAACTACTCTGGAATGGGTTTGTAATATTAATGAAGGTAAACCACTAGAGAATGAGAAAATAACTAAAAGAAAGCAAGCTAAATCCTTTCAGTCAGTCCCACTCTTTAAAAACAACCCTACCTCTTTTGCTAAAATAGGGTGAAAATTTAAGAGATATAATCTTAATAATGGGATATTGGATGTCTCATAGTGAAGTTTACTCCTCAAGATTGCCTATGCATGAGCAAGTCCCACATTAGTCACAGGACTTAAAAATGGTCTTGGCCAGAAAGCAATGTGGCTATAGATGCTGAATGAAGAAGTCTCCAAGGCTCAAATATATGGAGCTTGCATTGGGTGGGCTGAAAAATACCAGAAGATGGCCTGGTTGATCCAAGACTATCTGCCACACAACTCCAAACTAAATGTGTAGTGAAAGCCTTGTTTAACAGCATGGAGCAATTCTCTCCTTTCATGCTTCCTGACTCCTTCCTTCTTCTTTACCTATATAACCTCTCATCACTTCGTCCTGATTATTCTTGTTTTTTTGACTTTTCCTTTGGAGAATTATCTCTTCTTCAATTGATGCTAACTGCAGTAAGTTAAATTTCCCTGTCTAGTTTACGAACATAAGATTCAAATTGGTCCCTCAGACTCTGCCTTTTAAATCTGACTCGTGAAATAATACAAAAATAAATTGCTATGCTATTTATCTTGAAAACTCTTCAAAGATGTTTCTATTGATTCTTGCTAATTAGATCACACCTTCAATTTCACATCCTTGTATCCTTTCTATCTGAGATGTGAATATTCAGCTTAACTTCAAAATCTTTATTTTTCCCTGATTCCTTCTGTGGTTTCTGAAATTAGCTGAAGTTGATATCTTTGCTTATGATCAAAGTAACTGAAACAAAATTTTTACCTTCATTTTTTTAAAGCAAAACGATTTCAAAGCTTAACCTATATAGTACTATTATGTGCTAATATCAAAATATCTGATTTTTATTATTACTTTTTCTATATAATATGATATATTCTGTTTCGTGAAAATATTAATTTGGCAAAATGTACAGTTTGAATGAAATTCTATTTCTTACACTCATCTTTTTTTATCCTTTTCTATAAGCTTATATTTTATCATCATGAAAGTTAGATTAAATAAATTCTAGGTAAAAGTTAATTTATTCAACATTTATACTTTAAGAAAAGCATTAAAATTAACTGAAATAACTGTGTGATTTTATCATTTTAGTGGCACAAAGAAGATATATGATACAGTTTTGGAATTAGAGTTTGACTAATAACTAACCCATTTACATACTGTATACATTAGTCACTGAAATTAGAGTCTCAGATTTCTAAACTTCTAAGTGAGTAATTATAAGACTTACCCTTATAGGATTATCACATGAATTTTGTGAAATTTAAGTAAAATTGTAGATTTAAAGCCTTTATTAACCTTAACGCCTAGGCAGTTATGTGTAGACACTATATGTTAACTGCTTCTGTTAAGTACACAGCACATTCTCCTTATCATCTCCATTTCATATGAATAGTGTTATTGAATTGACTTCATTCACAATAAAATATACATGGGAAATGTAAGCACCATGAGTTGAGGCTACAAAATGGAATTGAACAGAAAATTACCGACCAACTGTAGTTGCGTCCTGGTGTACTTACTTTATACCATTGTTGATGTTTGCAATTAATTGTAGATCTTCTTAGTGTTTCTCATTTTTTACTAACCCTATGTTACATCCTGGAAACATGTAATATGATTAAATAAACTCCTCTCCTTGCAAACTTTTATCTTGCTGCAGAGAAAACATGACTACTAGGCACATTAGTGACTTTGGGTATGCATATGATGAAATGCTGACTATGACAACCATAGGACTTCTAACATTAGTCACATGGTTTCCAGGAGAGATTCTATATTCCTAAGTGGAGACTTCTAGAAAAAAAATGGTTAATTCTATTTAGAGGACAAAAAATGCTTTTGTTCTAATATTGACTTATTTTCATTACTTTTATATTTATATCCAGAAAAGATAGATAATCATACCAAAAGTACTAAACATTTCAAGGAATAGTTTTTATTTTTAGAGAAGTTGTGTTTTGGTATGAACATTTAAATTTCTTTGTTTTTAACTAATGACTTATATGACTGAACATATATTTTTTATGAAACCTAATTCATTGTGTTTACTTTTTTAGAAATACTTCTTAAACACATTATAATATAAGATGTTACACAATAAATTCCATACATTTGATATGACAACTTAGTCTTTTTTATAAGATAGTATTTCTACTTAATATAATAACTTCTACTTATTATTTATTCTATAAACTGCAAATATAAGCAGAAGGACAAAGTAATTTTCCAAAAGCAAAAAGAGGGTCAATGTCGGCAATTGGATTAGAACTAAGTATGCTTTGATTAACAGGACTGGCTTAAGATGATTAAAAATGCCTCTTTCAGTCTGACTTCAATAATTAATTAGAAGTTGAGTCTCTCAATTGAAACCTTACATTCTGATGTTTTTCTCACTTTAAGAAATACTAAGAATTCACTAAATATCCAATAAACCAAGTGGGAATTTTGAAAGATGTTAATGATTTTATTTATTTGGATATTTTGTATTCCTGTTATTCTTTTCTCTAATTTCCACTTATTTACTCTGTCAACAAATATTATCTCTGTCATCAACATATATTCTGAATTGTTTCATTTCACTCTTCTCCATGTTACCATCTTCAGCCAAGTCATATGCATCACATACATAGGACCTTTGAGTTTTTTTCTACTCATGACATTATATAGGTCAATGAATTATCAGACCTCTGTAATTACCACCTGGGTCTAACAATTAGGATGAATTTTTAAAAATTTTAAATTAGAATAATACTGAAATCCAAAAACTCCCATTTTGCCCTCTCCAGTTCTTCAAATTAGCCATAATACTAACTTTGAAAACTATAAAATACAGTTTTATTTATGATTATATAAATGATATAATCCAATATGGAGGGTTTCCATTTGGTTTCTTTTTCTCAGTATACCTCATAAACACAATATTGAGAAAAATAAACCAAATGGAAACTCTTCATATTAGACTATGTTGAGGACAGCAAATTTACTTATTTTCATTGCTATACTATTCTATTGCATGGGAATATTACACATTTTTATCTAATATTGATGGATATATTTTCATGTTTAGCTATTATAAATAATTTCACTATGCATATCCTCATTCTTCTCTCTCAGTGCACATGAACATACATGTATCTACAATATATAGGCATTAATTAAAATATTGAGTCAAAAGACTTGTGCATCTTAAATTTATTAGCAATGCCAGTTTTCTTTTTTGTTTAGAACTTAATCAGGCATGAAACACATTAGAGTTGCTATTGTTCTGAGTATTCACCAAGACCTGATATGGTCAGTGATCTGGATTTCAGTCATTCTAGTGGGTATGATGTGGTATCTAGTATTAAGTTATATGCATGCATGACACTATAAAGAGATGTAAATGAAAAAATTTAAATGTGGTAATATTTCTGTTGTGACATTAAAGAGATAAAAAATGGTTTTTCAGAACTGTTAATGTACAATAACTTAAGTTGGCTGGGAGATACATTATACATGGAACTTTAAAAAGTGTATACACTAATATTTCATATGCTATATTTTCTCATTTGTTATATTTATATTTGTTATGTAAGGAAAGATTTTAAATAATTTTTGTGTAAAATTATTTATGGTGTTCCAATTACCTATCTTCCCAATAAGGCTGAAGTTGCTGGCAATTTTTGTGTAAATGGACCCATCTGGAAAGATGAATCCATAAAAGATTACTATCTTGCAACATACAACTAATAATTCCTGTTCAATGTATATAGCTCTAATAGATCTCTCACATTTTTAATCTGTGATGAATTATAGAGTTGTAAATATCGCAATTCTCACCTAGTTCAGGATCTTAAATTTTAGGGGCTGTGTGCCATGCCCTTAAGAGGCTCATTTACTAGGTGTATCTGGTATCTTTGTCATCTTTACATCTTTGACAACCAGGGTTTTCGCCAAAATCTTATATATCATGATGCCATAATAAAGAACTACGAAAAATGAAGCCTCTTGGGAAGATATTAACAAGCCCACAGTTCATATCGAACTTTTTATGTAGCTATGTTTTTGCTTGTGTGTTGTTGTATAGTTATTTTAATGTTTGTTTTGCCCCCACTAAATTATTAATTTTTAAAGATTTAGCTTTATATCATAATCTTCTTTATAGTCCTTTACTACTTCTTTATAGTCCTCAAAATGATTGGCAGGTTAAATATGTTTTTGAATGAGGACATGTATTGGGCACATATTAATCAAATAACATAATCAGTCGGAGACAATGTTAGTTCGTATTTATCTTAATATAGATACAATAGTTACATATAAAAATATACATCTGTATATCAAAAAGTTAGTTGTATATATTTTCTTGCTATGTCAGATGAGAAGGCTTAAACAAAACAACACCCCTTTTGCAATGACCATACTTATCTTGATTTCATTTCTAATGTCATTTACCAATAAAAGGAATCAGACCTTCTTGGCAAATGACTGATTGCAACCTTGAAACAGGAAATATCCGAGATGAGCCTAGATCATCTTGTGTTATCAGATATTAGGTCCAAGAAAGAAAGAGAGAGAGGGAGGAAAGAAAAGATGGAGGAAAGCAGGAAAGAAAAGAAAGAAAGAAAAAAGTTCTACAATGACAATGGTATGTTAAAGGGACACAAGAGCCAATGAATTCCCAATACCAAACTGGAGTAATTGGAAGGACAAAATAAATTAGCAATGTGTACAACTCAAAATATAAAACAAATATTCATGAGTCCACACTGATATAAATAAATAATTGAATAAATAATAAATGGGAACAAAAACCTCTTAAATGTTTGTTTCAGAAAAATTCCAAAATTTATGTTGATATTTCGCCTTCAAGAAAGGAGAATATAAATCTCCATTTCTTAAATGTGGCCGCTCATAGAACTTTCTTCTAAAGAGTATAGCATGAAAATTAGAAAAAGAGTAACGTTACAGTAAAGAAAACTGAAGAACACTACCTCAGCCAGGTGATTAAGGTCAATATCAACAGTAATAAATCATGTACTTTATCAGGGCCTTTCTCCCTTAAAAACATAACACCGCTCTAATTGTGAGAAAAGTTAAACGAATTCCCTTAGAAAATGTTCTTCAGAATGATCTATACTGCCCCAAGTTTTCAAGGTCATCAAGAACTAGGATTCTGAGAAACTGTTGCAGCCAAAAAGATCAAAGGAACCATGACAAATAAATTTAAAATGGTATCCTAGAATAGAAAAAGACATTAGATAAAACTAAATAATCTGAATATATAATTTAGTTAAGAATAAGTATTGATAAATATTGGTTTATTAATTGTAATAAATTCACTATACTAATGTGAGATAAAATATATAATTTAGTTAAGAATAAGTATTGATAAATATTGGTTTATTAATTGTAATAAATTCACTATACTAATGTGAGATGTTAATAGGGGAAACTATGTGAGTGTATATATGAAAACTCACTGTATAATATTCAAAATTTTTCTGTAAATCTAAAACTCTTCTGAAACACAAGGTTATTTAAAAAAGGAATTTACAAGCTCCCCAGCCACCATTACAGTTACTGCAAGCATGTGACATTGTTCTGTCCCAATATACAAGCTAAGGATTAGCAGGAAAGCCTTTTTTCTCTGATATAGACATTGCCCCTTTCCATTTTCAACCCATTTCCCTTCTTCAGTTGTCCTGGAATGAGGATACAATACCTGGAAGAGCAGTGGTCACATTCTATGTGAACATGAGGTGATAAGCTTGAAGAGGAACTAATATGTGAGCCTGGTATAGCAGAAAGAATGAAAAGAAAATACTTGTCAAAATACCATGGAATCACTGTCCAGTCCTTAGAATGCTACCTTGACCTGGGAGTATCTTTTACACCAAATCGATTCTTAGATATAAAAAAGATATTCTGAGAATTTATTGCTTTGCCTAAAAATTTCCATTTTAATGAAGGATGTATCTCAGCATGCATTGAAAGGTATATCTTTTCCTCTGGTTCATATATTTAAATTACAAATAATATGCTGTAACACTGATATTTCATATTATAGCACCACTTTTTTCACAAAGACACTTTAATATAGATTATATTAATTAGTGTACCAACAAACAGTTTGGTCAATGGATCATAGTGTTTGCAAAACACACATTTTCATACACTAATGACTTCGATTATTAAAGCAGAGTCATCAGCAAATAAACAAGATTGGTCATGTAACTACAGACTCAAATACCCTAATATGCAACTGGATTATAAAAACAAGCAGCTGTACCAACAAGATAGGCAATCAAATTGACAAAGTGCTTCTCTGAATTAATGGAGTATGTGACACTTGACAAATTTAAATAAGCACTGAAATGGTGAAACAAGTTGATTTGGATTATCTCATTCATTCAGAGTAGACACAATTTAAATGAGATAATTATGCACCTACATCAGGAAAATACACAGTTTTGTAGGTAAGAGAGCATAAAAATTGAACTAGAAAATATATAAAAAGCAAACTATTTTAAGTATAATTAAATTTAGCAAATAAAAAGTTGATATTTAGAAATAATAAGAATTCAGCAATAAATTAGCTGATATTTCATACTTTAGCTGTTAGAATATGTTAAAATATGTAATTTTCAGTAAAATATGTACTTCATCCTAGTTCATTTCAACTCTATAATCAAGTCCAGGTATATATCAATATACTATAAGTAATTAGCAATAAGTAAAAATAATTAAATATTTTGTGACCTTATTTTATTATTTTGCTTGATTTGTATAAAATGTACATAATAGAGCCTTTAAAGTAATAGTCATGAAAGAAACAAACTGGGTGCCAAATAAATAATTTTATTTTCAATAGCTATTAAAAAAGTTTGATATAAATTACCAAGCAATATGAGTAAACGAGATTGACTTTATTTATCATTATATCTAGTACTTAAATGTATAGAGTATGACTGTGTGTGCTATTTACTAGTCAGTTAGGACCTATAACTGCTTTCCATTCAGTTAACAGAATAATCATCCTTCACCTAGTGAAAGATTAAAATTTTACTTTGTTAAATAATTTTAGGCTTACAGAAATATGATTGGCACCTCCGTCACCATTAGATCAGTTTTGATTGATTGATGTCTCTCATCCTTAGTTACATATTTTTCTTTTTTCGCATCTCTGGTATTTTTTAATAAGAAGCAAGATATTGTGAATTTTACATTATTTTGGCTACTGAATATTTTTTATTCACATAAATATTTCTGAACTTTGTCCTGGTAAGCGTATCAGTTACTTATAAACAGTAATTTATCTACTTTTAGGTCTTGATGTTTGTTAGGGGAACCAGAGCTGGGTTTATTGTGGTGTTATTTTTTTTCATGCTTTTTCATACTTCCAAGGATTCTGTTCAATTATTCATAAACTATGAAATTTTCTAATATAGCTGATTGGAACATAAACTATTGCCCATATTTTGTGTGTGTTGTGTGGTCCTGTTACTTTTATCTTTTTGAGTGGTGGTTCCCCAGTCTTGGAAAGTTTTCTCTCATGTTTGCTCTTCATTATTCTGCTGGACACTTGAGGGGAATCCTCT